>NC_142199.1:14150000-14469791 GCF_026936395.1 Plectropomus leopardus
TCCATCTCTACAATTTTGTTCTGCAGAACAGTGTGGAAAAAACTTAAACAGATTTTAGCAAAACTAATTGTAAAGCAAGACTCTAAAATATGAGGTCACAAGTATAAAATGTGATACGCTATTTATTAATCTAGATTGTTTTGGTGTATGTTACAGAGTGTTCTTTCTTGAAATCATGACCCAATTACTCAAGATAATCCTCAGATTCATATATTTTCTTCCTACTGAACTACACCGGACAGCCGTATCACCTGGCAGAAGGGAGCGTGCACCTACTGATGGACGAGAGACTCGTGCTTGTGAAAGCACCAGATGATTGTGTTCTTCTCTGCTGAGCTGAAAATTTAGCCAGTTTAGTGATTCTAGGTAATCTAGCAGTAGATGTAGATAGTGGACTCACTAATCTTAAATCAACTCAAGCCGGCTAATGGTGTCACCTGAAACTGAGCTTGTCAAATTGCCAGCACCTGGTTTTAGAACGTCACCTGTTTCAGCAGCCAACTGGCTGCTAGTAAAGTCTGCTGGCCAAGTCTGTGAACTGTCCGCAGACGCTGTGTTTGCTTGCTGTGGCATTTTATGACAACAGCGCTCCGTCCCCGCTGAGCCCGTCTCATTGACATCATTTACATCTCTGCGGCTGACAGGTTTGCTGGTATCCGTCCTCTAGGTGAGTCTGTGTTGAGCGGTGAGACGCTGCTGATGCTGCCGCTGTATGTGCGCATATGTAACACACACATTGCTCAGGCTGCTTTGTTTTTGTTTTTTTTATGAAGCTACAAATTATATTCTGCTACAAAAAGCCTGAAAAAATCCAGAAGTCTTGACTAGAATAGACAATATACCAGCTCGTATAGTTGCTTTAACCATCTCACAGAAAATACTGCGGTTTCACAAATGACCCTTAATAGAATGAAAACCGAAGGGTTAGTTTTAATTGAACAAATATTTGAGATTTTTAGCCATTTTTTTAAATGGGAATGTGTGTAAAAAGTTTCCCTTTTGAAAATAACTAAAAGAAATTGAAATTCTCCATTTAGTTACATTTTTTCCAATGCTGAAGATAAGCAAATGTACATGGTATGATAACTGTCAACTTTCATATCAAGGGATACCTTAAAACCAGTGTATCGCTGCAACCTTAGTTGCTTATTTCGACTCATCTTGTCGTAAATCTTTAGTCTGAACTGGGCTTAAGAGAAGGCAGATGTCCCTATGGCTAAAATCTCCAACACTCGCAAACTCACACCAAAACAATCGAGATTTATAAATGGCAGTACAGGTAAGAGGGAAAATATGTCGTTTTAATTTGGGGTAAACTGTTCTTTTAAGTTAATGTTTCTGTAATTAAAATATCAAAAGTAATAAGTCGACAGAAAAATGGCCTCTGTAATCCATATAACATCTATATATCAATATACTGTTGATACCAATGGACACAGGTGCACGTATGTTTATTTATAAGCGTGATGTTCAGATGACCGCGTGCTGCAGTAAATACCTACTTGCAGCTTGAAGAAAGGAACATGTGTTGTCACAGTCAAATCAATGGGATCCACAGCCACCGGGACCAAATTACTGCGAGCCTGGAAAAATCAAGGAGACAAATGGCATTATTTGTTCAATTGAACACTGAGGCCTGTTCTCTGCGGGGTATCGGGAAAATGAGATTTAATCAAAGGGCGGGAAACTGAGCCTCCTTTTAGATTCCACGGTTAGATCAAAGACATCTTTCAGGGGAAATAATGAATGAAAATTGTTTCATGTCCAGCACTATTGGCAGCGCTCACTTCTCAGTGGTGTCTCACCTTCCGTATGTCGGAACCCTTTTAGGATTTTATTTCAATAGATTTTAAGAAGACAAAGTGATTTGTAGAGAAGTGGTTAAGCTGTTGTGTCGACAGGCTGCTGATTGCAGTCTTTAAGTATATTTCAAACAACTTGTAAGCCAGGTGCATAATGTACTCACCAGTGGGTCGTCTTCATCAGAGAAGACGGGGAAAGCAAACGGAACGACTTTGTCTGGCAAAATCTTCAGATCACAGCTCGTCTCTTCAGCTGAAAAAGGTGGGACAGTTCATGATGAAAACCTCTGCAGATCATTATTAGTTCAGGTCAGTAAGAAATGTTGCAACATTCGATGTATGAATAAATGCATAAGTAGCCCGGTCCCTGAGGCACGCATGCATGTCCTAAGAAGCTCATCATAACCAGAGGGGATTTCAGTTTTACCTCTAGGAATAAATTCAATTAAAGCATGCTTCACTGACATGGCATAATGAGATTACTTCTGAATGAGGAGATTATAGGATAATCAAAACCTCTCTTTGCCAGGGGCAAGTTCTTCATACTGTCTTCGAACAGTGTCTTCAAACAGGTCAGTCTGCGGTTCATGCGACATCGGATCACCATCTGGAAGGGAGAGTATACGGGTGTTTCAGGTCATTCGTATCTGCCTCTTTAAATCTCAGGAGCACACATATGGACACGGTTACACACAAAGAACAAATTAAAGTTTTTGTAACTTTTCCACAAGAATAATGACTGTTATTTTACTTGCCACTGAGCAAAGAGAAACATGTCCCTCCTGTGGCTTTTAGGGGCCATATCAGATTGCTTTTACTGGAATGCACTCAGTGTACCCGGAAAAAATCGACTGTAAAGATTTTATACATTCAATGTGAGGAATTTCCACATGGCTGAGCAAAAGGGACAGGGGCGCGGGGACACTGGCCCTCTCCTGAGGGAAGAACGTGTGATGTATTCATGCATCTCAGCATATGCATGTACATGTACCTCAGTGCCTGTACAGCACTTGGATGCGTGTACCTTGCGTGCTGCCTGCTGGAACAGTGTGAGGGCTCTTTGTCTCAACTCCCACTGGAAACTGGTGTAAAACTGGAAGGATGGGGCTCCCTCATGGGCCTGGGAAAGGTTTGAAAGACATTTATTGCCGACTTTCATATGCTCATTTAGCATTGTTACATTCAGTGCATATGAAAAGGAACATAAAGTGAAATTTTACGAGGTCGCTCAGCTATTTAAAAGACAAAAGACAGCAGCAACTTCATTTAATTTAACACCACTGCAATCTTTTTTTCCAATAACGAATAAAAGAATGAATCATTCAGATGTGTTATGACTTTGTACAGACTCAACATACATTCACTAAGACAAAATATGGACCATTTAAGCATTAACTAAACATGATTGAGCTTAAACTTTGCAGCTGACTTATGTCAGTTTCAGATTTGGGTGTGAAGAGTTGACATGAAACTTTCTCAGAAGCTAGAAGAAATGTGAATCTTCTGAGTCTAACTGGGAGATTAGTAAACACACCACAGTATTTTTACCTGTCCTGCTTCACAAAGCACTCGTCTGCAGGGAAGTTTAGGTAGTCCAGCAGCAAAGTCTTCCTTGTGCCTTCCGTCCCCCATTTTGACCTACCATATAAAAGTCAGTGAGCATGATGAAATGGGGGGTTGTATTTCTTCAGATACCCACACCTGAGGTAGAACAATACACAATAACATTATCTTTTTATAATATTAAGTAATATGTCACCTTTATGATGGTTGTAACAAAAAATATTTTATATGAAATGAAATTGATAAAAGCCACCCCGGAGATAGTGAGGGTTCTACTTAACCATATACAATTATTCACTTATTTCTTGGATTTAGTTCAAATTTGCAGTAATAGTGGCCTGATACCTGCCCTGATACCTCAAATTAATATGAATGTCCAAATATGTATTTATCATAAAACAAGAGCCTTTTAAATACAAAGTGGTCATAGGCAGAAATTTTACACAGACATCTTTAAAAGATAAATAAATACAGGGTTATTTTTATTTAAGGTAACATGACGTGTCGTATGTTGGCACATTGATTAGGAAACTTTGCACTATTACTCCAAACATGACACTATTCTGAATATGATATGGGTCATGAAAACAGCATATTTCGCTTCAATATTCCAAATCCGGCATATGCCGGTATTATCTGTGTTTTAGAAGCAATTCCAACCTTGGCTCCAGCCATTTCACTTTTTTTACATTTGACTTAATAAATAACATGACAGAGTAAGTTAATCAAAGTATAAACGGCTGTGTGTAAACAGGAATATTCGAGGCATTTTCATTAATCATTAGCTGCTAGGAATGCTAGGAATGGGAAAAGGGCCAATAACTGAAGTATTTTCTGCATATAAACATCAAGTTAATGTTTCAGATACTCTTAATCCCACTGTATTAGATACTGTTTCCACTTTCAAAGATTTTATATAGATTTTTGAGATTCTTTATAGTTTTCAACTTATTTGCATTTCCCTATTCTTCATTCTCTTTGTGAATTTCTACAACATTTAAAGCACAAACACTTTTCCAAAGTCTTTAACTTTTTTGATACACATTTTTTTAACTGTAAAAAGTGGAAGAGTCCAGAACTACCCTAAAAAAGTGCGGGGATGATGCCACGCCCCGTAAATACAGCACAAAGGCAAAAAGTAGATGATGTTTCTTTGATTTTTGCTAAACCCCTGCAAGTTCTGGCAATGAAAGATGTTGCAAGGCCAATGGAAAAAAAATCCAACATGTTTATCCTTTATAGTAAAAACGTCTCGAAATTGTTTGACTGAAGAGGCAACAGTCTGGATGTCTTAATTGTGCAAAACAAAAGCAACCATGACTACTAATCCTCAGGAGCACGGTGTCATTTGTTTATAGGGATGATATATACATCAAGGTCTCACAGAATTATTTGACAATTGATTTGACAAAAGAAAAAGTCTTAAAGACTTAATGTCACTGTCCCCATCCTTGGCCTAGCAACTAAATCACTCTTAAGCAACACAGCGTGATGGAGTGATAATGTCACACAGCTGTAAACCATCGCTGTAATGCAAACACAGGAGGACGGCTCCTCTGTTCAGTTATTAAAGTTCTGGCCTTCAGTCAAAATCCCAAAGAGGACATATAAAGGAAGACACTAGCTCTTCCTATCATATAAACAACAGGGTTCCCATAAAACACCAAAGTGAGGTGATATGAGGCTGTAAACGCAGAGTGTATGGCAGAGGACGCGTCTGTGTGTGTGCATTATAAACAGGTGGAGAGGAGACGGGGGAGGAAGTGCTGTTAAGTGTCTGTGAGAGTTCTGTCAACTCTTCAAATAACTTTTCTAAAAAAAAAACACACACACACAGACACATATTTCAAACCTGATGTTACTCTGGCTGAGACTCAATAACATCAGTCACAGAGGCAGCATGAAGGGGTGAAAATCAAAGTGTGGATCTCATAATGCTACAACTGAACCATGTTATGACATCGGTATGCATGTGGTGTCTGGCAAAAGTGATTAGCTGCCGACACATCTGCTAAATGTCATGTTGAAAAAGGAAAACAAACTTAAATGCCTGATGTAAAAAGGTCCACTGTAGCAAACACAGAAATATCTGATCTACTAGTAACAATAATTATAGACAAACAACATTTAATATGCACAGATTGATGTGCAATTTAAAACCAGTCCTCGGTTCTGATGCTTGAGGGTCTTGCAAGGTTTTGGCGTCCTCCAACTGTATTTCTTAATCCTGTGACTTCTGTATGGACATCAGTTTTCTTGTGCTGCGTTCAGACACCTTCCACAAGCGATGTGACCCACTGAAACCTGAGCAATTCTGTTTGCTTTCTTTCCAGATGGTGTGTGGGGGGACAAGACATTAGTAAAAGTTGACAACAAAATGACCTAAAAATGTGTTTTATAAGAAAATTATCTCCTCAAAATGTAAAAAAATATATATATATTTAAAATATAGAGAAAGAAATAATAAAAACATATTAAATAAAGACACATGTACATTTTTTAAATTCAGCACTTTTTAAGGTCCTTCACTTTTCATTTTTGTTTTTTTTTTTTGTACTTTTTTTTCTTTATCAGGTCATTTTTTTGAAATTCTTTTTAGTAATTTTTGGTAAAATTGTGATCCATGTTTTGTTAAGTTGCTTGTTGCCTTCTCCCCATGTTTTCGAAAGAAATCAAACAAACTTGCACAGGTTTCAAGGGGTTAATGAATGCAGACCCTCAAGGACCAGAAGTCAGTCATAGGGGAACAGTTTAGCACGTAAGAGCACAACTTATGGGTTTCGTCTGTATCAAAATAATGACTTGGTAGTATGTACAATGCAAACAGGAAGAGGTGACTTCTAATTCGGAATACTTTCACTGGTGCCAACAGAGTCAGAGGACCGCAGGGATGAAGTTTTTCTGAAGGCGGATGCAGAAGTTATGGGACTTGCATGTTTTGTTCAGCAAGATAATCTTTATAAATGAACACCACTTTCAGGACTGTTGATGCCTAAATTGCCAGAAGTAGGCAAAGCAAGGCAGCTTCATTTATATTACACATTTCGCAAAACAGGGCAATTCAAAGTGCTTTACAGAGAAATAAATAAAAAACATGATTAAGGATACATATTTACAATAAAAGAGTTAAGAGATAAGATAAAAAGGGAAAAAAAATGAATGATCTAGAAATTTTAAAATAAAAATCTCCATTGAAAATATCAAAAGTGCAGACAGGTGCAAGGTAAGTAAAAAGCTAATGCTAGACTAAAACTAACCAATAAATGAACAATACTATGGCCACATGTTTTAGCGTCGCCACCACAACAAGCCGTGTTTGGCGAGGTTCGGCTCGATGACGTTCTGTTGTCACATTTAGCCACTTAGCAACGGCTTTAAAGTTGGCAAGTAGGATATTTATTGACGTTTTTTGTGTCGAAGAACAAAACATGTACGTCTCTTAAGCTTGTGTTAGACCGTATTTCAGACATCTAACCAAAATCAATTCAGAAAACGTGCGAGTGCTGACACAGAAACTCATTTCACGGATTTAGGACTCATTCCTGGGACACCCTGTTTGCAAAGATGTAAACAAATAAAGGCTCAAAAAACAGGATTCAAGTTGTGGTTCCCAAACTCAGAGCCTGATTACCCCCAAACTGAAGTCAGGCATAGACTAATAATAATAATAATAATAATGGAATAAGGGTGTTGGGGTGACAGTGTCAGACTTCCAAAACTGCTCTGCGTAGCGAATATCAATAGGCAGACTCTTACCATGTACTCATGCAGTGTGATCTCTCTCTCCTCTGCTGTCTGCCTCCTGCTGCGCTCCGACACTGGGTCCTTACCGAGATGTTCTTGCCTGAATGAAATATATAGATTTTTAATTAAGTTGTCATCTTGAAAAAAAAAAACAATTTACTGGAAAAAAATGTGAAAATATTAGCAAGCAAGATAACCTTTTATGAGGGTAAACTCATTACAATACAAATCTTCTTTTGTGTACCTGTTAGTTTCCTCTTAATATACTCTACTTCATGATTTGAACTCCTACTACGCCTTTCCAGTTGTGGATGCATGAATATAATTAATATAATTACAAATACTTTTGAATTTCTGTTGTAGTGTGGGAAAACTTTAACCTTTTAAGTAAGGTTTTCAATACATTATTTTTGTCAATGACTATTTCCTCCACAAAATGTCTTCAACATTGGGCAAAAACAATCACTGATAGTTTCTATCAAGCTTGTGAGAAACGTGGTGCTTGATATGCTTTTAATTTGGGTTTTAGCATTGGTTAGTGTACAAGAAAACACAAATACAACAATTCAGTCATTCACAGGATTAAGGAGCATCTATTGGCATAAATCGTGTATAACAGTTTAACTAAAACTATGTTTTCATCAGTTCATAATCACCTGAGACCCTAAATCGTGTTTCCATTACCACAGAATGAGCCGTTTATATCTACATACAAAACTGGTCCCCTTCCAGGGAGTCCACCATGTTTCTACAGTTGCCCAAAATGGACAAATCAAACACTGACTCTAAATAGGACATTTTTGAGCTCTCCAACACATTTGGTACATGGGAGACGTTTTAGTTCTGCGACCTCATCACTTCTCAATCCTACAAACTGGACTTTTCCATGAAAATGTTAGATTTTAGTTTAACTTACCATGTGACATGGTTGGCTTGCTCCTCCGTCATATTTTGTTGGACCTTTTTCATGAAGAGGGCCTCCTTCATCTGCCTGTTTTGCTGACCAGCCGTGCTGCCACAGGATAGGGCTGAAGAGAAGAAGATACCGGCAAAATGACAAACCAGAGACATAATATGTTTAATGTATAATATGAAATTCAATTTACTTTATGGCAGCGTGATAGAAGAGATGCTGTGTAAAGGAGAAAATAACGGGGCACTAATACAACATTAATTCATAGGACACAAACACACAAAACAATGAAATAGTAAAATCACTTGTTGGCATCTACCTTTCTTCAGGTCTTTAGAGCTGAGTTTGTCTGTGTCTTTGATGAGCATCTTTGCCACGCCTGCAGGGGTGAAGACATCTATCAGAGGCTTCAGTCCAGGCTGGACACTAGAAATATCTCCCAAAGTCTAGGGGACAGGTAAGGATACAAAAGCAAGAAATTTGAAGGAAAGAAAGCGAGAATGGACGGTTGTGCTCCAAGTATCAATTATTTGATAGATGATACCAAAAGCAAAGACAAATGTGGAACCAAAACTAAAAATGTTCCCAAATGAAACACATGTAAGATTGGGGGCAAAAGACATGTACTACAAAAAAAAGCTGTTAAAAGAAAATTAGGTTCTTTCTCCTCTTAACTAATTCATCAAAAATGGAAAGTGAAAATTAATTGAGCACATCTTACATCACACCTACACAAAGACCTTTACTTTTTTGGAGCGAGAGAGCCTCTCAGAACTATTTTCAGCATAAGAATGAATTCATTAACCTCTTAATCTCCTTCCTTTTGACACATAAGTTAATAGGAAAAAAGTCTTACCCTGTTACTGAATCACACACACTACCTTTGATTTGTCAGCCTCCTTGGTTGGTCTGTATTTGGTTTTACTTGGAGGCGGTGCGTGGGTGGGAGGTGAGGGTCCTTTATACTCTGCAGTCACTGCATCTCCATGACCTGACTTTCTTCCCAGCTCGCTATAATGCAGAAAAATATGCACATAAAAGTACACCTTACAGAGTAAAACTTGCTTTAATGATGGCAGAACTGCACACATTCATAAGGGCCAAAATAGATTCTTCAGCATAAAGCGCTAATTTGACTGTAAGTGACATTTTTGTGATTAATTTCAGGTCGCTGGTAGAAAAATCTGAACAAACAAACAGTGGATGTTAAAACTGAAGCAGTGGGGAGGAGGTGGCGGGCGCAGTAATTGGTTCATTTTTGTGTAGAGGTCCAGGATCAGTTCTCATAGCAGAGAGAGAATGGCTCGAAATTGGGTGTTGAGACAATGATATATGGTCACCACTGTACATGTTTTGGACTTGAAGGGTGTGGGGGCGGCAGGGAGGCTGAACAATGAGGTCAGAAGCCACACTGAATTTTCATTATTTTTACATTTCAAAGGCTGTCAAATTTTTATGTATGCAGATGGGGGTGGACAATAATTGAAAGACATCTTAATATAGAATTATTAGCATCTCTAACCATAGCTTTTAATAATCACATTTTTGACTCAACACCAGATCCTTTACTGAAGTAAAAGTACTAATACCACATTGTAAAAATACTCTGTTACAAGTAAAGTAAAGTAAAAGTTCTGCACTGAAAATGTTACTTAAGTAAAAGCATTAAAAGGCAAATGTGCGGTAAGTATGGGAGTAAAAATACCAACGCAGAAAATTCTTAGAAAAAAAAATCCCACACCCAAAAAACTCAAAATGTTTTTTTAAAGTATAAAAACAACCCCCCCAACAAAAAACACCCAAAATTAAATTTTTGAAAAACAGAACAACACCCTAAAACTCAAAATTATTTAATGAAAGAAAAATAAATCCCCAAAACCTGACATAAAAAATAGAAAGAAAAACACTCCTAAACTCAAAAATATACCAACAAATAAAATAAATGAATAAATTCAAAAAATACTTAAATGTTTATCAAAAGAGTTGGTAATTAATTTTCTGTTAATCAACTGATTGATTACTCGACTAATCTTTGCAGCTGAACTTGCATAAACTATATGGTCATTTAATTTATTACAAAACGTCATATTTTATAAACTCTTCATGTTTTTATGCAGAAATCTTACTCTGTAAAGTTCCTAAAGCGTTCAGATAAATGTAGCAGTAAAAGATACAATATTTTACTCTGAAATGTAGTGGAGTAAAAGTACAATGTAGCATGAAAAGAAAATACTTAAGTAAAGCACAAGTACCTCAGGTTTTATACTTTAGTACAGTACTTCAGTAAATGTACTTTGTTACATTCCAACACTACTCAACACGTCTCTGACACAGTGTCGACAAGAGCTGAACATTACAAGCGTCACTATGATTTACTAGGTTTATTTAAGGTTTTATTGCAAGGCATTAAATTGATTAGATTGATGGAAAATTTGACAAAGACGCAAAGATATTAAAATAGTCACCATCTGTTTATTTTAAGAATAACCTTTATGTGCGTCTGATAAGTCCAGCAGGGGACACTAAGCAACCAGCAGGCACCTGGCGTTGGTTTTAGCTGGAAACACTGGCTCTTGCAAATATTCCTTAATCTTTCAATTGCACATATCTCATCTTTTATTTGGTTCCACTGCGGGGAACAACAAACAGAGGGGGAATGTTTTATATGCTAAACATCCATCGGGAGGCATATCCATCTTGATATTACTGCACCAGCAGCTACCAAGCTATTTTCATGAATTATTAACTTTCGGCCGAGATAACGCCAAGACAGTGCGCTGGATGGAGCTGCTGCTGTGTGATGGATAGCACCCTCTTTCTCATGGGAACAGAGTCAGACATTAGGCTTCATACTGGCTGAAAAAACTATGGGGACTTCTAATCAACACAGAAGCCCATTTTCTCTGAATGCAATTTGGTGCATGTTTGTTCCCCAAAATGGATCACCTTGTTTGGTAATTTGCACATTCAACCTGAGAGCTGTCATCATAACTGAACAGCAAGAGGAGAACAGAAAGGCTCTGGTTATTTTATACGATCATGTTTTGTTGCTAATGGAGACTAAAGTAAAGCACCGTGCAGATGGTCCGATGGACGGTGGTGAAACTAAAAGGAAGACAGATTTTTAGCAGTGAGGAGTATTACATGACATAAATATCAGGATGTCTGTATATGACATAAATATTTATCAGATATGTGTTTATATATAAATAAATGTTTTTACCTTTCCATCATCCTTTCGCAATTTCTTTATGTTTAATTCACAGATTCATTCATATAACACCAGTAGTAGTCTCTCAGATATATACATATATATATATATATATATATATATATATATATATATATATATATATATATACACACACACATATATATGTATGCTTTTTTACACTTTATATTGTGCTCTGTGTACTTCTTTGTTTTTATTGTATTAATGTTCACTGATTGGCTGATTGGTTACTTTTTCTGCTCTTTGTTGTCATATATCTTCGATTGTTTTTTCTATCAAACTTATTAAGGGGTTTCGGTTTGTTTGTTTTTTTCTTCATTTTTCTTTTTTCAGGTTGAGAAGGGGGTCTGTCTGTATAAACCTCTGGCCTCTTGACCTCTCCCCCTGACACACATATATATATATATATATATATATATATTTTTTAATTCATCTGGATTTGATGCAGTTTTTAATTCCTTAACTAGTCTAATTACCTGAGGGCCAGATGAGGGGCGCAGCTCCCAGTGATGGTGCACAGGTAGGGTTTGGTGTTGAACTGGGAGATGATCAGCTGGATGGTGACCTGAGAAGTCTCATATTGGTAAGGACTAAAGGTCACAGTGATCTCCTTTTCACCGCTGGCTGGTATCACACCTGGCAAAGACAGGAGACAACATCAGGGATTAATGTATGTTTGCGTATGTATTTGGTTTGCCTCGGTCAGTGATTCGCCACCAAGGAGACTTCCTCTGCAGTACTATACCAGCTAGTCACTGACAATTTGCTGAACGCACAGAAAGCAATGCCACCAGATGTTACACCTGAACACCGCCTGTTGACACTGAGCGTCAACAGCAAGGCAGCAAGGCAATTAGCAAGGCAGTTTAATATACTATAGTTAGCTTAAAGTAATAGATAAAGAGCTGGAACAGTTTAACAAAGTATTTCACTGCTGGAGAGACAGTCTTTTAAAAAAAAATAGGATGTCATTGCAGTAGAAAAATGCAAATACTTTTGAAACTGGTGCCACATGATGAGAGAAAAATGAAAAAGGGATGTTTTTGCTCACAAGGTAGAAAACCTGACCAATAAACGCTCCAGCTGGTGGGTGACGTAATGTGAACTTGTACGTGTGAAACAATGGCAGCCGGCAAGAATTGATCTTGCATTCCAGTTAAGTCGTGATTTTTATTTGATCTGCGCTGCTTAGTTTTACTGTTTGATTTTGCTGGTGTGTTTTACTGTTTGATCAGTTTTTTCTCATTTTCACGATGCAGGGAGCAGTACGGCGCTCACGTCATGTTCACAAGAAGTAGCTGCACAACAAAATAAAATAAAAGCAGCGTAGTAACCTTGATTTATATTCTAACATAATGCTACTACTACTACACCTAGTAGAAATAGAAGTACTGCTATTTCTTCAATTACCAATACTATAACTACTACTACTACTACTGGTACTATTTCTACTAGTAGTACTTATGTGTACTCTTTTTGATCGATTACTACCATTGCATACTTTCAGCTACAGAAACCATTCAAGTGTCAAATGTTATGGGATCCAAGAACATTTATGCCCCCCCATTTTATGCCTTAAGCTTTAAAACATTTTTCTTTTTAACTTTCTCAGTTAACATCAACTTCTTCCTTTGACACTCTTGCAGTTTCACTTGTAGCTACTTCAAGTTTAAAGCCGTTCGGCTTTCATTTTTGCCAGTTTTTCAGGTATTTCTGGCAATTTGTAATATAGTTGTCTATTTTCAGCCACGGTTTTGAATTAATTTCAGCTTTAAGCATCCACACTCATGTTCCGCAGGAAATGCATTTTCCAGTTTGAATCTCTTCTTCTCATTCCAGGTTTGCACTGCAGTTAAAACCGCAGCTGTAACTCACATCCTAAGTGCTTGGTTCCGCCATGTGTTATGATGCTTCCCAGACCATGAATACTGCTTAGTGTCAGTGTGTGGAAACGGGAGGCATCCTTCATCTTGGCCGTGACTTGTTTAATACACAACAGCGGTGCTAGTTTCTGAGGAAACACAGCACCTGCTCTCCTGATTGTTGAGACTTAATGAGATCTATCAATGGAAAATCAACTTTATTTATCCGTTTTAACTTAAAGGCAAATTCTGAAACGAACCACAGTAAATAAAGATAAGTTACCTCTAAAATACACTAAATATGCAGTAGAAGTTGTGTGTACTGCAATAAAAAGGCAGGTAGATGTCAAATTAAATATTCCAGTGATCCATACCTGTAAGTGGATGGATGGAGAAGGCCTCGTGGGGCTGAATGACATCCACCTGAAACTCAAAGTCAATGGGGCAGCTGCATCTCAGAGGAATAGCACGGCAAACACTACAGACAGGTGGAAAAACGCAGAGATGAGAAATTTGCTTTTTATTTGACACCAACAGGTGAATGGAAGCATGGTCGGCTGTATAGAAGAATACAAAGAGACAGGCAAGCTCTCGGGCAGATGGGAGGTCAAAAAGCACTCCATCAAAGATTCAAAGACACACGCACACACACACACACCTTTGTCCAAGTGGTACGGCTGATAGGTCGATATGAGAGGGGATGTGCAGGTCATCGATGACAGGATAAGCATGAACTGGAATTAACAGGTTCTCTTCCCCCTTAGGAAAGGTGTGGGTGGGTTGAATGAACAAGAGAGAGAAAAAACACGAAAGAGAGGATATACAGATAAGACAGGTCACAAAGTAAACACGGGAATGTGTCATCAAAAGAGACATGGTGTTTTTTTTTTTACTTAGTCTTTTTAGTAATGGAGAGTCTTTGCAAAGTCCTTTGAGAAACATTTGAGATTAACCCTTTGAAACCTGAGCAAATTGGCTCAATTTTCTTTTTCTTCAGAATCAGAATCAGAAAAAGATTTATTGCCAGGTATAGTTAACACAATACGAGGAATTTGTTCTGGTGGGTTGGTGCAACATAAATATAGAAAAAGAAAACAGATAAAATAGAAGATACAAATATAAAATATAAAATATAAAAAGTACGAGTCTTACAGTGCAAAACAAAACAAGTAACACAAGTAACAGTGTAAAAATGCAAGAAACAGAACCATGGAATTAAAGTATATACAAGAATGGTTGGAGTGCAAGATATATATTGATAGTGATATATATTGATTTTGATGATTCAAAAAAAGGGAAGAGTTATATGTTATGGCTTACAAGCAAATTACCTAAAATTAGCCCCAAAAAAAACATCAAATCAAAATAAAAATGTATATATATATAATAATAAAATTCTATTATTATTATTATTATTATTATTATTATGCATTTTTGTGAAGATTTTGCTTTCATTTAAGTAGGATCTTCACCCAGCTTTTTGATTTGTTTTTTTATTTATTTTAATCTCCTTTTGTGTCTAGTGGACATATATGTATCAGTTTGTTTTCAGTGTTCTTTAAAGGAAAACCTAATAAAAAAAAATCCTAACATTTTCAATTTTTTGTTATTATTAACTTTTAATCATTTTCTCTCTCTGTCTTCAAAAACTAATTCTCAGGTCATTTTCTTGTCACCTCCTGTAGAGTCAGTGCTCAATGCCTTTTTTAACTGTGCTGACGAAGTCAGATTCATTTTCTCAGGTTTCAAAGAGTTGTCAGCTTCCACTGAATGCTTACAATTAAAAAAAAATAAATGTAAAACAAACACTATTAAACCCTGAGCCAAACAGAAGCACAGAAACCACAGTGGCGCTCAAACTGTCAGATACTAACCTTGCAGTGAACCCGAACACAGTCGTAGAAATAACGCCACTCATCAGGACAGAACCTGACCTTGAGCGTGAAGGCGAGCCCGGGGATGAGTCGATACTTGATTAAAAACAGAGGGTTGAGTCATCAGAAGCAGCAGTGATTGCACTAATGGACATGTGGAGTCTTATATTGCATTCAGGTCAGCAATTTGTAATGAAAACCAAAAAATACCTTTTTGACATAAGTTGTTTGGAAGTGTTGGGTTTGGGTGGGAATGATATGAATATTCATGACTTCAGATGAGATGTTGATGAGTTTCTGAGGGAAAGGGGGAGAAAAGAATTATTCCTTTTCATGCAATCATGTGCACTTGAGAAAAACATTTCCATATTATTGGTGTTTACATCCATCTACATCATCGCACATGTACAGGGTTAAATCAGTGCCCATTCAGTTACATCAAATTTATCCTGGATGGAAACCGAACGAGATGAATTTAAGATGGGATGGGATTTTTGAAATGATTTCGACACTTTACTGCAGTGTCATCACAATTTCACCAAACATTGATGGGAAAAGACACAATATTGTCCCCACACAACCCAAACAGACGCCTTGACACCAAGGTCTATCTCCCGCTTAAAGCTCTGGATGCTGCGCTCAGCACCGCTGAGGAAGAAGTACTCCAGCTTAGAAAAACATCAGCTTATGGAGAAAAATGGATGAAATATACAACATGCACTATTTGTGTATACACATATGTTGATGTGTGTATTTGTGTGTTTATGGTTGTTGAGTCCTGTGTTGGCTAATGCATCCTCTGATTTAAATTCATTAGTTGGTTATTAACTGAAAGTTATGTAACCATTTAAAAAAATATTATGTGAACTTACATATATGTGCCAGATAACTAGTATTATAATTATTCATATATTTTTATATTACATGGTTTTTTATTTTTTATTTTCAGCTTTCTGTATTTTTAACTTCCTTTTTTTCTATGGCGATCAGTAATTCCAATGTTCCTATGTCATCTAATTTATTCAAATACAAATAAAAATGGAAAAATTTTACCACTTCTTATCAAACACAACAAATGAAGTGACATGTTCTTAAATGAATCTCTATCAAAAAATTTGATTTCCAATATCGCCTGTGAATGCTACAGTGAAATTGAATGTTAAAGGTATTTTCCTCACCAGGATCTTTGTGTAATCCTTCCCCAGCTCAAACCCACTGAAGTGAAGCTCAGGGGGCTCTGCTTGGATCAGAGTGTTGCTTTTCAGTTTGGCATAGATTTCTAAAAAAGACAAAAAAAAATGTGAAATGTAATGAGCTTTTTGTACGACAGAAAATGCACCTGCAAAGAGGTTTTCCATGCATAAAGAAAATCAAAGCCTCACAGTGTGTTAATATGAGGTTAAATACTTGGTATCAGTACAGAAACAGCATTAATGCATCCCATCAGAGGGTTTCAGAGGTTCTGCTTCATATATACTTGATTCTAGTAGATGATTAGGAATGTTGGCTCTGCTCCTGCTCTCCTCCACCAGCTGGCTCAGAGGCAGAGGGGTCCCCCTCCTGAGGGGCTCTGACAGTGTCTGCGGGGCAAAGAGGGCCACCTCCATCCTGGCAAAAAGGTCAGCTCTGGCTCCTCATGAGAGAAATGACAGAAGGCTGGAGGACAGACAAGGAGACAGCGATGCGTTGGGAAATATATGGTTGGTAAAGCTATGAATTCATAATGTGAAGACAAGAGGAGAGACATGGAAGGACAGCAGGTTATTATGTGTGTAATTTGTAGTTCAGTGAATTCACTTGTGTAGAAATTGGTTGTTATACTGGTGATATGCACTAGGAGCATCATGTTCCCTTCACAACTTTAACCCTTAGAAACCTGGAGTGACATCATTTTTCCAGTGCTGCTTTCAGATGCCTATCACAAGTATTTAAACCTTTGAACCTTCAGGAAATTGCTGCTATTCTTTATTTATTTATTTATTTATTTTTAAAAAGGAGGGGAAAAGGCAATGAGCAACTTGGTAAGACATGTTCCACAAATTGCAAGAAATGTTTAAATTTAGATTATTACTTAAAAAATTTTTAGGAAAAGATCTCTAGGGGGAAAAAAGCTAGGAAAACACGATATTTATAATTTTCATAATTACATATTTAAAATCATGTTAAATAATTCTTATAATTTCAAGCAGTTTTACCATGTCATTTCAATGTTTTTCTTTTTTTTCTTACTTTTTAAATTTTTTCCAGTTTTTTGTTTTTTGTTGTTGTATGTTTTAATAATTTCTTGCTGGTGTTTGGGTCATTTTTTTCCTGTGTTGCTCATTGCCTTCTTCCCATGATTTTGAGAAGAAAAAAAAAGCCAAGCCAATTTGCTCAGGTTTCACAGGGTTAATACAGTGCATTCAGACACATTTTATAATGTTGAAGCCTCGTGCTAAAATTGTTTTATTTACTTTCCCTCATCAGTGTTCACCCCATAATGACACAGCAAAAACAGAATTCTAGATTTTTTTTGTTCATTTGGGCTTTCTTGTGCAAATTTAGAAACAACTGAAACATCACATTAAGGTAAGTATTCAGAGCCTTAACTCAGTAGGTTTCTGGGAGACCTTTGGCAGCCTTGAGGCTTGAGGGTATGAGGGGAAGGGTTGGCACGCCTGGGCCACTCATGGACATACACAGAGTTTTCCTCAGTGCCCCTGAGCGACTCGTGCATTGTCTTGGTTGTGTCCTGTTTAAAGACGAACCTTTGACCCAGTCTCAAATCCCTGCAGCTGAGCGATCAATTAGCTGACTTGGCCACAGCTGGTCTCCACTCAAGGTGTCCAAACACCCACATAATGAGCTGGGATGCGCCTGGCTTTGTCACTATAGTGTATTGAGTGTACATTAATTCGAAAAAATAATAATATAAAAGATTTTTAGCATAATACAACATAATAAAAAGTTTAAAAAGAAGTGAAGGGATGTGAATACTGTGTGAATGCACTGTATTTGGACTGCCTGTATTCAACTTTACGTCAAAAAAAAAAAAAAATGCGTCACATAAATTCACTTAAAGTTACACATGTCAGATACAGAGAGCTGACTTCGACGTCATTTTTATTAAGATATAAAAAGATAGCCTTTTCATAATTTTAACTAACAGTTAATTACTGTACGTCACAAACCGAACTAAAAGTGCAGTTAGCAAGGAAGCTAACAAAACTAACTCCGTTACTGTTAAGCAAACTATTAGCTTAATTTAATGGTGCTAGCGCTAACTTTAATATAGCCTCTTAACGAGTTTTATAACCCTTTCTTTAAAAAACTTTTCAAAAACGGAACTCCAGAACTTACTTAAGTTTTTCGAGAGTTATTTGTGTTTTGTTGTTCAGATAAAACAGCCATTTTCCGTCTATATTCGTGGAAAAAACATTTCGTTTATGCTCCTGCTGAGGGAGAGGACCCCGTTCTCAAACACAGCTGTTGCCATAGTGAGGCTCGTGCTCTGAAGGGGCGGGACCAACGTCCTGTGAGCGAATATGATTTGTTGGCTGCAAGCGCGATTTAACTACGTCTATTGCCAAAAATACAACCAGAAGCAGGAAATCTCACCTTCAAAATAAAAGCATAAACACAAACACACTATGTTGTTTATGACTTGGTATCATTTTATGAGTGTAAAAACAATGACAACATGATGATGTTGACACTCTTGTGTCAACATCATTATTTACTTGGGCTATGTTTCTACCTTTTCAGAAGGTCGCGCCCTATTTACACGAAAGAAGATTTTATTTTGAAAGTCACGGTATGAAGTTGTAATTTCATTATAGCTAAATTGATCAGCGCTTATCAGATTGCCCCGGAGAATACTGTGCGTGATTATCGACACTGTGAGTAGGTTTGTGTTTGATTTTCAGAGCTCATATATCTGCTGCATGGCAGGATGCTTGCTTTTCATTCTAATCAGATATGAGGCTCGGACGAAAGGACCTATCTTGATGGAAAAAAGGAAGCTGTCAGGCACAATGAAAAAAGTTGGACTTATTGGAGTGCTTCTGTTGCATCAGGTGAGAAAACACATGCATGAAGTTCATTTGAACTTGTCTTAAGAAAAACTGTTGAACTGTCTCCTTATCTGCAGGCAAAATCGTCATCAGGGTGTCACCCTCATGTTAATCTAGTGAAAGAGGAGGAAAAGTGCATGACAGATCTTTTCAAGTCACCCCTAGCAACAGGTGAGTTCATGCAGTTTCTTGATTGTGCATTTTAAACCTGTTGTAATATGTTATAATTCAGGTGATGTTTAATAAAGCATGATAGCTGCATCCCATTGGAAAAAGAACACGATCACTGAAATGAATAAAATTGAATTAAGTCTTTATAACCTGGAGAAATGTAATGCAATGTTTTACTGACACCTAGTGGTCACATCTCATAATATACCCCGACAATGAAAACTTGCATGAGGTTCAATGCATTCATATGAAAGGATCAAGATTAATCCATTTATGATGGTTTTGCTGTGTTATACTCTGCAACCTAAAATATATTTAAAAAATATATTTATTACCAACTTTTACATGGAATTTTTGAATGGAACCCCAGCAAATAAAATAACATAAAATCAAATAAGACGTCAGTGTAGCCTGTTATATTAAAAAAATCAATCCCAATTTGTTCTTTTTGCGATGTTATATTCTGCAACCAAAAAAAGCACTTAATTGTTATTGTCTTTTAAATTGAATTTTGTTTGAAAATAAGTTCAAACAAAAGGTGTAATTTCTGTTCCATCTGTGAAGACATCACTATCAGTATGGACTGTTCAATCAAAACGTCCAAATCAATCCAGATATGTTGCTTTTGCAATGTTGTATTCTGCAACTACAAAAGTGGAAAAAAACATTGTTATTTATTATTGTCTGTTATATGAAACTTTTGTGGGGAATTTTGGCAAATAAAATAAATAATAACTAATGATGTCATTTCTGTTCAATCTGTGAAGAAAATAATATCAGTGTACACTGTGAGGGAATGTGGGATGACCTGAACTGCTGGCCGCCTGCTTCTCTTGGAGAAACCGTCTCTCAGCCATGTCCAGAGTTTTTCAATTCAGAGGGTGAGACAATGTACACACACACGCACACACACACACACACACACACACACACACACACACACACAGACACCCATTATCTATAGTACATTGCACTTGTTAATTATTTGCCAGGAAGCTGATTTGTTTCCATAAAGACAGCTTCCCCCTCTCAGGATCTCTATCCAAACATTCAGCCATAAAACGCGTGTGTACACAGACGTCATTTAACACACCTGGAGTGCAACGTTTATGTTGAGAGGTGAGGATGATAGATTTCGTGATAATTTATCTAAGAACCAGAGCACCAGGGGAGGGGGGGCTGATGACTTTGCAGTTTTTTACAGTCCAATAAATCCACATTCTGTACATCTCCTGACCAGCAGGAAACACATCCTCATCAGACGTCATTTTACAGGACGTATTTATTTTTCTGTCCGGCTCACATGCACAGTGTCAGAACAGCGACACACACAGGATTTTGGTGCTATTTTGCAGGTAAAGTGCATCGTAACTGCACCGTCAGTGGTTGGACAGATCCGCTTGTCCCACATGAAGATGCATGCGGCTACACTTTCAATGAGACACTCCACTTCCTGGGAGAGGTGGGTGGTTACTATGCATGCAGTATACAGCTGTAAAACACAATAGCACCCAAATCTCAAAACACTAAACTATCCAACCACTGATACACTGCATACTGTATCTCATGAGGTGGCTGAAAAGAGAAACTGTAAATGACTATAACTATTATTTATATTATATATATATATATTGCTTACAATGACATGGTGAAAAAGTATCTTCTGTGTAGAAAATAAGCTATAAGAGAAATAAAAAGGAAAGAAAGCTGCACAAAGTTTGAAATATTCAAGTATAAATGGGAAAATACCAATTTGTCTACAGTACGTTATCAATACATTTGCAGCTAACATTTGTAGCATGAGCATGTCTATCTTCCACACCTAACGCACAACAAGAATTAATTTTTAGCTTTTTTTTACCTGACAAAAAACACATTTATACTGCCAAAAATCTTAACACAAACATGACTTTTTTTCTTTTAAATCTGGCAAAACAAAATTTTTAAAAAAGTCTTTATTCTAACTATTAAACGTTTCCTTTAGCCTGTCAGGTCCCTCGCAGAGGCGGTTATTGTACTGTGGTTAATGTCTGAGAGGTGATAAAGTGATGTTCTGTTGTCTTTACTCAGTCACCAGATTCCCATTTGTACTTCTCCTACGTAAAGACCATGTACACAGCCGGGTACACGCTCTCTCTCATCTCCCTCTCCATCGCCGTCACCATTTTCTGTCTGTTTAGGTGAGAAACGTTTTTGTCTTCCCACTTTGAGTCAGACGGACGTGTTTGAAACGACTGAAGCTGCCCTGAAAACTTTACGGCTAAACTGTTAATACTTCCTCAGAAAGCTGCACTGCACCAGGAACCACATCCACATCCAGCTGTTTCTCTCCTTCATCCTGAGAGCCATCTTCATCTTCATCAGAGACTCTCTGCTCTTCACCAACGAAGACCTCTACCACTGTGACTACTACCCGGTATGGACGGACGGACGCTTCTTGTCATATTCTTTCCTTTTTGTCCAGCTGATACTCAAATACTCACTGACCCTTCCTCTCTTCTGCGCGGCAGGCGGCATGTAAGGTTGTGCTGATGTTTTCCAACTACTCCATCCTGGCAAACTACAGCTGGCTGCTGTCGGAGGGTCACTTCCTCTTCACCCTGGTGAGGCGCTCCTTCTTCTCCCTGAGGAAACACCTCACCTGGTACATCGTCCTGAGCTGGGGTACGGAGACCTGTTCACTAAAACTCTCACCTTTCTCTTTGCTCACGCTCTAACATTCACGTCTCAGTCTAACAAATACTGCCTTTTTTTATATTTACTCACAGTTAATTTGATCTCGCAGGTTTACCTCTGATTGTCATTGTCTCCTGGGGATGTGCCAAATACTTTTACGAAGACGAAGGGTAAGGGGGTAAAAAAACAATCTGTTTCTACACATCATCAAGGTGTATGTTTATGAAATGACTTCTTGTTTTAGCTGTTGGGAAACCAGAAGACATGAATGGATTTGGTGGATACTTCGAGTGCCGGTTCTCCTGACTATATCTGTAAGAAAAAAATGATTTTATGCCAATTTTATTCCCTTGACCGTCCTAAGAACGAAGTTCCGGCCAGCAGCGGGTTAGCTTAGCTTAGCATAAAGACTGGGAACAGAGGGAAGGAGCGAGCCTGGCTCTGCAGAAAGGACAGCCCAGTGACTGTTAGTTGCATGCAACTTCACGGGAATGACATGAATTTAAGAAATCATTGCACCAGGCCAGGGTTTGTTTGTTGCTGTTTTTCCAGTTTTTGTTCAGATTAAGCATAGATATGACATCCCCCACCAGTTTGTGGACTCCTGTTTTGAACCCAGAAGTTTGGTATTTTAACATCTTGGTTTTATGGAGCCAAGAGTGACCAAAATTGGATGAGACAGTAGAGCTAAATTTAATGCGAGGTGCGAACTTAGTTAGTTTGGTGAAATAAGAGCTATGGCTGACTGTGATAATGCTAATGCTAATTTTTGCAGGCAATTAACTGGCTTAATACCAATCTGTACTTACCGGAAATCCTTAAATATCTGACTCCTTTTTTGTCCACCAATCGTTACAGATAACTTTCATAAGGAGCCAGCGTCAAATGGCCATTAGACGAACTGCAGTTTTTGACATTTCTGTGTTGGCGTCAGCCTGGAGGTCGCCACCTAGAATGAAACATACGAGATATAATGTGTTAATTAGTGCGTTTTAGAGGTGCTGCCAGGTGGATTTTTATATATCAGTAAGAGTATTTTCAAAAATGTAAAACTTTTGGCATGAATAATTATTAAAATAATCCTGTTTTAATTTTTACAGATGAATCTCATCTTTTTCTTGGGTATTTTGAGGATACTGGTGAATAAACTGAGAATGCCAGATGCACAGAGGAATGAATTCAGCCAGTATAAGTGAGTAATGATCACACTGTGGTGTTGTTGCTCTGTCGCACTAGATAACTAATATGTAAAGTTGAGAGCAGTAGTGGTTTACATGTGAAAAAGCATTGTCTTTGAGGAATGGGAATGTATTTTGCATAGGATAAGGTGATAAAAATCGTTCCTATTTGCTTTGTTAATCAGAAAAAAAGTACACAGGAGGAGGTCAGTTTTACACAGACAGATGCAAATACACGGATAATATACAAAACCCAAATGCCTGGAAAAATATTCTTTTTATCAATGAGGAAAAAAACTTTTTGTCTTTCAGGAGGCTGATCAAATCCACATTTTTCCTGGTGGCTCTGTTTGGTCTGCATTACATCCTGTTTGTTTTCTTACCTGTTCAAGTCAGCAGCTCAGTGTTTAAGATATGGACCTTTGCAGAGCTGGCTCTGTCCTCCACTCAGGTAAAGTATGTGCATGTACAAAAAAAGATCAAATCTAATTAAGTCAAAATAATGACAAGAAGACACTCACCGACCGTTCTCTCCTCACATCTCTCAGGGTTTTGTGGTCGCTGTGCTCTACTGCTTCATGAACGGAGAGGTAAGACCTGATCACGAGACAAAACAGGTTAAAGTGTGGAGCAGATTTGGGATCTCTGATGTGTTCATTCCCAGGTGCAGCATGAGTTTCAGAGGAGGTGGAGGAGGTGGAGGCTGACTCAGCGCCTCCCCAGTCGGCGCCGGCAGCATCACGGCTCCATCAGCCACAGTGGGTCTCCCCACACACAGGTGTCCCTCCTGCCCTGCTCTCCAGGCAGCCCGGCAACCAGCGGCCTCCCTGTGGACACTGTGGAGATGTGATTCAACCTGGAACTGGCTTTTTTCTCATCCTCCTCGTCGATACATACATAATAGATCCTGGCTTCATGCGCAGCCAAACAATATACAATTGCAGCTTGAGTGTTTACTACGGTGGTGCAGTCAAATGCGGATTTTTCTAATCCGTGGAGTGTTTTTATGTGAAGACGTAAGGCTGTAAAATGAAATGCAGCGGCCGAATTGCCAGGCTTACTTGTTTGTAGTACTTAAACTAATATCTGGAAATCAATGTGCCAATTATTTGTTCAAATGTCACAGATACAAGTTATACTGAACATTTAAATGCAGATTAAAGGTGTACTGCTGTTATTTAGTACTGCATCATTACACTTTGGTAACTTTAGAAGAACAAAGATTAAAAAAAATAATAACAATAATGGTCAAAACTGATGAAGCAGAAGCAGAATGCAACTCGACAGCATTGTTTTATAAACCCTGACAAATGTCATGCATCACAAATTGGGGGGACTGAGTTTCAATGGCTGAATTGTAACGCGGGCTTTCTGTTAAAAAACGAAATCCTAAGTCTGCTTTGACAACCCTGATGACATCATGATGACATCACCTGGGCTGTTTTTAAGGCTTTTCAAATCTTCACAGCCACAAGAGACAATGCGTGCGGGTATACTGACTTTCGTCCGTAAAGTTGGAGAATTTCTTATCAGAGTTTTGCAGAAAAAAACATGCCCAAAACTTGCCGTCCATCAGACTTGACAAAAGTCCTCCAGAGCCACAGAAGACATGATACAACTGAGCTGGACACTTTTGTAAGAGTAAACTGATCTTAATGTGTACAATTCTCCTTTAACTAGTTGAAACCTGTAAAAAAAAAAAAAAAAAAGGCTTGATATCTGACAAAAACATGGGAAGAAGACAATGAGCAACAAAATAAGAAATGACCCCCCAAATTAGCAAGAAACTAGTAAAAAGAACGAGAAATTTACCTGAAAATTAGAAATAAAACAAAAACAGAAAAAGGAAAACAAACAACAGCAAGACTCAGAAAAGATGTTTAAAAGTCAAAGGACGACAAACCAAATCAAAATGTTTGTTCACAATCATTTTCACGCACAGAAAATGAAACCATGCAGGGCGAACGCTGCGTCAGTTGGTTAGTTTTTAGCCACCTAAAAACAGAAAGAGCAAACAACAGTATTTATGTACTTTATATTCAAAATATTAAAGGTCAGTCTTTATTTGATGGCCAGTTCAGTGTACAGATGCTCTGAATTCAAACTATTTTTATGTCAAAATGTACATTGTATTTGCACTTAAAGGAATACTGTGACTTTTTCGAAAAGAAACACTGACAAAATCCACACCGGGCAGTTAGCTTAGCCTAGCATAGAGAGCAGAAGCTGGAAAAAAAGGCATTTTACTTTGACAGGTTAGCTTTATTTCCTGTTTCCACTTGTTATGCCAAGTAAAGCTAATCGTCAGCTGGCTATTGCTATATAATTAGCATACAGACACACAAAAATGCTTTCGACAAGATAATATCGCCCAAAATGTTGCTATTCCTTTAAACACTATTATGTTTTGATTAGTACCACAAAGTACTCCAAATACTCTGTAGCATTTAACCAATTCTATCTTTACACAGTAATAAAGTCCCAAAGACTGTAAAATCAGTTTTAAACGGTGTCCAATTTGTGGTTTTTATTAAGAACAAAATGAGAAAAAAATGAGAAGTGTCAAACCACGGACATCGAAACTTTTTGATGTTGTAATATGACCCTGTCCATGTTTCTGTTTTACTAACTGCTTTTATTTTATTTTTTTGTTTCATTTATTTGTTGAGCCAGAGACAAATGTGCACCTTTGTGGACAATAAAGATTATACTCTCTTTTTACACCGTCCCATATATTGTCTTCATCTCCTCCACCAGATCAATATAGGCGGCCATCGCTTCATTTTTGGACAGACCTGTTAAAATGGAAACAAGCAAACCAAAAAAATATATATTTGTTCACATAAAGCTAAACTACTCTTGCTTTTATGTTTTGCATATACTCTTTATATTATTTTTTGAAGTTTTATCATTCTGACCTTTTCTTTGTGCCCATGCATCCCATTTTCCTCGTCCTGCACGGTCAAGTATCCCTGGACGCTCTGTGGACATTAAAGCAATCATCAACAACTCAAACAAAATGTCATGTAAGCATTAAAAAATACTGCAGAAAAATGCCCAAATAGATGCTCTTCTGTTATCATTATCATATTCTACAATTAAAAAACCCACACACGATGGGCTTTCTACAGGCTGACTGGAGTATTGTTAGTCAGTATATTTCAATTTGACTAGTTTCAGTCCGCTGAATAACAACATAAGTAAATGATTCAGCATTTATCCACCAAATTTTGGCTTTGAAATACAGGCCTAACACAGTCACAAAATTCCTGGAAAAGTTTTGAAATTAGAAAAAACTGTTGGGTTTTGGTTCAGAATGAATAGAAAAAAATGAGAAAGCTTTGAACATACATTATTTTGTACATTATTTTGCCTCAGAAAAGGCCCTTGAGCTCTTTCTGTCACTTTGGGTAATCCCTGAGCAGTTTTTTAGGCATCACTTCAGCTTTTTCACAGGTTTAAGTTGAAGACTATGAATTTTTATGTACTCAGTTGATATATTTCTCTCAAATTTTGGGGGGAAAGTATTTGTAAAAAACCCTGTTAGTGAGTACTTCTACTTTTCCAAGATAATCCACCTGAAAAATGTGGTGCAGCAACAAGTAGAACAGACAGCATCATTTCCACGCAGGTGTGGCTCGGGATGGTCACACTAAAAGCCTGGGTGAGGCTAAAGTGTAAAAGGTTGACGTCACAAACTTGTTTTTTTTTTAAGTGCCAACTGCCAACGTTAACTTTGAGGTTTGTTTTATTGGCCATGAATATTTAACCCTTTGAAACCTGGAGCGACATCACTTTTCTTCCACAGGTGCGATTTCTTCCAAAAACATGGGGGAAAGGCACTGACAAACTTGGTACGAATTGTTCCACTAATTGCAGGGAATTAGTAGATTTAGAAAATTATTATTTTTTTAAAAGCTATGGAAAATATCTAGGGAAAAAGGGAAAAAAAAGCTAGGGGAAAACTAGATTTATAATTAACATCATTACATGTTTCGAGTCATGTTACAGAGAAGCACCTTTCCATGGTCATTTCCTTGTTTTTTGGGGTTTTTTTTGTTTGTTTGTTTTACTGTTTTCCCAGGTAATTTCTTTGTACTTTTTGCTAATTTCTTGCTAGTTTTTTCTTCTACTGATCATTACCTTCTTCCTATGTTTCTGACAGAGGTCAAGCCAATCTGCTCAGGCTGAGAAGGGTTAATGTTACAGATAAATAAGACTGATGTGGAGCCTGAAGTTCTGATTGTGGATTTGATCTGCAGTGTTCACATTTTAAATGTCACTTTATGTTTTATTTTGTTTAATTTTCTCAAATAATGTTTTTCTTTTTCTAATATTTATTTCATTAAAAGAACTGTTTTATTTTTCTTTTGTTTGTGTTTTGTCTTTGTTATTGTTTGCAGTTTATTTAGGTGAGACATCTGTATATGCCTTTATGCACAATCTCTTTTAATCTGTTGTTTTACTTTTGTCCTGGTTTTATTGTGTAATAAAAAATAAATAAATAAAATAAACACATTAACGACTAAGTTTTTATGGGCTTTAAAATCCTCATTCTGTATGTTCATGTTACAAATATTTTTTTTTCGTCATATGCACACAGTCACTTTTTACATCCATTTTTGTTTAAAAGGCTGTAAAGACAAATCATTTTGAAAAATCATTTTGGCTTTTTGAAATTTTTTCAATTCTGTCAATCCAGGGATCTTTCATACAAATACACGTGACTTGTCAGACCTCATTCTTTGTGGCCGCGCCCTGTCGGCAGTCTGCCGCTGCACACTGGTTATCTCAGAGCACATCATGACATCATTTTCAGGGTTTCCATAGAAATTCTACGTTAAGACACCTTCACAAAAAGTAACAGAAACTCACCTGTGTTACAATCCCCACATGTTGCCTGCTTATACAGGCCGTACAGGTCACCCAGGTGTTTGTAGCTAGGTCTATTTACCAATTTTGTCGCCTCGTCCGCTGCTTTTTGAAAGGACTCCTGACAGAATGAAAAAAAGAAAAAATTTAAGCTGATACAGACATCTTAAAAGTATCCCATCTTAACACCAGCTGTATGCTTAATTCACAAAACGTAAAATGATTTTTATTGTTCTTGTTCAATGATCTGACTCATTGCTTTATTACATTAACACAACTTTAAACATGTAGCTGAGCAGAGGTAAAAAAAAACAAAACTGCATACACTGAATCTGGATGAGCAAACGCACGAGATTATTTCATAGGAGCATAAATCTTCTCTGTAACTTTGAATGAAAGGCTGAAATTCAGAAGAGATACTCACCTCCATGACGGCTGTGTGAGAGTGACACACCCTGCTGCTGCTGCACCTTGCTGCTCGTCCAACTTGTCCTGCAATAATGTCCTCTTGTCTCTGTCAGGATTTGCTGAGGAAAAGAAAGTGGGAGGTAGATTTTTAAGGCCACACTGTCGGCAAAGACAGCAGGAGACCAGCTGCTATTCTGTTTCACAACTCTTAAATCAAACGTTATAGTAAAGGAAGAGTACACTTTTAATAGGACAACTGATTTTTTTCATATTTTGACACACACTCACAATGTGGACATAACACCAGAAGTCTTCACCCACCTTTTTTTCTTTTAAGAATTTTGAAGCCTCTTTGACATATTTGACTAGAAATAATCTTTTTTTTTTTTTTTTAACTTTTCTAAAGCACAGATTTATCTAAAACAAACAAACAAACAAAAAAACAATTTAGCTTTGGGATATGGGAGGGAAATTATTTCTCCACCACAAGATGGCAGCATCCACATATTAAATGATCTGATGTTGCACACCTTTATTCAATTTTATTAGTTTAAAAAAAAACTAATTTCAATAAATGAAACAAAAATCTATTTGACATCATCTGACATAAACACAAAAGTGAAAAAAATGTAGAAAAAAATGTTTATTCTATCTTCTCGAAATTTCCATTTGAAATCTTCACATTCATGCCTTTGTGGTTTAAGACCGCTTTGATTTCAGTTTTGATGTCATTTTTTAGTTAGATTCATTAAACATCTATAAATCACGGAACAGAGAATCATCTTTGGCAAAAATGCATAAAACTGAGAAAACATAAAACTAGAAAGGCTGAAATCACACAGCAGCTGAAAACTGTTGTTCCTGCACATAAAGAAAACAGTAAAAAAAAAAAAAGTTTTGTAACATCCAGTTGATATTTTTGTTAGTAAAAAGTGTACTGATGGGTGTTTATCAGCAGGTCAGTTTAGTACAACACTATATTGTAACCATGTAACAAAAAAAGAAAAAAGGAAGGAAACACATCACGAAAATTATGTAACCAGTTTTCTGTGCTACACAATGCAAACCAACACAGTTCAGCAAAGTGTGCAGACGCAGTGACGCCTCACACTTTGGCTTTCCAGTTGCACTTAGAGTTTATAAACGACACCTGAGTAAGGGACTGTATACAAATTATTAGGCTGAGGGGTGGTGATTTTGTAATTTTCTTTTTATAAGCGAACACAGTCTGACTTTCTTGAAACATTTCTAATGTGATCAATTCTGGGAGCAACTTTTAAATCCATAAACTCACAAACTAAAAAACCTTGTGCATAAAACTCAAAGAGCTCAGCATTTAGCAGCCCATAGTTCAAACACAGAAACTGGCTAAAGTACGAGGTACACAGAATTTTCCACACATTAAGTTGCTAATTTCACTTTTAATTTGCCCAAAAGTGGAGGATATTTAAATTTGGGCACATCTTCTCAATGTTTCTTCACTTAGTAATAAATAGTTCCAGGACTTTTCTTTTGAGGTTTTGAAGATGATGACAATATCTTATTGGACAGTATTGTAGTATTTAGCTAAATGTATATTGTAAATTTTTCCAAAAAAAAAAAAAAAGCCATCATTAAAAACCTTTATTTTTGTCCTTGAGAATTATTATCAAAAAATTAAGACTCTGACCTGTGAAACAGAAATATAATTAATATAATAATATATATATATCCAACATGTATGTTGATATGTGCACTGTTTGTACATTTGCGTGTAAGTACTAATGTTAAGGACTTGATCAAACTCAATAATGATTTATAATATAAGGGACTAGTTTATTTTTTAAGTCAACTGGGCAGGCGACTCTGAATGAGGTCTCTCTTTTGGACGAGTGTCTCTTATTGGGATATCTCTATAAACAGATATCTGCATATGGCTGCACAACATTTGGGCTACAGTCCCAGACTTGTTAATGGAAGCATTTTGGTGTCTGTTTTATAGTCTGTGGAGTTCTGATCAATCATCAATCTACCCTAGTTTCGACTTGCCCGTGTTCAATAGGATTGTCTGGCTTTCTGTAATTTTTTCTATGTATCCAATTCTTAGTTTTCTTTGTTTGTCAAAGCTCTTTGTAACTTTAAAACGCGGTATATAAATGAAGTTTTTATTATTGTTGTGGTCCTTGTTATTATCCCCGAATCCATCGGCTATCATTTCATGAAAACGTAGCTTTTCAACAATTTATCTGCATTGATCCGTTTATGGACATTAGCTGAAATGTCATTTGGACATGTCTCAAGTTGCTAATCAAAACATAACTGGTGTACAAAGGAGGCCCGGATATCCGCTGGCTACGGCTATAACTCCAGAAATACTGGCCTTTGCCCACGGAGGCTTATCATCTTAAGCAGATTGGTGCAAAGATTGAGGGGAGGGTCCAAAAAACTATATTAATAGTGTCGGAGAGGGTCTTGCTTTTTTTTGTTTTTTTAAGTGAAACATAAGGTTCACTCTCTTCAACATCCCAATAATTTTCATACAGTCCCTAACAGTTTTAATGTGACAACATATTAAATTTTCAAAGTACTAAAATAAAAAAAGAAACACTGATGTCACAACGGTGACGGCAAAAATAACAAAACCACGTCTGCTGCTATTCTAGCAAGTTTACAAACTACTGAAGGCTGGCTGATCAGGATCTGTGCAGCAGGCTGAAGTGCAAGAAGAGGACAAAAACGTCGAAACCTTGAAGTGACAGGAATGCAAAAGCTAAGAGGAAGTCTGCTGCTGCTGAAGTCTTCAGCAGGTTCATCAGAAGTCTAACAGTGACTGTTTTGCTTAAATGAAACCAGGATAGTGTTCTTCTTCAGCTGCAGGTACCAACACATAATAAATTAAACTCAGAAGCATAAGGACAAACTATACTCATTAGTGACGATGCATAGTGCAATAAGGTTGACGGCCGCCGCTCTACTGCTCAAATATCTCTAAGGAACTACCAGCTGATTGGTTAAAGAGGCTCAGACGTCTCTGGATCTCTCAGAGAGGAGCCGTCGATACATTCCACCGCTCTGTAAATCATTTATCTCCACATCTTACAGTGTCTCTCACACATTGCTGACATCCTCCAGCCCGTTGCGGCAGTCGTCGTCTGGCAGGGTGAAGCGGATGTGTCGGCTCTTCTCCCAGCCGCGGCGGATCTGCCTGAGCCGCAGGGCCACGCAGGGCACCAAGAGAGCCAGGCGGCCCAGAAGAACCACCAGGGGAAGAAACAAGACCAGCATGAAGGTGGGAGGCAGGCAGAAGCGGTACTGGGCGAAATCGAAGGCTCTGTCCCAGCCAAAGAGGAGCGTGTGGAGGGTGGCCATGGACAAGGCGCAGTAACCTAATGTGGACTGCAGGGGGTAAAGCAGAGCGTCAGGTTGAAACAACATCACAATCGTCCTGTCCTCCAAATTTATCACCCACATGGTTGAAGAAAAAAAAAAAAGCGAGATTTTCCCTTGAAGTGACTCCTCTTGTGTCCAGCCAGTCCACTACATTAGCTCATGGTGTTACAGGCGACTGCAGACCCTGAGGACACACACTGACCTACCACCACGACCTGACTGAACCCCACCAGAGTGTGCGTGTGCGTGTGTGTGTGCGCCATATACTGTCCCTACAGGGCCGACTAATTAAAAAACTTCCCAAGGTTGAGTCGCGTAGTGGCCAGGGGTTAAAAATAGCCTAATTTTTCCTCGTTCACACACTGACTGAGCAGAGTGGGTCACAATTATTTCCACTTGACAGTGATGACTTTTTATGACGGTGCTTTCGAGGGCTCAACCAAATAGATTGAAGCTTTGATGATTCATTCATAACGTTGACATCTGAATACTAAAATGAGCTTTAAAATGCTTTTTTTGCTCTATTTCTTCTGATTAAACCTGGTATTTCTGCAGAGCTGCAGTCTGTTAGGGAGGGAATCACCCGTGGTATTATCACAATACTTTAGTCATGATTTTATTATCAGAGTTATTTTTTAAATTTTTTTATCGTTTTGCAAAATGCTGAGTATTATGATTACATATATTATGATAGATTGCAATTTATTGCCATTTTTTTCAAATATAAATTGTGTACCAAAAGAAAAAATGTCAATGTTTTTTTTTTTACCTAATAACATTTTTTTAAATTTTAATTTAATTTTTTGAATTCATAGTAGACATTTGACCTGTCTCAGCGGAAAAAACAGATGGAACTACAACAAGTGGAAAGTGTGTCCCCTTTGTGGCATCTATGATCAAGTATTGATCCACTGCGGAAAGTAGTCCCCAACAAATGCTTTATTTCCTTCAGTTTATGTAACATTTGCTTAACCTACAGATCCTGCTGTTTCAGGATTATTTTTTTTGCCATTTTTTAAATGAAACCATCATATATAAACCATCTTTTTGTCACACACTGGGTAAGTTGTAAAGTATTGTTGGTTTTTTGTTGTAATTTGGTGACAATCATTAAGATTATAGCATTCCTTAAGACTAATCGATGGCACCTTTTTGCCGTTTCTTTTCAGTATAACATTATAGGGCAGCAATACGTGGAATTATAAACAATGTAGCTACCACAGTTCGGGCTGTTTTGACAGGAGGTTTTGTGCACAATTACTGTAACTATAACAATTAGTGTTAACATAAAATACTGTGCTCATAATTTTGGCCTCAAAATCTCACGTAGCGCTCAAAATTAAAACACTGCAATCAAATTAGGTCAGTTTAAAACCTGTATTTTGGTTCATTTTGTCAAGAGGAACGAGAGGGAAAAAAATTCTCATCCAGTTTGTGTTCACACATTTTTTTTAACATATGAACCGAGAGCTGCAAACATGAAGTAATATGAAGTGACATGTAACTCAATCATTGGACAGGTAGGTGATGTCACACTGCATCATCATCATCGTTACGTGGGGAAATCAAAGCGCGGTGACTGGCAGCCCGTCACGCTGCACTTTACTGAACATCTTAATGTTCTCTGATGTCACAAACAGCTCAGCGAGGACGAACCGATTATGAGAATTATTAGTTGAGGCTGGAAATGGACCTCACTTCAAAGGCCAACCGCAGTAACGACACCAACACTGAAACCGAGAAAAACGCGGCTTCAAAGTTTTTTTTACTTTTGACTGAAGTCATTGGCAGAAAATCCATAAGGTCATTTTAAACACTACAAACCACGCTAGATTATCTGATCTATGACCCCAAAAATGCTCTAAAACTCTCATTACTGCTATCTGCCTTCATATTACTGAAAACAGCAATATGGTGCATAACTGCAATTTAGTGTATTATCTTTTTCAGCTTGAGGAAAACAGTTTTCATTTCTTGCTGGATTCAGTTTAAATTTGTTTCATTTGTAGATGTCCGTTTGAAATGTAAGAGAAAAATTTACCCTGAGGTATTATTATAATTTTGTTGTAATATTAATATTAATTAACATTACCTGCCATTAGAGATTTGCCATTTAGGATAATGCAGGTATAATTTTCAACATGACAAAAAAAATTCATATGGTAACAATATTCCAACATGTTCAGAAAATGACATCATAATACTTTGCAAAGCAACAACCAGAATGGTTGAAAGGGATTACAGATTTTTTACTGAATATCTGAAGGCAAACTGTTACATTTCTGCTGACATATAAAACTATAACACTTATTTTGTTGCTATTGCATGTTTATGTAGTCAATAATAAAAAATACTTTATATTTTTAGGTATTTTGTCATCAAGAATATCACAAAAACACCCTGACATATTGTGATATTTATTTTATCAGCTACATTTACTGCGGTTTGCATTGGAATTTGATTGGATTTTGTAGTGACAGCAATTTTTTATACGCTATTCAGAAAAGAAGATGATGGGACAAAGACATTTTGTCACAAGATAGAAGAGATATCCAAAGGTTTAGTTTTAGGCGTAACTCATTTCTGATCAGTACTTGTAGTTACTGTGGTTAGCCTTTGCAGGGCAGAGTATTGTTTTGTAATATTACGGGTGTGTGTGTGTGTGTGTGGGGGGGGGGGTTACTGTGTGGTTGTTAAGTTTAATCAACTTTTAATGAGGAACTGCTGAAACACACCTCTGGTTTGTAGTATTTTACCACTGCTTTAGCTCCTTTTTTTACAAAAGAGCTTCAATTTGCAAAATTTTTCACTGTCAAATTCAAAATGTTCATGTCAAGCAGACAGTTTTCTGCCTTTAGGGGCGAAGGTAAAACCTTAGTGCGCATGAGGCCGATGCTCAAACACAGGACGACACAACAACTCTCACATGTGCACAGATATTTCTAAACGCGTAAACACGTACAGATAACACACACACACACGAACACACTGTCCTGCTGTGGGTCTAGATGTGCTGGGCAGAAAGTTGCTTTTCATCACGCCGCCTGTCAGCACATGACTAATCTGACGGCCACCGGATTAGTTGAACGGAAAGATGAAAGGGAAAAGGCATCACCGACGGACCGCCAGTCCTGGAGAAATGGAGGCCACGGTGGGGGGAGTTAAGGGGGAGAGGAGAGGAGGAAGTGTGTGAGTCACTCCACTCCTGATGGCTTTGTCACAGCCCGAATTTAACGCCAAATCTGGGGCAGCTGCAGGAGTGTCTGTTTGTGCGATGTGAGCATGCAGGAGACACAGCGTGCATCTGTCCACACGTCAGCGTGATGCCGAACTCTGCCTGTACGTTTATGTGTCAAGTGACTGTCAATCTTTGGACATCTTTCTGTATTAATATGTCTTTGACCTCGTGTCCAACAAGAACTGACACCTTTTTTTTCTGCAGGATATATTCAGAGGAAAAACAGTACTTGTAGGGGAAACATTCAATATTACTTTTCTTTATGTAACTCTTACATCACTCCCTGTGTGTGTGTGTGTGTGTGTGTGTGTGTGTGTGTGTGTGTGTGTGTGTGTGTGTATACCTGTATGAAGCTGAACTCCCTCCAGTTGACAGCGTTGGCCACTGAGGGCAGCGAGGTGACAGCCAGCAGAGAGAGCAGCCCGAGGGCCATGATGCCCACTGAGAGGTACAGCTCCATCCGCCACACCTCCTCGTCATTCCACAAGTCCTCCGCGCCGCCCTCCTTCATCTGGACATCACGTAATAAACAAATACATCCTCAGTGCATATAGGGTATTTAACAATACATGTAGTGACAATCAAGGTTTATATAAAGGTGTATACAACTATTTTGATACACAAATACACCAATGAAAGCAAAACTAGCCAGATGCAGATGAACATTGTGATATTCTTTGGCAATATCGCAATACACAATAAAATCGCAATACACAGTACATATCTTGCTATTCTAAAATCTCCTCTAAACTAGACTACTAAAGCACTAAAGCACTAAATGAGACCACACTTACAGTAAAGTTCAATAAAGCAACGGCAGCTGTATGATAAGGTTAAAGTACTTTTTTAGTGATGTTAAATGAACTACAGTTACAATAAAGTATAATTAGGGTACTGTTGTGATAAAGTTATATAAAGCACTGTCATAATGAAGTTAAATAAAGTTCTGTTATATTAAAGTTAAATAAAGTACTGTAATTATAAATTCAAATACAGTACTGTCATAATAAAAAAAAAAGCACTGTTATAATAAGGGTAAATACTACTGTTATAATAAAGTTAAATGAATTTAAGTACTGTTAAATAAAGTTAAATAAAACTGTGGTAAAATGAAGCTAAATAAAGTATTTTTTATTTTATTACATTTTATTGAAGTTAAATAAAGTATTGTTACAATTAAGTTAAATTAAATAATAACAATTGATAAAGCACTGTTAAATAAAGCATTTTTTAGTAAAGTTAAATCAAGTATTTGTATAGAGCACTGTAGAAATAAAGTTCAATCGAGTATTTTCATAATAAAGTTGAATCGGTCTGGAGCTCGACTGTAATCGATAATTTGCCTCTACTTGACGCGTTCACCTCCCTCATGCTCAGACGCTCCTCTGCCTCTTTCTCTCACCTGTTTAAAAGCCATGAGCAGTTTGAAGCGAGCAGACTTCCTCATGGGGAGACACAGACTGTAGACGGCGTGGAGAGCCGCACATAGAAAGCTACACAGCCCGAACTGCTTCCTGACGGTTAGCCATCGGTCCAGCCAGTTCGGGAAGCGATTGTACTTGGTGCCCGACAACAGCTGGAGGAAAGCGGCCAACAAACCAGGCAAGTAGACCAGGGAGAGCATCACCAAAGCCACGGAGGGCAGAGTGACATTCACGGTCTCGATGGGCATTTTGTAGAAAACGCTCTTCCCTGCTTTGACGTAGGGCTGCAGGACGTCCCGGAGGAAGTTGTACACGTAGAAGAAGATGAACAGGGACAGGGTGCAGAGGACTGGGAGGCGCCAGGAGGGAAACAGATGGAGGGGGAGGTTTTCGATCTCAAGAGAAGAGGACAGGAGGCCCATGTCGACGGGGACGAAGCCCATTCTGCGACAGAGCTGCATCACAGAGCTCTTAGCCTTGCTGCTGTTACTGCACAGGAAAATCTGGAGGAAAAGTTCAGAGATGCTCAATAGAACTGCGTATGTCGCTTACACGTTTCACTGAATCTACACCTCAAGCGTCAGCTGATGTGGTCTACCTGTCTGCTTCCATCCCGAGGCCCCCTCTGGAGCGTCCACGCCGATATGGTGTTAAACCCTTTGACTACAGAGCTCTCTGGAAACAGGTCGGCCAGCTGCTCGGCATACGAGGGCCCGTCTCGGTTGATTCGCACACCGTTGCTGACATCCACCAGTGTCTTTCCCGCGAGCGCCGGCTTCAGTTCCACCAGCGTGGAGTGGTGCTCCGGGAACACGGCCACAAACACCAGGTCTGCCTGGCTGGCTGCCTCCATCTGAGACGTCACCTGGAGGACAGAGACAGAAATGTTATTTCCCACATACCACAGAGGTACATAATGATACAGGAACATCACAAGACATCACCATGTGCAGTTAACCCTTTAAAACCTGGATCGACATCACTTTTCTGGGGCTGCATTCACACGCCTTTCACAAATATTTAAAACTCTGAACCCAGAGCAAATTGGTTTGATTTCTTCGGACGCATAGGTAAAAAACAACAAACAACTTGGCGGAAATGTCTCAGAAATTTCAAGAAATCAGTATATTTAGAAAACTACTTTTATTTTTTTCTTTGAGAACTATGCTTCTAATTCTCATAATTATATATTTTCAGCTTTTTTAAATAGAATTATTATAAGCAGTTTTTCATGTCATTTCCTCTTCTTTTTTTTTCTTTTAACCTTCCCGTTTTTTTCTTTCCTGTTTTTCTGTTTGTTTTTTGATCATTTTCAGGTAATTTTCTTGTTCTTTCTTGCTAATTTTTGGGTCATTTGTTCTCAAGTTGCTCATTGCCTTCTCCCTAAGTTTTTCAAAAAATAAATAAAGCCAATTTTCCAACATTTCAGTGGGTTAAGTACCAGGTGATCAACTAAATAACTAGCCAAAGAATTATTAAACCCCTAATTTGGCAACTAAGAACCTTTTTCTGACGATATAAACATAAAATGTTTAATCAAGCCCTTTATTCAGTTCCCACACCACAATTGGACCTCATTTTTTAACTGAGATTATCTAACAGTTACTATTCAGGATAAAAACAACAGTTATTATGCCTTGTGGCTAAAGTCAGAGTGAATATATAATTATCACCACAGGGAGAGAAACAAAAACACTAATTATATGGTGGTGAGTGTCACTGTGTGTGTGTGTGTGTGTGTGTGTGTGTGTGTGTGTGTGTGTGTGTGTGTCACCTCGGCCTCTTCAGGGAACAAAGCCGCAGAGCGTTTGGGGTTTCGACTCCCAACTACCACCTGGTAGCCGGAGGCCACCAGCCTTCTCGCCAGGGAGCGGGAGAAGTCACCCGTCCCCAGGATGCCAATAACTGGAGCGCCAGCTTCAGACATGGACGCTTCGAGATGTCTGGAGCCTCCTCCACGGATTAAAGGCCTTGACATCTCATCAGGCATAATGCACTGATGAGTCTATGGAGAGGACACATGGTCATTAGTTTGGCTTATGTTTATTTATGGTTCCTAAAATGCACATTAAAAAAGAATATTAAGGAGAATAAAAAGCAAGATTTTTTTAAATTTGACATTAAGATGCTGATATTTTCTCATTTACTTACAGACTGTGGTAGGTGTGGAGCTCAGAGGCTTGTTTTTTCATGCAGCATAAGACCTAAAATAGTAAGTAACAGTGAGTCATGTATAAAATATGCAGTTTTACATGCAGTTCTATCTTGCCATTTGTCTGCTTAAGGATTCCAATTATCTCCTGTCTCAGTTGACATGTCCTAGATCCGTACAGTAACTCTGCATTGTCAAAGCAATGAGCGGCCATCCAATAATAATAGCATAAAAGGAAGAAGACAGTAACAGCCGACTCTGTGACCAGCTGGCTCAGAAAATATGATACCACAGATACGCAGCTTTAACAAACAAGTCTGCCAATCATGCCAAACTTCATTTAGAATCTAATGTTAAATTAATGACACCCTCAGCGTGCGCTAACGTTACTTCCATTAGCAGCAAATATAGTAAAAATGTACTTTTTACGGAAGTACTGTTCAAACAGTTATCTTGTTACATGCCGAATTTACCAGAAACCTGCCACTCTTCAGAAACCGTCTCTAAAAATGTTCATTATCTATTAAAACTGTCCGTTTCGCGATAAAACTATAAATTGCGAGAAATCCATATTGATATTCTCTATAACAGAAACGTGCCACCTTGCTTCTTGTCCTTGACTGAACTCGTGGAAACTTTACGTCCGAATAAAGTTCCTCTCCTTATCAAACAGGACGACACAGGCGAAGACACGTGTACATATGAATAAAATAATCGCTTATATAACATAATTTAACTTCTGTTAGTGCTTTAAAGTGATACATTTTTAGTAACTTTCAGTTTAACTCACCCTCGTTTGTCCGCTCTCTGTAAAGTGAAGCGTTTCTTCTTCCTGATAAGATGACGCAGCAGCCAAAGCCCCGCCCCAACCACGCCTACACGTGCGCGCAGAAGATAAAAGAGAGACAGCTATGGGCTCCAAAAAAAAAAAAAAAAAAAAGAATTTAAAATGCAATGAATATGATCTTGGAATCTATTCAGATGCCACATAACAGGCTTTGGACCAAAAAATTATACAGCACATTTTAACAAAGTGCAAAAGTACAAAGGTGATAAATCCACAAAATTAGGTAGGCTATAAATAAAAAATAGGTGTGCCCACTACCTGAATTTAAAAACACATTATTTTATAACATTATTGGCATGTTAACATGTCGAACTAACGTAGTGAATATGATGATTATTAGGGACTGTTTGTTATTTATAAGAGGGGAGGGCTGGTGTAAAGCGGGGGAGGAACTTCTAATAATTTTTTAAGCACTGGGGAGGGAGTTAGGACCTTTGATTTGGCTTTCGGTAGGGACATTCAACTTTAAATTGCAGTATTTTGTATTTATTTTAACCCTTTGACACCTGGGCAAAAACATGGAAGGAAGACAATGAAGACTTAAGAGGAAATAATCCTGAAATTAGCAGGATAGCAGTAAAAAGTAGAACAACATTACCTCAAAGTTAGCACGAAAGCCCCAAACATACAAAACCAAAAAAATAAAATAAAAAAACAAACTGAAAACTGCTTTAAAATTATATCAATTCTGTAAAGATAATTTTCGATATTTTAGATATAATTATGATAATTATTAATCCAGACATTTTTCCTCACGTTTATTTTCTTTTGTTTGTTTTCTAAATCTATTAATTATTTTATTTGCTGGACATTTCTTTCCAAAGTGCAAATTGCCTTTTTTCCCGTGTTTTTTAAATAAATCAAACCAATTTTTTCAGGGTTCAAAGGTTTAAAAACTTGTAAAAGGCGTCTGAATGCACTACAAGAGAAGTAATGTCAATCCAGGTTTCAAAGGATTAAATACCAGAACCCACAAATGGGGTTTACAGGCATGTCTTCTTTCAGAAATCTCCAAAATCAAAGCATTTATCACAGTTAGAAACTGTTAAGTATGGTTATTTATGCTGGAGGGAAGGTCATGTATTTACCCTAGTCACTCAGAGAGGCTCCAGGAAAAATATTTGTAGCTTCGGGAAGGGTCATGGAAAAAGGAAAAAGAAAAACAAAATCTACCCCAGCCACCCCTGACTGCAATAAATAAAGTACAGACCCTAAATGAATAAACAAATGTATACAATACTTTGATTTAAAACCAATTACATGCAACACTAGTGACATTCCCATCACAGTTAGCTGTGCTTTGATTTAAGAGATAATTCATTATTGTTAGCATGCTAACAGGCTAAACTAAAATATGGTAAACATTATTTGCTAAACATCCGCATTTCAGTCATATTTCTCGCACCTCACTGTTTTCTGTTGGAAAATGAAGAGAAGAGGTAATTCCCATGTTGCCTCATTAGAGACAGACTTTTAATAATAGTTTCCCCTCTTTGACTCCATCTGCTGCTCTTGGTGTATATTGGATAAACTGGCCTTGGGATTAGAACAAAAAAGCAAAAGCAAAATCGTGTTAAAAAAGAAGTCTGACCGCGGGTCAAACACTGTCAACATGACTTCATCAAGTCTGCCTTTGCCACTTGCAAAAGGTTGAACCCCCCTGGCTCGCAGCGCTGCATCAGTGTCACCACACACAAACGCACGCGGTGCATGCACGCCGCCCTCCCTTTCACTCTCTCTGGGCCGAGGCCTCCTGTTTGTTTACAGCGCTTAAGGTCACAGTCCTTGACAAACATTTATGTTTTTGAGCTCCTTCATTCATAGGTATCGATTACTTCTGTCTCCCGGTGTGGTAACCCGTTAATCTTACGAGTCAATAAGTTATTCTGATCTGCGGCGACAGATTTGAGCTCACGACTCTTCCTGAAATAAGCCTGGAGATGTGGATTGAAAAACTATATTAGCACACAGCAGGGCTCATAACCTTTCCCGGCCTTTGATGCCGTTTTCAGATTCACAGATTATCATTAGCCAGAGAGCTGATGGGAAATACGGAGGTGGAGCAGTGGAGATGTGGTCATAAACGGTTAGCCCACGGCCGTCAGGTACAGCTCTGTTAACATCTGACAGGGCTTCACTGTCAAAGTGTTACACAGAGGTAGACACTTGTCTCTGTGCTTTGAAGGGCGGAGGTGTCTTCAGTGCCCTTCATCAGGGATTAGGGACACATGTTGAGACAGGAGCTGATGTTGCAAGTTCTTACTGCGGTATTGTTGCGGCTCACTGAAGGTTTCCCACACAGATTTATAGTAATGCCCGGTGACATTTCACTCCACAGCATATTCTGCTTATCCTAAATGACACTGTTTCACCTATAATTCATCCTCTATTCAAATTATACAGCGTTGCCATCACCTTTTACATGAGAGTTTAAAACACTACAACTAAAGGAAACGCCTGTAAATAGACAAGACGTGCATGTGATGAAACAGTGGAAATACCCAGGGGACTTTATAAACTTATGAAGACACTAAGATTTGTTTTGCCATAAAGTCATGGAAATTTGTGCTATTTGCAATAATATCTGAGTCGTGAACCCAGAGTGTTATTAAAACTGAGGTAAATTTGAAATCGTGAGTTCATTTTTGATCAATATTCTTTTAGGTCTTAGACTTTTTCATTCAGAAACAGAAATTAAAACGCAAAAAAACATATAGTTACTTGATTTTGAGTTCAAAAACCAAAAGTGAAAAAAAAAATTTGTTTTCAAGTTCAGAAATGGAATAGACAGAATAGAAGTGCCACTTAATTTTCTATTTCTCGTTCTAAAAAAGATGAAAAAGTAGTTGTTCTTCATTATCTGAGACCAGCACATGTCCTAGGTAAACAAAAAAAAATTTTAAAAAAAAAAAACATTGTTCAATGCATGGCTACCATTTTCCAACACTGCTAGCTAGGTCTCTCCAAACTTCCAAATTTTACTCCTCTGAAACCTGGATTGACATTACTTTCCTTGTGCTGGGGGGGGTATACTGGCAGAAAAGGAATATGTCTCTCTTGCTGTATAATAATCTGAAACTAAGAGTCCGTGTGTTTTTGTTTCTTTAGAATAAACTGTGTATATCTACATAACAATGGGTCCTCTTTAACAGAGCCTGCCATGTTGTTTCTACTGTAGCCCTGAATGGACAAACCAAATACTCGCTCTAGATGGGGCCAATTGCATTTTCCCATTTTTACTTTGGCTTCTTTTGTTCTCTATTGCGTACCTCCACTGAGTTCAGATGAGGTCGGGGCTTGATGAAACTGTAGCAATGAGGTAAGCAGCAAGCATCCATGAGACACAAACAGTAACATAGTGCATACTTACATTTTGAATGCTGGACTTTTACAAGTAACAGAGTATTTTTACATTATGGTATTACTTTTACACAAGTAAATGGTCCAAATATTCCACCCACCTGGTATTGTCTGTACTGCAATCCATATGTGTTCTCAAACTGGTAAAATGCTCAGTTATTTTGCCTGTATTTTGTCAGTTTGCATGTGTTTTCTTCAGTGGTGATTATTTGAGCTCTTACAGCCACCGTACCTTGTGCCCTCTTTTTAAATTCCCCTCTATGTTATTGCAGAAAAGCACTCAAAACCCAGTCCCCATGTTCCCGGCTTTACCTGATTAGACACCGTTTAAGGCAGCTAATGGCGGGCTGATTCATTTGTCTCACCGTATGGTTTGTGCGCATGACACAGCAGTCCGGTGACATGCAGCGTGATTAGAAGCAGGGCAGCGCCGCGGGGCGGGATAATCTCAGCAGCTACAGTGCATAATGTGGACAGTGTGTCGTGCATGGCTCATCATCGCCTAAAGATACAGTTCACTGTACTAATCCTACGTAAAGGTCATTTCTGCAGTCATGTAGCGGAGTCAAGGAGGAGGATGTTCGACTCTGCATACTTATTTTAAGGGTTTTGTTTTGCAGATCATTGTTGCATTGAGCTTAAATGACAATTTTGATGTCATTTTCCAGCTTTGCCCTCAAATTTAAGCCTCAGTTTCAGTTCTGACCAGGCTCTTTCTCACCTTGAGACATGCTGCTGGAGCCATGTTCTGGGGTGTTAAATCTGAGCTGAGCACGAGTTGAAATTGCTCAGGGGGCTGGAGAGTGGGGGGTGGGGGGGTTGGCTCCTAAGCCTTGTCTCCGGCCTCTGAAGATTTCTCGACATCGCCTTGAGCTCTAAAGCCTCTGTTGTGGATGTGGGGCCTGCTCTCCAATTCCAGGTGCTTAGTTCCCATCCTGCACTCTTCAAGTGTTTCAGGTCCTTCAGGGAGAATTTTTGAGCTTGAGGACAAAATCAATAGACGCTTTTATTTTCGATGAGCAAAGACTCTCTTCATTGAGTGTCTCAAGAGCTTGTCCTCTTTGGAAATGAAAGACATTAGTAATAGTCTTATTCAGCCGCTCTGTCCATGGACCGCACGGATAGAGCGAGTGGCCTCACTTGAAAAAATGAAACAAAGGAGGCTAAAGAGGTGTTTAAGACAAATCTGTATGCAATCGAGTCATGATTGTCTGCGCACAGGAGGAATTTTAATTTCCCGCAGAATCGAAATTCAAGGCCCGTGGCTCTCAACCTCGTGAAACAAGACATCAAATATGTCCCTGCAGCTGGGGAGCTCAGAGCTGAAGGTGTCGACAGCCGTCAGACATCTCTGGTCCATTTCCTGCATATATTATCTGCCCCCCGTCTGCTTTTTTCGACCCCCCCGTCTGCATGTGTGAGTGTGTGCAGTTGGTCATTTAATGTCACCACAGTGAACCTGCCTTCAGCTGTTGGCTCTGACTTTGAAAAGACCCCTGGTGGTCTGAGTCAAATATTTGGACGTATTTACTTGCTGTAAACTTTACTTTAACCTATATTTTTTTGTCACAGTGTTTATTTATTTATGTTGAAAATAAAAGTTAATTTCTGTTAATTTGGGGGAATCCACTGGGTGCGATTATGGATCAGATATTTCTGAACATTCACCATAATAATCTTTTAAACTCACATGGACGGAGCATGTGGCTGCAAAAAGATTAATACATTTTAAACAGCGATTTATCATAACATTAGATCAGTTAGACATAAATCCAAATCTCTTTTCTTAAAACAGAATTATTAATGGATCTGTTTGTAATTCCCAAAGGCAGATGGGTGAATAAATCGTATGCTAAGCCTCTAATGTATTCCGCCTATAGGAATGCATACATAAACAGCTCTATACCACTGAGATTTCTGAAAATAAATATGCAGTCTTTTGGCATTTTCAGTCCATGTATATATGCATACACAATCAAGTAGAATTGAGATACATTTCTCCACATATAAATATTGACAATTCTTTGCCGAATCATAATAAATATTTAGTGCATATGGTGAATAACAAATCCGCAGACTTTAACTTTACGCACCGGCTGCACCTGGTCCTCTTGTCAAGCCAGTCAAACCAGAATAAAGGACTTCCTGTTGGACGTTTAAAAATAAAACCCTTGTTGAAAATCTATAGTTTTATGTCTTATCATTGGTGGAGATTACGGTAGAACATAGTGGACAAATGCGTTTTTGTCCCAAATAAAAACATTAAAGTAGTAGAGGACATCTCTTGGATCAGATGAAAAACATTTACAAAAGGAAAAATGCACAAATTGGTGCATAAAAATTCACCAGAATACAGGAAATTAGGTCTTCGATGCTCCAAATTTTCTGGCAAGAGGACCCCAAATATGTGTCCTGCCCCTGTCTTTGGTCATTTGTTTTTGGAGGATAGCCTGATGCAGTGGCTGAACACGTACATGCTTACTCAAGTACAAGTGCACTACCAGTGTGTGAAAATACTCAGAGTAAAAGTCCTGCATTCAAAATTTTGCTTTCGTAGAAGTACATATAATGTAACTGATACTGCAGTATGATTCATGTCAGGGTTATATAACTGAAAAATGATGCCTGTATGTAAATATTGTGCTGGCAGAGCTGCAGCCAGTGACGTACCTTGCTACAGATAACACGGGCAGCCACCTAGGGTGCTACCATCATTTATTTATTTGACATAGAGGGTACTGTGTGAAAAGAACATTAGAGTGAGAGAAACGGCTTGCCTAGGGCCCTGAATTTGCCAGGTCTGGCACTGGCTGCAGTTCATTTTATCTGCTCTATACTGCTCTGTAGTTAAATCTACAATTCATCAAATCTTATTTGCTGATACTCTGCAAAGAACCTAAAGTGGAGAAAAAAGTAAAGTATTTCCCTCCGTCTGAAGCCTATTGCAGTCAAATAGAAATATGAAGTAAATTAGGTAAAATTACCTCAAAATGACATTTAAGTTCTGCAGTTGAGTAAATTGGCCTGCTGACATCTGAGCGCAAAGTATATGGCAGGCATGATAAATATGTCCCAGGCAGTGTGCAGACTCAGATAAACCTGCTAATGCTTATTAAACTGACCTGCAGTTTTGGTTCTGACCTGCGCGGCTGACAGTGCATATTAAAAACTATCCATAATTTGCATATCTGATATCTTCTTTTACTTATTTCCTCTATTCATAAGCCGCACACCCCGTACTGTTTTAATTTGAAGGCCGTCTCCCTTATCTTCCGGTCTTATGCTCGCTGCATTTGACAACTGGCTGCAGCTGGACGCCGCTGTCCGCGCGCACCTCTCCATCCAGCCAGGACGCGCACCGCTCCCCGGTCACAGCCGCTGCCCGGGGCTCAAGCACCAATTAGATGAGCCGGATCGAAAGATGCGCACGTAATTAACTTCATCTCTTGTCTCCGTGTCCTCCTGAGAGCCCCTCTGTCCTCCGTCACAATTCCCCTCCAGAGCGGCTCCGCGGGTTTTTTGCCGTCCGTCCGTCCCCGAAGCGCGCGGAGGAAGTGGTCGGTGGTCTTCCTGGTGACCTCCGTCGCCATGGTCCTGCTGGCTCTGGCCGTTGCCGTCCCGTTGCTGCTGCTCCGCACCTCTGAGACCTCCGCTCACTACTATGAGATGATGGGCACCTGTCGGATGGTTTGCGACCCGTACACCCCGAAACCGGGCGGCGCCACCGCCATGGAGGTGATCCAGAACGTGAACGGTGTCGCTCCGCAGCCGCCCATGGCTCAGGGGAGCCGCGGGGAGCCGGGGCGACCGGGGAAACCGGGATTAAGGGGCCCACCGGGAGAACCAGGACCCCCGGGTCCGAGGGGACCACCAGGAGAGCGCGGCGACGGGAAACTGAGCTTCCCCGCCTTAACCGGACTTGCTGGGGGTGAGAACGGGGAACCGGACGGAGTGAACTCAACGAGCAACAGTTTTAGGATCGCTTTTTACGTCGGTCTGAAGAACCCACACGAGGGATATGAGGTGTTAAAGTTTGACGACGTGATCACAAACTTGGGGAACCACTACGACGCGAGCACCGGGAAGTTCACGTGCCATGTGTCCGGGATCTATTTCTTCACCTACCATGTGTTGATGCGGGGAGGAGACGGGACCAGCATGTGGGCAGACCTGTGCAAAAACGGACAGGTAGGATTAGAGATCAACAGCGAGAATTATGATCATTCAAAAAATGGAAGTGAGGGGAAATGTGATTTACATGAGCAAAAAGGTGAAAACAAACACTGACACTGATTAAAATAAGATGATAATATTTCATAATTCTAAATTGACAGCATTTTACGCAAGAAAAAGCGCACAAATTCGCTTGAAGCTTGAGTTGTTATTCCCCTCAACACGATTTATATAACTGCTCATTCTTACGATTTATATGTGATGATTTCAAGGCAACATCTGTGATATTTTCGGTCATGTACACTGTAAAATAAGACAAGTTGATTTTCCTAATATTTCTTTATGTATATAGGAAACCGATTGCCTTGAAAATTGTAACTAAGCATAACAGTTAAGCTTAATTTATGTTTACTATATGTCTAATTGTTAAGTTTACTTAAGGCTTTGATGTATTTCTTTAATTTTTCTTTAATTTCTGTAATTTTGAAGTTGTTGCAACTTAAATATGATTTGGTACTTCGGCAAAGCAAGTTTTATCTGTATTCTGCTGGTTGCACACTAAGAAAACAGACCTTGCAGATCTCCTGACTTTATTATTGGCAAAATCCTCTTTGTGATGATCAGTTTACGTCAGACTAACTTGGTTTACTGAAGTTGCTTATATACACTTAGAGAGAACAAGGTTATTTCAATGAGTCTTGACATATTCAGTGTTTATTATAGATGCAACAAAGGGATTAAATTCAAACTTGAATTGTGTGCTTGGGTCAAATGTTTTTTACTATTACATATTAGGGTTCTATAATGGTTAGAAGTGGTTTAAACCTCTAATTTACCCAATGTTCCCTTTGAGTGTCTATTTTTAAAGCCGCACCACTGCTCGCTTTGCCTCTCAGGCATACATGAACTTTTCTATTTCTATATATCCTCTTATTAACTAATGCGTATTACAGGAGGTCTCGTTCCCTATCCCCCCCAGGTACGAGCCAGTGCCATAGCTCAAGATGCAGACCAGAACTACGACTACGCCAGCAACAGTGCCGTGCTCCACTTGGACTCTGGAGACGAGATCTACGTCAAACTGGACGGCGGCAAAGCTCACGGAGGCAATAACAACAAGTACAGCACCTTCTCCGGCTTCATCTTATACCCCGACTAAAAGCACGCAGTGGCAGCTCCATGGACAGTATTCACAACTGAAAACCATTCAAGTGTTTGGTCCAATATAATTCTACTCTTTTCAAGATAGGTGCAACAACACACAGAGGCTTATCTGTATGTTCTGTTTATTTAGTGAGAGACCTTTTGTATGTGTGTTTGGTTTAACTTAAGTTCAAATGCTCCACTATCATCAGAGTATCTTACTCCAGACTACAGTAACAACCCCTTCATGCTCTGAGCTGAGAATACGTCATGTTTCTCACATTTCTTTGACACATTTATAAAATGCTTTGGGGAAATGAGCCACAGTACAGGACTTACTGACTGCTGACTGCAACATATCCTCAAACTACAGTTTGTATGATATCTGACAAATAAACGCTCCGCGAATGTCCCCGTGACGTTACAAACTTCGAAAAAATGTACGTACTTTGTGTTAACATGGCTGGGAGTCATGACAGTATGTCCTTAACGTAAAGTTACGTACTTAAATTTAAGTTACATAAGTTAGGTTCTTAACGTGAAGTGACACAGGTTTGGTTTCGGAAAAGAAACATGGGCATCATAATGGTATTAACATAATTAAAGGTTACATACTTAATGTAAAGTTACGCAGGTTAGGTTTAGAAAAAGAAACATGGTGATGACAAACCTTAAAATAACTCAAAGTTCACTTGGTTTCACAAACACCGGTCTCCTGGGGGTGAGTCCTGTGTTTGTTTGACCTGCCTCCTGAGGCAGATTTTTGCCATTTATACCACTTTCTCTATTTTCGTCACGTGATCGCAGACTCACAGATTACGTGGGTTATATAAAAATGTTGAGCATTACTTTTCGTTTTCATACGTACAAACAGTGCATGAGAACAGCCTGCTACAGTGTGTATTAATGGTATCTAGTATGTCAGAGTCAAATGATGACAAAAATCAATGGAAATCAAGGGATAACGTATAAACACCTCCTTCTTGTGGTATTCACGACCTCGTAAGTGTAAATTTATCTGAAAGCTCAGAGCTCACGAGTTGCGACGTGTTAACTGATATTTTCAGATATGGCAGAAGCCATGAAAGAGGGTTTTTTTGGTGGATGGTTAGTTAATATATTCAATTTCATTCATAAAGACTTTTTCTTTGTATTTTTATATGTCAGAGAAAAATGGCGATATTCCCAACAGCATATTTCATAATGTTTTGCATTTCCTGTGTTATGTTGCCCGCTCTCTAGCTTGTTAGCGTTAGTGGTTTGGACCCTGTTGGCAGGGGGTGTCCACACAACAAGCATATGGTGTACACAAATTCTTCTGATGCACCAAGTCCCATGGAAGTGCAGCCAATCCTTAAAGTGGCCAAACATTGGAATTACAACTTCCGGGTTGATCATGTGATGCCATTGGGCCTGAAAGACTTTTTCCCATAGACTTACACTGTAAATCTGTGGATAATCGCTATTAATGTCACAGCCTCTGCAAAATGACTCATTTCACAATTGGGATCTGATCCATTCGGTCCGAAATCATTCCGAAAGTCTAAAGGAGCCACACAATTAAATAATTTTATTTTTATTTAAGTTAGCAGGGGACTCAACAGAAGTTAGCTGCTCAGAGGAAATCAGCTGTTAGGCTTACTTAAGCCTCTCGTGCGCTTGCTTTACAGGCCTAACGATGTGTAAGATCCAGGTCATTTCAAAACTGAGAAGAGACTTCTTTGGCTTCATACGTCACTGAGCAACTTTCACAGGAATGAATGCGCCTCGCCTTCTACACTGTATCCAGTTCTCTTTATACATCCATGTTATGTGCAAATATGCCACTATGGTGTGTTGAAGCCTTTATTGTGATAAACTACTGACTACTAAGAGATAAATAATATTTGTTGTTTGATGTAAAATCCCACCCTCCGGATTTCCTTCTTTTTTTTTTTTTGCCCAAAAGCCCAATATCAGTATTCATGGCAGAATAGGAGCAACAACTCAAACAAGCATACAGTAGCCTACATCTTTTCCCCCACGATTTACCTGACGTGCACCTTAACTGGATAAGCTGGACCTGTTTTCGACGATATGATCAGTTGAAACGGTCCGCTGACGTCAGCGGAACGTTCTAAATGCATTCAATAAAATAAAAATAATCTAGGCCATCTCAGTTTAGCGAACAAAACCGTGGTGCTTTGAGTAGTGTTCAGTGTTTCGCTAAATAACCCAATAACCACACCTGAAAGATACAAATGGATGTGTTGCATCAGTATTGTATCGGTTATATTTTGTTCTCATATATGCAAATAAATATTGTTTGACAAAAAGTTTGCTTTGCTTTGAATCAAAGTGAAAGCAATGGATGAATTGTTTACTGTGTCATTTAATGTCGGAGTTCTGTTCATATTTCTCTCTGCCTGTCTGAATGTGCTGCGTTGATTTGTAGCCTACAGACTTTGGCGAGTGAGTGTGTCCACTGTGTCCTCCGCTCCGGTTCACAGGTTCCAGGTGCCTCCCTGAATGTCCTTTGCCCCTTTGTCCCTTAAATATGTTATTATTATTATTATCATTATTATTATTATTATTATGGACAGTTCTGATGCTTTTCTTAATCATATTACACAGTGAACCAAATATCGGCACCCTGGGCTCTGAGATATTATGAGAGGCATTTTTTTTCCACTTGATTTTTAAAATTTTATAGACTAAATAATAAAAATTGAGAAAATAATCAGCAAATATATGGGTGAGCAAAATAAGTTAATTTGCAACCCTTTTGCTAAGTTCTTAGAAAGAGATGCTGTAAGACTAAATTTAATCATTGATAATAGATAAATAAATATAAAATAAAATAAACTGAAAGGACCATTTTTTACATGCGTTGCTCGGCTATAACCATTACTTCCGTACCTTTTATTTAAAAGGACAGCAAGATGGCTTAGCGGCACTTTCAGAATAAAAACATAAATTAGATGCCTTCTGCATCTCCTCAGATATTCTCAGGTATAAAAGTGGCTGCCGCCTCCTGTGTTTCACTTCTGATTAACTTGTATTAAGATTTGTGAATGCTTTAGCAGATTCAAATATGGCTGTAAGCCTTCATTAAGATGATGGCTGTTTTGTGTGTGTTTAATTTATTTATTTTTTTTATCCCATCCCCTCAGGAACACACACACAAACAGCTGTTTACACACCACCCCTGTCAATTTAAATGGAAATCATGAAAAACAAATATTAGCGTGCCTGGTTAGATAAACCTCTATTAAGGTGTTGGCTTATTCTCCTGCAGTCGACAAATTAACTGTCCTCCTCAGAGGGGACTTTAGTATTCCTGAGCTGCTGGAGGAAAAAACAAAGAAGGTGATAGATAGTTGTCTGTATGATGAAAACGGTACAGTTTATGTTGGTAAATTGGTTGTAAGTATAGCATTACCATATGTGTAGCAAATTACAGGGTAGTTTTAGCCTGAATGTTTGATTAGATGCTACATCATTTTTGCTTTGTTGTGCATTGATCAGGACTGCAAACCACAAAAATAAAGCTTGCACAACCTTTGTTTTCACCCACCTTCCAGGCATCCTCACTGACTGTTTACATGCACAAAATATGCCAGTTTTTGCCCTTATTCTGAAAAAGACAATATTCCTACTGAGCACCAATATTCCAGTTTATATGCAGCTTTGCAGACACTGAATAATGTGTCATTTATAATGTCAAAATATGGAAAAGTACGATCATTAGGATTTTGTTTAGTGTTCAACCAACAGCAGACTTGTTGAACCATGCAAACAGCCTCCTTCGTTTCTTCCTTTAACCACCACTTTGAAAAGGTCAGAGTTGTGATATCTGTGCATATCCAAAAACCTGTTATCTAAGTCTTTCATAACATTTAAAGTAGTATTTCTTCTTCTGACAACCACAAAAAAAGCCACAAAATCACCACAAAGAGACTCAAAATAATCCAAAAATAAAATTAACAAGACTACAAAAAGACACAAAACTGAGAGACTCTCAGTGACTACAGAAAGGGGTATAACAACTACAAACAGCCAAAAAATGACCACAAAGAGACACAAATTACTACAAAAAGGGGGGAAACAACTACACATTTTGGCAAAACTACCACAGACAAAAGAATTACAAACCAATACACACAATTGTCACAATGGGATGCAAAAACTAATGCAAAACAACTACAAAGAGATGCAGACCTTTTCTTTTGGGCATGCATTTCTACTGCAAACTCTTTGTGTACAACACATCCATGACAACACGCAGAGACAGCTGTAAACAGGCAAGAGGCCGTGTGTCACAAACTGTGATAAAAAAACAAATTGAGACACATATTCCAAATGTGCTGTATGCCCTATTAAAACCTGAATAATACCAGCATATCCTACATGTCTGATGCCTAACACAGAATATCCAAATGCTATACGCTGTTTACATCATTTCATGTTAACTTCACAAAATAATTAAAAAATGGAAATAACACGTTCTTGCAGAATAATAGTATATGGTGAGGATTTTCTTGCAGGAATTAACAATAAAAAGTGTGTGGCATAAACGGAGCCCTGCTTTGACTCTGGGAGCAAAACACCAAGTGCAAAGTGATAACTCTGTGTCGATGTCTCCGAGCACACCTGCTATTTTGGTTCCAATATGTGCAGCAGCACCAAGTGCAAAAGGGCTGGGTGAAGAGGAATATCGCTCTGAGGGTAGGGTGATTAACAAAAACACTCTCACCCATTCACATCACCGGTGTCGTCGTTCTGCGAGCCAATCACAGTGAAGCATGATGACGACAGCTGAACACATGGAAAGACCTTGTGAGGGTGAAGACACTTATTAACAAAAAGAAACTGCACTGTAAAATCTGACAAGTTCATTTTACCTGAAAAAACCTAGACAGCCAATTGCTTTGAAAAATGTGAGTAAATATAACTATTAGTCTTAATTTGTTAACTTTATATCTAATTGTGAAGTTTACTTAAAATATAGTTGCATTTACTTAATTTTGTGAAGTTGTTGCAACTTAGAAATGACAAGTTTAATTAAATCAATGTTTTTAAGTTTTATCAACTTAACTAAACCAAATTTATTTTGCTTTTTCTCTGTATTAGGCTGGTTGCAAACTCATATTTGTATGTATGAGTTTTGTTTTAACATGTTAACAAAACAGAAGTTGCAGATCTCCTAACTTCATCACTGGTAAAAAACACTGTCAAATGAGAAAACTAGTTTTTAGTAGCAACAACTTTAGAAAATTAAGTATGTACAGTTAAATGTTAGGTAAACTTAGCAATTAGATATATTTCAAGATTATTTTAAGTGAGATCAACATTTCAGATTTGACAGCAGACAACAAAAAAAAAGGTCAAGATTGGGCGTTCTTTAGAGATAATTAAAGTGTTATTAGTAAAACCAGGTTTGTTTTACTTCCTGTTTGAGGTGATGGTGGTTTGGGGAGGTTTAAAAGTGAGAGTTGTCTTGATGATGTCACCAGCAGGCACCTTTTAAACTATTTCAAGATCTGAGGATGGTGGTCTTGTAAAGGCTCTCAGCTCCCACTGCAGACGCATTTAGGATGAAAAGTGGAGCTGCTGACACCAACTGAGACATCAACAGCAGTGCGTGTCACCGTCTGCCAGACGGATGTTCTCTCTCTCTCACACACACACACACACACACACACACGCACACACACACACACGTAACAACAGGATAGATGATCATCCATCCCCCTAGACTGGGTGACAGTGAGGGATTGCTGACTGACAGACGGAGTAGTGAAATTCTCTGATGGATGAGATAAGTGGGGCAAGGCCTCACACACACTCACACACACACTCATTGTGTTCAGGGCGATGCAGCTTGACAGGTGGCTGAGCAACAGGCATCACACTGGTGTAATGATAGCAAGGTTTGATGTGTGTGTGTGTGTGTGTGTGTGTGTGTGTAAACTGTGTACATGCCGTCATCATTCCAGGAAAATATGATCTTTCTAATTAAACCCTATTAATATAAAGACTCATTTAAAAATGTCAAAACACGCCAGCCTGCTGCCCAAACGTGTGTTTCCAGCGGTAAAGAGCAGCCTGCTGTCTCAGTTGATTCCAGCGAGTGCCTGATTGCCGGATCGACATGAAAAATTGCAGCCGACAAGCTCTCTGCACAGGCAGCCAATCATCGGGACATTTTTAAAACCTCTCCTCATTCTTTCACTCCGCTGATTTCCTCCCCGCGATGATTGATCCATGAGTAAGGCTCATGCCTGAGATGCAAATGCCGGCGTGGCATGAGCGAAATATAAAGAGGGACATCTGAGGGGACCCGCAGAGAGGGGTGAAAGCCGAATCTGACACCTAAAAACCTTCTGCTTATCTCGCTCTTTTGTTTGTTGTGTAAAGTCTCATTCAGGCTGGTGTGTTCGCAAAGCACACAGCCGGGAGAAGAGAAGATCCTCAGCGGGAAATAAAAGAAAGGAGGTAAAACTGGAGAGCAGGAGCGTTAAAGATGTGACTGTGTGCGATGGAACAATGGCTGTCTGACTGCCTGGTAGATTAGACTCTATGTGATCATTTATATAAGGAATACATTTGACTTTTTAATATTGTAGCTTGTATTGTAACTTTTCTGGAACATTTAAATGCCTCCTTCTGTTAATGCACCAGCAGTAATAATATAATAAAATAGATTTTAATACTGACAGGAGGCATTCTTCATGATAAATATTTTTACTTTGGATACTTTGGCTCAATTTCGACTGCCTTTTTGCCCCTTGGATCAGAGCTACAAATCTTCCCCAATGAAATGGGAAACCTTTGCTATTTGTCTGATGGAGACAGAAAAGGCAGGGATGCTCACAAGGTGTTCACCAGTTAAGTTTCATGCTATCATTTCGTCAAACAAACCATAAAACGGATCACTGCTTCATGACCAGGCAACTAGCTGCTCTGTGGGCTAACGTTAGCATGAGCAATAACAAGTGAGACAACTTCACTGTGGAACATTACTTAAATTTCAGGCACCGTATGCCATCAATGTGAGAGACAAGACCTTGAAACATGTCAAAATGTGGGCCTGTGATGCACAGATCAGCAATAACAATGCAACATTGGCTGGTTGGCCACCAAGACATCGCGTACTACTAGCAACTTTTTTAATGCCTGTTATAAAACAAGGACCATAATACACTGAAACAACATTTAACTAAGATAATACAGCCATGTCACCGCTGATTCCTCATTACACCTTTAAGTGTTCCTCTAAAAAACCTCCGTTTTGCAGCCATGTGGCTCTAACACTTCACCTCACCCGTCCATCCCGTCAGAAATCAGGACACCCTAAACCGAGACACGAACACACAAACAGAGGGGAAAGAGCTAAGTAGCAGGGGGGCAAGTGGTGTGTTGGAATTGGGCCTTAAATGGTGTGTCTACACCAAAAGGGATGTGAGCAAGCAGGCGTGTCAATGGGCGGCGATGGACATGATGGATGCGACACAAAAATATGAAATTGACATCTTCATGTCCATCCTGCAGATTGAAATGTTCAACTTAAACGATACATTTGTGAAACACTGTGTCAGCGTTGAGATCTAGTTGAAATTCGCCTGACGTTATTCAGAAATGAGGGATAATTTAAGTCACCGTCTGTGGACACACAGAGTGGCACACGGAGCAACACTCAGCGTCAGTAGTGCACAGAGACAGAATAAATAAGGATCTGAAGGGCTCGGAGATCAGTGAGCAAAGCTATAACGTTACATGGTACGCACTGAAAACACGCCTGTGTCTTGTGGAAGTTATTTTTGTTGAGCTGCAAAATGCTCTGAGGAACAAGTCGGTCTTTTATTGTGGAAAGTAAACAACTGAGGGTGTACAATGTGCTAATTATGTGATAAATAATATGTTTCGGGGCACAGAGACTCTGTGTTTACATCCAGCTCTCTCTTAGCTGTTAGCTGCCTCTCCTAGCTGGCACAGCCACTGCTGTTAAAAAAATACTCAAGCAATGCAAACTTTTTTATCGCATTCATTGTGAACACAGCATAAGAAGACATTTAGCCGGTTCTGTATTTGTACTGCATGCAGGACATTTACTTGTAATGGAGTGTATTGTACGTACTTTTTACTGCATATGGAAGATGACAGTAATATGTTTTGCTATTAGGGTAATAACCTTCATCAACCGTCACCTTCTCCTGGTTTTAAAAGCTGTAAAAAAGCTGTCAAGTGCTTTAATTTTCACTTAAGTTACCTTTACCTATTCACGACTAATAATCCTATCGAAAATCTTATTTGTGAAAGCACTAATGGCCAACCCTACAATATAACCACATTTGATCAAAAATATCATAACATTTAATTTTCTCCATATTGCTATATTTCATCACCATCATTCAAACTATTCTATAATTCATATAACATTTTTAAGGGTGTAAATCACAAGTTTCATCACCATACAATATTATATAGATTCCTTGAATGACAATATGATATTTTCTGATATTATACAGTCTGCAAAAACATGGTTTTGACCTTATTCAGTTAACGGGCCGGTGATCGATTGTCTTTTTTCTCAGCTGACTACACTGGCACAGTTTGAACGTTGAATGATGGAAATGGTGGCACAGGCATGTCTTAATGGGGACAATATGTATCAATGTTTTCACTTTGCATCCATGATATTGGATTGTTGATTATCAAATCAATTAATCAATCAAGATCAATATACTGTTACACCCCAATATATTTGTGTATGCCAATGCAAGTGATCCATGCATTATATGAACAATCTTCTTTGGACAGGTCAGTTGTCTTCATGTCCCACAGGTCTCCAGAGTGACCCTAAACAATACGCAGTGAGCACAGAGACGGAGACACTCATCGGTATTTTTGCTTCAGTGGAATATATTCTCAGGATTACAATTCATATGCTGGATAATGATTCAGCCAAACGCTGACTCACTTCATCTGTCAGTTTGCACTTTGAAAATTACATCTCTTTTGTGGTTTAATCGGCCAAACGAGGGAAAGATTTGGGAAACAGAGCTATGAGAAGGAAACAAAACTCAGCGAGCGGATATAAAAAAACAGACGGAACAACTTTTTTTCTCACTGAGGTAAATAAATACAAAAAAGACAACTGGCTCCCCGAAGGTTTAAACTCAGGGTTAAGCTTATTTGGCAAATATTAAAATGTGGGTGCTTTCGCAAAGACGATAAGCCTCCAGGCTCATGAACATATCCTCTGTCAAATGCTCAGAGTCATTAGGATGCACTGAACAGCAGCTCTTATGTGCCACGGCTTATTGTCGTTGCTCAAACACTTAAAAGAACGTAAACCTTAAAGGCTGCAGTGGCAGCCAGTGAAAGGTGATTTTCATTGATTTAAAGCTGCTCTTTGATTTATTTGAATGTCACTGAGAGAGTTGTGCTACAAATACAATAATCCATCCATTGTTTCAGTTATGTTCTAAAAAAAACCCATTTGGCTTCTAATGTGGATCTTTGCTGAATTGTCTTTTTCCTCTATGATAATAAACTACATATATTTGGATTCTTGATTGTTGGTTAGACAAAACAAGACATTCGAATCAGTAAATCTGGGCTATGAGCAATTGTGATGATGTCATATAACATTTCAAAAGTCTAGCAGAGCCACGATACAATTATTTCATCCCCACTGAACTTAGTGGAGCGCAAAACTGAAAGTTAGCTGCTTGGCTGGCAAAGTCTGTGGTGCGTCTGCTTTGTGGGACAAACTATGTGGAAGGTCAGTATGATTTTACATCTGCACAGTGTAACTATTTTGGCTTCATGCGCCATTTAGCTACTTTCCCTGGAGTAATTGGGGCCTTGCCTGCAAAGCTGCATCCAGTTCTCTTTATAAATCAATGGATGAGAATTTCATCTGATAGAGGCAGCCAATGGCACGCTTATACCCACATCCTGTGAGTCAGACCGGGCTCTGTTTAAAAAAGGTTTTTAAAAAAATATCCGTACAGCACATCTAGAGTTTGCTAATTAACGTATGACATCTTGTTTGTTTAACCCGTACGTGAACAGAAATGTAAACAGCAAAGCCTGGCTAGCTGTTTCTTCCTGCTTCCTGTCTTTATGCCAAACTAAGCTAACTGTGTCCTGACACATATGAGTTTAGTACCAATAGACAGTCCCAGTAATGAGTCCTAAAACACGGAAATGAATGAGCATTTTAGCACCGTTGAGACGTTCATATTTTGTTTTACCACATAAAATACATCAGTAAATACCCAACTCGCAAAGCTTTTATGTGTCTTAAAAATTATTCAGTATTCAAAAAGGGAAACTAGAGGAACGTTATGATGAATTCATGATGCTAGTTAACCAGTTAGCACATTAACAACACAATCTAAAAAAGACTCATTGAGATTTAAAATGTCTTTTTTAAGAGTAACCTGGCCAAGAGGGCAGCTTAAAACAAAGTTACAATAAATACAGACAGACAAATACAACTATCAAACAAATACAACTATCACAAAATACAAAGAGCGAGCACAATCTCCAGTTAAAATGCCAAATCATCAAATTTCAGTTGTCGTTGGAGTAGCAGTCACATTGACCAATAGTGCTATTTTCTCGACCTTTTAAAAGTGACTTAAATTCCCCCATAGTGATCAGTTCAGACAGCTTTAAGTCCTTCTGTCAGTTACTCTAAGTGGAGGGGGCTGCAAATTTTAAAGCTTTTTTGCCAAGTTCTGTGCAAACCTTGGGGTTCGACATCAAAAGTGTACTGTGAGAGCGCAGGCCATATTGATTCTGGTCTATCTCATCTAATATAACACGGTTGTTTCGATCTCATGTCCTCTCAACTTTTGTTCACTTTCTTTAGTTCTGTCTGTTCTCGTGCGCTGAGCTGAACAGATAATCAGAGGGATTTCTAGTGTGGACACAACGCAGAAACGACGGCAAAAAGTCGTCACTAACAGAGCCCTCTATCGCCACCCCACCAACAGACTACTTTGTGTGTGTTTGGGGGCAGGGAGGTGCTGTGGATCAAGAGGCGGCACATTTGCGTGACTGGACATGTCTTAGCCCCCCTCCCAGCCCAGAGACTTTTTTTCACATTCTAGGGAGGAGACACTCAAGCCAAAAATGGGGGGTTTACTTACTCTTAAACACTTGATATCTTGTTTGTTTAATCAGTATAGCAAGAGAAATGTAAACGACAAAGCAAGACAGGCTGTTTTCCCCCTGCTTAAGTCTTTATGCTATAAGCTAATATGTGGTGCTAGCTTCATAAATAGTATACAGGAATGTGACACCAATGATCTCACCAGCAAGAAAGCATGAACTATCCCTTATCCCTTACTTTTAAACACCTTAAACAAACTTAAACCTGATCCTGTTTCTAATCTTAACCAACTCTCATTTAAAGTATTTTATCTATCTTGATGTTTTGACTTTTTCACATCTTTGTGAGGACACTTGATCTAAAAATAGCCAGAAACACAAAAACTTGCACACAGATGATTTGCAGGCAGGAAGGAAAATGGCATAACTGTCAGAAACACATCCCCGTCTTGTTCTCAGGTCCGGGCCATAATGAGAGGCTAAAAGAGCCTACGCAGAGATCAATCAAACACACACACACACACACACACACACACACACACACACACACACACAGACAGACACTCCCCTTATCCTGTCAACCATCATCCACCTCTCCCTGCCTGCTGCCGTCTCCATCATCCCTCCCCTCTCTCTCTCACTTTTACACCGTCATTATTTATGTGCTGCCTCCTCCCTCAGCTTCAGGAGACAGGAGTTTTAGAGCCTTTCAAATATGTTCACCATCCACCTTGTGCTGAAACTAATGTAGCTTATATTAACATATTTCTAAAGCTGTTGTTTTTTTACGGTTGGACTCGTTGCCAGTTCACTCAGACTGTCCCTTCTGTCATCTCTATGACTTCAGATCTGATCGCAACTTTTCCCAGATATCATTAATTTATCACCGTGTCTCTTAGGAGGGTTTTCTAATCCCGCGTCATGCAATCTGTCATTTGTGAATTAAGGTGGAGTAAAGGTTAAGGGAATAAGTCGTTGGAGCAGCCGCCTTTTATTGTACCAAAGCCAATGAGGACTATATCTTTCATGGCTCCTCTGGCTGATGACAGTGACAGGCCGAGGATGCCAGATGAGAGGGAGACGATCCTTAGAGAGTCGACTGAAAGGTTAGAGTGGCCCCAGGCAGCATGGCTGATGAGGACACACACACACACAGACACACACACACACACACACACACACACACACACACACACGCTGAGACCCCTTCAGTCATGTGCATATATGCTGCTGCATACTCCTTCATGTGTGCCGTGAAACAGACCATAAAACACTACAGCATATGTGATGGAAAAAAGAGGGGAAATTACATAATAATCACGAGTTCATCAAAAGACACATGAATGGAGATGTTGGCTGGCCATACTCCTAAAATACCACCACGACCACGTTCAGACTGACAGCCCAGTGTGAGACGCAGCCTCATTTATTTATATGAGTCCAGTTCTGTGACTCAGAGGTGGTGTCAACGCAGAGCGCTCCGGCAACACAAAGCAACGTCACCAAATGAGCCGATTTCATAAATCAAAAATGCATATCCTGACAGATTACTCTGTAACATGAAGGCTGCACTCCTAATGTTGACCTCGCAATTGTCAAATGATTATGATCCTGATCATCAAGTGCTGCAGATAGCATTTTTGCACTCCTGGTTCCCTCCCTACAGGTGTCAGACACTTACATTTGATGCTTTTAAAGACCATTTCAAGATCATTTCAACCAAAATTAAGACATATTTTAGACAAAACCTTTGTTATACTCAAACACTGCAGGTAAGTGTAAAGGCTAGTATACACGTGGTCCTGCGTAGAGGTAGGCTTTCTGTAGAAATGTGGTAACAGATAAGTGTAAGTATGAAGTGAAAAGACAGTGGAAGGGATAGTGATGGATGTAAAGTTTTTTAACATTAGAAATGTGGACTTTGGTGCAGAAGAAATATATGAAAAGATAGATAAATTAAATTATATCAAATGTTTGTAGAAAGTACGACTTCACAAACTCGAATTCATTATTATTTAGGCACAATACTTATAAAATTGAATTTAGGACATTGTAAGACATTTGAAGGACCTTTTGAATGGGTTTTTGGTTAGAAGCCTAAAATAACGCTGTGGTTAACACAAGTTTTAAAACACAACACAAGTTTTCAGTAAAAGAGTATTAATCTTTTGTGCAGTATTTCGACATCTAACAACACTTTACATGCTTCGATATGTAACTCCAATTGCACTTCCTGGATGATATTTTATTTTCGCACCAGTTTTATGTTGTAGTTTTAAATAAATTACAATCTGCCTCAGGGAGCTTTACAACATGCACATCATCTTGCACTCTCTGTCATTAAACTCTCAAATTCAGACAAAAATTCTCTAAAAAAACCTTTAACAAGGGAAAAAAGAAAGAAAGAGCAACTTCCTTTCCTTGGAAGGACAGACATCCTGTAGATGTCGTGTGTACAGAATAGACCAACACATGAAATTACAGTATTGGCACTCAAATTATAGATAGATTTACAGCCCATGGGCCAAATTTGGCCCCCAAAAGGCTGCCAAGTGGCCCCTCAACCATTTACTAATTTGCAATAAAAATAAAGTGATTCAAACTGGGAATTGTTTTTGTACTTTTCGTATACATAAGGTGCCAGAGTGCATAAAACAGCATCAAAACAGAGCTTGTTTATCAAAAAGTGCCACTGGAGAATCCCCCAGCCCCTGACAGAAGTCCAGGTAAGCCCCTAATGTCCTAAAACCCCACAAACATCCTCAAATCCTAGAAATGTCCGTCAATCCTACAAACATCCTTAAATGCTAAAAATGTCCTTAAAATCTGAGAAATGCCCTAAAATCTTAGAAATGTCCCAAAATCAAAGACGCATGTTAAATCCTACAAAATTCCCTAAAATTCTAGAAAGGTCGTAAAATCCGAGAAACGTCCTTAAATCCTGTATGGGGCTGCTGCAGGCGGCCCCTGGCCCCATGTCATTTAGCAAAACAAGTTGAGTATCCCTGCTGTACACATGTGACGACAAAAATATCAACTATCATCAAGCTGTGGTTAGAGGAACATTGAGGGGATCACCTAAATCAATCGGCTTTACGCTCAGAGGACCAGAAACTGAACTGAAATGGTTTGACAGTTTATTCAACAGTTAGAGTCCAATAGTTGACTGACAGACCCACACTGCCGTCCCCGATCATGCTGCTAAAAACACATCAGCTCCATCTGTGCTTTATCGCACCACCACGAAGCAGGATGGGTAATTGTGTTAACACAAGCCCGGCAAAGTGTCGGCATCGATTCAATATGCCAATTACTGAATGGGCCTCATTTATCATCACGTTAAGCTTTCGCAAACTTCTCAGCAAGATGTAATAAGACTGAGGAGCAATCTGTCGCCCTCTCCTCATTAGGACTCTAAAGAGATCCCCCGAAGCTTAATTATTTATCTGCATTAATATCCCTTCAATTATTAATGATAGGTGAGAGTGTGTGCGCGTGTGTGTGTGTGTGTGCGTGTGTGTGTGTGTGTGTGTGTGTGTGTGAGGGCCAAAGATCAGCCCTCCTTTACCTCAACCTACCTCCTGATTAATGGATGAGGGAGAGGAGCCCTTCATGTATTATTACTGCAGAGAGCCTGGACCTTAAGAGAGAGAGAGAGAGACAGAGAGAGACAGAGAGACAGAGACAGAGAGACAAGAGACAGAGACAGAGAGAGAGAGAGAGAGGAAACTCTGTGAATGATAATCATCGTTTAGTATGCAAACATGTCCCAGTCTGTACATTCCTCGCATTTCAATCCTACGGCAGACAATGACGGTCTCACTGTTGAAAATTCATCCTTGTTTGTGACGTCTCTTTAACATTTGTCTCGCATCACCGCAGATCTGCTTAAATGTGACACTTGTGCCGTAAAGTTGTGAAATGTCAAACGATTAAAAAGTGGAAACCGGCAGAGTCATCCAGCATTCTGAGGCCACTTTTCAGCACAGATTTGCATTAGCAGTTTTTAACGGGACAATCGGTAAATCACGTTCTCGTGTTTATCTTTCAGTCTGCTGTTTACGACCAGTTTTACAACCTCGCTGCTGGAGTTTAGACATTTCAGACAGGCTGAGATATTTGGCTTTATAGCTCTGACATTTTAAAAACAAACACAAGTTGTTTTTTGGTCTTTTTCAATATAAAAATGTCTGTGTTTTTGCCTTTTTTAGTTTTATGGAGGCAGAGTAATATTTTTCAGTAAGCCCATTCATTCTGTTTCCGTGTCACACAGACCCAGCGATTAATGCTTCTTATGTTGCTTTAAAACCTGTCTGTGTTTCTCCTTCATTGTGATGAAATGTTAGAGCAGTTTTTTTGAGCTGTGTTACGCTGACATCTAGTGGACATACAGAGTATCATAGGAAATAATTTGTTTAAATATTTACCTTCTCTTTTTTGTATTTATTTTTATATTTACCTTCTCTTTTTTTTTAGAATTGTTCCTTCTTTCTTTAATATATATTTACCTTCTGGTTGTTTCGTATTTATTTTGATTAATATTTACTTTCTATTTTTTGTATTTATTTTTATATTTACCACTTATTTATTTTTTTTGCATTTGTTGTGATATTTACTTTCTATTTTTGAATTTATTTGGATATTTGCCCTCTATTTACTTTGCATTTATTTATTTACTTTTATTTTAATTATTTTTTAAATATATTTATTGTTTACCTTATATTTGTTTTTGCATTTATTCAGATATTTTCCTTCTATTTGCATTTTATAATTTTCAATTTTCTCTATTTCTTACACTGTTTTACCTTACTTTTAATCACCCTATGCACCATACGCATCATCTTACTGCACGCCACTGACTATCTTAGCCTTATGCACAATCTTCATAAGGCTAAACTAAAACTAAATCAGTATATATAAAGCTTAGTCACTTATGGAAAAATGCATATATCATTGTACCTTTCTTTAGAAATGTGTCGCAAAATAAAATGTTTATAATGTATTTGAATTCTTTGTATAAAAAGCAGCGCAAAGAAATCTACTCTCATCTACTTAACTCTACTTTTAATATTTTAAATGATATGGTTTTAATAATAAGTTAAACAGCATTTCAAAAGCATCATTTCTAAATCTTAATCACTTGGGTGATTTATCGTGTTTTAATCCTTTTTTCCTTTTTCAAATTGTGTTTGTAAATGTTGTTCTTTTATCAGCTTAGTTAAAGCACTACACAATATATCATGTAACACAAACTTCCCTCACCTTGCTTTGCCAAAATGGAATTTAATTATTTATTATTTAAATAATTTAATTTTTTTTTAAATCTAATCTAATCTTCTCACCCTTTTTTGCAGTAGCTCTCTCTGAGGGTAAGAAAAATATATCTTTAAATGAACAGACCTGTTATTATTCTGGATGTGTTGTGTCTGCACATGCCACTTACACATTTCAGCCACTAGATGTCTCTAAAGTCTTATTATTTACTACTGACATTTTGGGTTTCCACATGTGGATACTTGAGCCCAGAAGCCAAGAGCCTCCAACAAATACACTTCTGTAAAATACACATTCAAGTGTTGATTTCCGCTCAGATTTCTGTTATTGGGTTTTACTAAAAGAGCTTATTTAATTAGATATTATCTCATTTGCATGACAAAACAAAAATATTTCTGAGAACTTGTAAATACTATATTATAAGTATTCAACTGGGCAAGTTTAATGGTGATATCCGTTCGTAAAAAGGTCTTATTTTTGGTCTAAAAGTGTATGAAAATGTTCAATAAACACATTTAAAGGGCATTTTCCACAACTTTCTACTTTCACACTGATCTGTATTCTCAGGGGTTTTACAAAGGGGGTTGTTCATATATCATACAAAGCCTGATTTAGATAACATTTTATAAACATGGAAAATACTCATTTATGTATTTATTTATTGGGCTTTATACAATATTTCCTGATGTATGGCGATATTTAAAAAAATGAAAAATTCAGATTAATGTTCAAATGTATGGAAACTTGTAAATATCTGAATAGACAAGCTAATGCATTGTTTGCATATTCAAACATAACATTTCAGAAAACCTGTAATACAAAAAATAGTTATCTCAATATAGGTAATCATCTGGAAAAGTTTTACGGTGATATCTATTAGCTGAAAGTTTTCAGACCTCTGCTCAGTACACTTACTTCATTCTCTACTTTAGTAAACTCTAACTGAAAACAGAATAAGCATGTGCAGAACATCACACATCACTCTCTGCTCTAACAGGAACAATCTTCCTCCAATAGGTGGCAGCACACGCATGCAGCTGCAGCACTTTGACACAGAATCCATGCAAAGCTTCACAACTTCTCACACTGTCACACCTTATTTTGCCAAAACTGAAACATCAAATATTTAGAATCAATCTAGCAAAACGAAGAGGATTTTTCCAGCACAGACAGACCACATTTACCTGAAGAAAAACAACATAAAGCACTCTTTGAGTGAGCCAATATGTTAATAATGTTTTGTGGATAAAAAAAAAAACTATAAAAGTTGTGCAGGCAATCATATTGTTAATTAGAAATGCAGCCTTTCTAATCATTTATCCTTGCATATTTGAATGGCAAAAAATTGATTGAAAATATTTTCTTTTGCACAGTCAAGAAGAAGCTGTTGATTCGGGTTTAATGTGTTAAACAGGGTTTCCACTCAAATAAGACCTCGCTATTGAGTGCAACAAAAAAAAGTATTTTTATTTGTGCACATGGCACTAGTTCTCAATGTTAAATCAAACTCTGTGCTTTTTTTTTCTTTATGAAAAAATTGTGAACTTAAAAACAAATTTATTCCCTATTTTAGAAACAGCAAAGCAAATACTCTTATTTGAGGGTAAATAGTAATACAGTGCGGCAGTTAAAATAATTAAAGACGAAATCGAGAGCAAAACCTGAGTTGGGGAAAAAGAGGAATGCAGTGTGGTTATTGGTCAAGATAGTTTTCCGTTATTGTTTCATTCAATCCTTCACACAGGAAGAAACTAATCAAGTGAATAAAAAACATGATTTTCTTTTTTTTTTTACTATAGAAGCAGCTCGGTGCAGACACGCTGTCATGCCTTTACTTCAGACAGCTTCTCAACAAGAGCCTCATCATAGAGCGCGCGCGCGCGTGTGTGTGCGTGCGTGTGTGTGTGTGTGTGTGTGTGTGTGTGTGTGTGTGTGTGTGTGTGTGTGTGTGTGTCTGTGTGTAACCTGCCGCTGAAAGAAGCAGTATATAGGCTACTCAATAAAGCGCGGGGCTGGCGATCCGTCAGTGCATTTATCATCCTATTACGGCGACAAATCCGGCTCCCAATACATGAAAGGTAAAATGAATTACCAACGTTAAGCCGTCAATAAAGTCATTTCTGTAAATGGTGTCTCCGAGGGCCCCCGCTATTATTCAACAAGCTTTATCAGCACCTTGGAAATTACGTGGCTTGTAGCGCGGCCCCTGCTTCACTTTGATTAAGGGCCCTGCCAGGGACCGGTGACAGCGCTTTTGACTCGGGTTTTATTCAGCCCCGCTCCCCGTGATGAACACCGGGCTGATCGGGCGGAATGAAGACTAATTAAAAGCTATAAATTATCTCTCGCAGCCCTCTCAAGCAGCCTCTCTTTGCGGCTCCAGATAAGAGCAGACTGAGTGCTCATTTACCCACAATGGCGCTGCGGCTAAACAGCATATTGATACTGTCCTAATTGGAATTTAATTAAGTAGCCATGGCGCACTCCGGCCTGCTGTATGCGGGATAAAGATTTCACTGTTAAACATCAACACGTCCCCACTTTCACGCTCTTGCTATTATGATTATTAATATTATTATTATTATTTCAAATCGCCAATTAGAGCCTGGTGGCAATTTTATTCTTATTCTGGAGATTTTTTTTTTTTTACAAAACCACTGTGTATTATCAGGGCACCTTTCTGCTTTTCTTATGCCTCACTGTGTCTCTGGAAACTTCATAATTCACTGTTAGATTTTTCGTATTAATAGTGGAGATTGTTTTGCAGGTTACCCAAAATTCAGGATGTTTAAATCAAAAAATATGGCGAAAATGTGTCACACATGAGCTACAATAAAAGGCCGATAAGAATAAGAGAAAATGCCCCTGAAAACAGACCTTTTTGGAGATGTTTTGCTTTTCTAATTACTGATATTTGTAACTACATAGGATAATGTTTTTCTTTCTTTCTTTTTTTTCCTCTACAATATTTTGAGAATACTTCAGGTTATTTAACTGTCATTTCTATGTGGCAGGTCGACACTAAATAAGCACTGAAAATGACAAAATAAAGATTTTTTAAAAAGACATTTAGCTTTACTAAGTACTTGTATCCATGTAGGGCACATATTTCTTTTTTTCTCTAAAATATTTAATATTTTATGTGAGTTAAGTGCCTTGTCTGAAAAGGCTAGTATATAACACTAAATAAGCACAGAAAATGATAAAATATATTTCTTAAGAGACATTAAGCTTCACTAATTCTTATATTTGTAACCACAAGGAAAAATAAATATTTATTTTTCTCTAAAATATTTTGGAAATATTCCAGACTATAGTTAATGGTCAACAACACAACACTAAGCAAGCACTGAAATTGTGAAATAAACGTTTTTAGATATGTTTAGCTTTATTAATTACTGATATTTGTAACAGGGATTTTTTCCCTTGTAAAATATTTTGGAAATATTTCAGGCGTGTTAACTGTCATGTCTGTGAAGGCCAGAAAATGACAAAATAGCACATTTTAACTGCTTATATGCAACTATATATAGGGCACGTTTTTTTTTTCCCTAAAATATTTTGGGAATATTTTAAGATATAGTTAAGTGTCTATTATTTAAAGAAAGTCAATAACATAAGGTTAGACAAAGTCAAAGCTATACGTCAAAGCACATGGAGCCTGCAGGTGGTAAACTACGTAAACTTATATCAAATTTAAATTCTCATAAAGTCATTTTAATTATATATATATTTGTATAAATTTACCTCCATTTGCATGTATGTTATCAATAGTCCTTAAAAAACCTAATTGTGTTCTTAAAATGTGCATTTAAATAGAAAACCGGACTTTTGTCGCCCTGTGTTGTGTTTACAATGGTGGCTGCCCCGCTGTTGTTTTTGTTTTGCTGCGTACATGTGTGCGCACGTGCGACGCCTCACCCAAATCGATCGAACTACGCGCGGGCTGTGTGTGTGCGCGCGCTCGTTCGCAGCGCCTCCCGAGCCCTAATTGGACGTCGTCAATTGTGACAGCGAACATCTCCGCATCTGATTGGTCCGCTGCACGTGTGTACGCGCACACGTGCTTCCGGCTGGGTGTAAGACAGAGAAAAAAACACTCGCGGGGAGATAACGGTTTTAGGAGAGTTTAGGAGGACACAGATATTATGCAGCACCGGAGCGAGGCAGGGACACTGGTTATAACGTGGAGCTGTCCGCTATGTGAGGGCTTTTAGGAGATGAGTCCGCTGTAGGTGATATTAAAAATTAACACAGGTGTTTTTATTCTCGCGCAGAGGTTTGTTTTTACATGCTGTCCGTGTAAATTGGATACAGAAGGGGGGCGGGAGCGCGAGCAACAAGTGGCGTGGAGAGGCCGAAATTCTCACCAGCTATGGAAGAGCAGAAGGAGCCCAACGGCAGCCGGGACTCCACCGAGGAGGAGAGCATGTCCCTGTCGCCGAACCTGCCATCCCCTCCCATGATTTTACCCCACCAGGCGGCCCAGCAGGCCCACAGAACCACCAACTTTTTCATAGACAACATCCTGCGGCCGGACTTCGGCTGCAGGAAGGAGCCGAGCTACCGCGACCGGACGCCGGGCAGAGAGAACGTGAACCCGCTGGGAGCGAGGCCGCCGCTGCCGCCGCACACCGGCAGCCTCTGCCTGGACTCCAACTGCAGCAGCGACAGCACCTCCTCGTCGCCCTCCTCCGCCTCGTCGTCTTCCACGTCCTCATCGCCGTCTTCCAAGCAGAACTCGTCGAAACAGGGCGAGGCGGCGAGCAACGGGACCGGCAGATACGCAGACAGCCCCTCGGCTATTATGGTTATGAGCGGCGGCAATGGAGGATCTCCGCCGTTAACGAAGGAGAGCCAGCCGATGTTGTGGCCCGCTTGGGTTTACTGTACGCGGTACTCGGACCGGCCCTCATCTGGTAAGGCGCTAGTAGTCCCCAAAATGATACCGCCTGGGGTGTTTGAATGCTGGGCTGTCTTCTGCGTCTTTTTCCAAAATACTAAACTCCAAAACTTAAAGTCATTCTTATGAGAAACAACTTGAAGTTTGCATATCAATATTATTATTTTGCAATAGTGTGGCTGTAACACAGCCAATCAAAACCGAGGGTTTCTTTTCTTTAATAAAAGCCATGTTGAAATAGGCTATTTAGCATAATTTATACCGAATAAAAACGATTATGAATATGAAAATACCCGGTGTACAAAGAAAGCATAACTACATAATCAATTAATTCCCCTTTTTTTCCTCACACACAAGTGCCAAAAAAAGAAATACGAGTAAATGCCACAGAAAATGACAAAATAGACATTTTTAAAGACGTTTAGCTTGACTAATCACTCCTATGTGTAACAACAGAGGGCATGTTTTTCTTTTTTTCTGTAAAATATTTTTCAGGCTGTCATGTTTGTGTAGGCCAGTCAACAATGCAACGCTAAACGAGCACGAAAAATATCAAAATCGACCTTTTAGTAAACATTTGGTTTTACTAAATAGCTATGTTAGGGCATTTTAGTACATTTTGCTCTCTCTAAAATATTTTGGGAATATTTTAGGCTATAACTCGCATCTCTGTGCAGGTCAAGATATAACGCTGCAGGAGCACTGAAAATGACGAAATTAAACTTTTTTTTTTGTGGAGACGTTTAGCTTTACGTTTTAGGCCTCCTGATATTTGTAAAAAAAAAAACAGGGCGCGTTTTTCATTTTTCTTTCTACAACATATTTTGGGAATATTTAAGTTAACTGTCAAATAAAAATCATTATGGATATGAACATACCTGTTGTACGAATGAGGTATAAGGTCACTGAACAAAATAGCTTAGGGTTTATTTATTTATTATTATTCACATTTTGTAGCTCATCATCACGCACACGCAGATGAAAACATAAAAACGCATAATGGGATGTAATATCTCACATTTGTTACAGTGCATTCATTATTATCCTGCACAAAGTCATCTTTTAAAAAAACGGCATAATTTTCAATACAGTTCAATGTGTAATTCATTACATTATGCTTAAAGGTTTTCCCCCCAAATAAATGTAATAATAGGCCTCCATATTTTGTGCAAATTAGTTTGTTTTCGTTGTGTGAGAACAATTATACTTCCTCTTTGATCTTTCTTTCCTTGTCAGCATGTTCACAAAAATACAGCCTGTTAAAAAGTGATAATTACGGATTATATCCTGCTCGGTTTGTTTGTTTGCATTACATTCTATGTGTCATATTTTAGTTTAGCAGTATGCCAATAAAAAATATCAGTCTAACAGACGAAATATTAAACTTTAATTCGATTACACGAGTATTATGTAGATATGGCTTTTAAAATAGCAGATCTTCACTTTCACCAAACTATTGATTATAATATCAGAATATTCTACCCCCCATTTTACCCGAATAAATTATCTTAGACGAGATTTAATTTTCAAATGCAGGGTGTTTTTTTTAGGACTGGTGTTGATATTAAGCTATTAAATAAAAGGGATGGTCCAGTGATATAATAATAATTTGATATAATTCAATCAAAACAATTGTGCATATGGCTATATAACAAAATATCAGTTACTTCCTATCATGTAGCTTTTTTCAGTTGATTCTGGTACAGAGAAGGCAATCAGTGTCTGGAAGGCTCAAAATGATGCACCAGCTTGTAATCTACAGCTAATTCAAGTGTTTAAAAATAGAAAATTATCTCTGAATTCGAGGCTTTTCCTTTTTGCATAATATTTACTAACCTCGCTGTTTTAAATGAGTTATGAGGGATAACAGATGCATTGTGTTTTGATATTTTTGTTGTTGTTGTGTAAATCATTCTCCAGCAGTTTGAGACATCCTTCCTGGCCATGATGCTTTTAATGTGGCTGCACTTTTCACGGTCATGATAGTGTTAAAGTGACCAGCGATGAAGGTCAAAGGGCCTCCCGTTACTTTTTTACTTGATTATATTGTTTGGCTTTTCTGGGCCTGTACGCGTTATCGTTGAATATATTAGGGGTTATATTACTCTATTTTTAAGTGTTTGGCGGTTATTAGCTATTATTATTGTTGTATTCCAGTCATGGCATGCATAACTGCAGCGTCTTAAAATCACTATCATCCATACATGTTATGACAGCGCGAGCTCTCATGCAAATCCCGCGTTAAGCTGTGCTCACGTCACTTTTTTTTTTGCTTTATTCCATGCATGCATTTCGGCCTGATTTGTCACAAAGTCAGCACAGCGCTGCAGCCACGAGCTCACGTTGCATGCTTATGATGAAGTAATGTTCCTGGGTGGAGATGGAATATGAGTGTTTAGTAGTGAAAACGGCGATGATGCGGACCTGTGATGTCTGCGGCGGGACTCTTGTCAAAATATTGCATTTGAACCGTGGCAGCGGGTTGCTGCTTGTTTTGGCGAGGGGGCCAGTCAGATGTCACGGGCCTGAATTAGACTTTACACAAAGGCCTGACTGGATCTGATGTACCACTTTCACACACCAAAACCTCCAAACATAGCCTATTTATTCCAACCATCAGACCAGCTTGTCTTTTATGCGTCTCAGAATTGTTCAGCAATTTTCTCCAACATCTCCCCACACAGCAAACTTTTATTAATTATACAGCCTTATGGATGCACTGTAAAATCTGACAAGTCGATCTTAATTAAAATAATCGAGGAAACCAACAGCCTTGAAAAATGTTATTAAACATAACTATCAATGTTTATGTTTACTTAATACCTCATTGTTACGTTAATTTAAAATTGTGTTGTATTAACTTAGTTTTATGAAGCTGTTGCAACTTAAAAATGAAAAGTGAAATTACCTTGTTCTTTCGGTGTTAGAACCTTCAGTAAACCAAGTTATTTTCACTTAACTTGATCATCACAAAGAGGATTTTGCCAGTGATGAAATTCAGAGATCTGCAAGTTCTGTTTTGTTAACACGTTTAATAAAATACAAATATGATTGACTTTTTTTGCTACCAGCAGAATTTATATATATATATATATATATATATATATATATATATATATATATATATATATATATATATATAGCACAGTAAACTCTGTTTACTGAATTTGCTGAAACTAAGAAGATTGATTGAATTAAACTTGTCATTTTTAAGTTGCTGAGCTAATATGAATATCTCCTGTGCAATAATGTAGTGGGACACTGGTGTCTAGTTAATAAGCAGGCGTTTTTTGGCTTTGCAACTTCAATGCAACCGTAAACACTGTTGGGCCTAACTCTGTGGCGGAAGAAAAAGGTAATATAAGCTATTATAATATGTTTTAGTATTAAAGATGAAAAATAATGACTAAAGTGTGTGCATTTCTGTTTCTATTGATCTATTGTTGCTATTTACACACTACCAATCCACTAACCTGCAGACAGGAGTGTGTTTAGGATATTTAGTCGTGTTTTTGAGTAGTTTTGTGTTTTTAATGCTGAATCCTGGTTCCGGGGCGATGCGCCATGTGTGATGTAAACCCAATTGAATGCACATATTATAGTGAAAATGAAATAATGAAAAAATCGCGAGGAGAGAGTGGAGAGCATTCAGGGCACGAGAGATTTACGCACGGAGCAAATCATCCATTATCAGGACACTTTGGTGACCTACATTTGATCATATTGAGCAGATAACAGCGCGATCATCACTCATCAGACAGACGCCTAGTCGATACGTGCGCCCTCGTGTGTAACATTATTCTCGCGGTCCCGGCAGTAGAATAAATATTTTATTCCCATTGTTGTTTCCACACCAGGCCCAAGGACACGGAAACTGAAAAAGAAGAAGAGCAGCACCAAGGAGGACAAGCGGCCCAGGACAGCGTTCACGGCCGAGCAGCTGCAGAGACTGAAAACCGAGTTCCAGGCCAACCGGTACATAACGGAGCAGCGGAGACAGTCCCTGGCCCAGGAACTCAACCTGAACGAGTCCCAAATTAAAATCTGGTTCCAGAATAAGAGGGCCAAGATTAAAAAGGCCACCGGGTACAAGAACGGCCTGGCCCTGCAGCTCATGGCTCAAGGACTGTACAACCACTCGACTACCACGGTGCAGGAGGACAAGGAGGACAGTGAATAGGACAAGAAGTGGCCCGGACATTTCCCTGCAGAGGGCCTGACTCTTTTTGGCTTTTGGAAATAATAAAAAAAAAAAGGACTGGAAAGTGTGGGAGACGCTATTTAAAAAAAAACACAGATTTCTGTTTAACAGTATATGGACATAATTATATAAATGAACGATCGTTATTAAAGTTTATATAGCCAAACAGTTATCATGTTGTATACAGTATATTTAATTTCACCTCTCATCCGGATCTTTTCTGTCATTGTTTTTTTTTTTTTTTTTTTTTTAGGATGTCTAATTGGCTCTTTAGGTTTTTGTGGCCCCCCTCCTCTTGTCCCCAAACACATTTTCCTTCCACACATCAGTCCGCAGACTCAGAACAAGCCAAAGATTTTAATATGTTCACATGTAGTCTGAAATAAAGAAAGAGAACGGTAGATTTATGGACTACAATTTTTTCTTTCATTCATTCGATTACACCGAGAAGAAAAAAAGCGTTGTTTTTGGTGATTTAAAAAAGTTAAAATTCAATATAAAATTCAAACTGATTTCTATGATACTTTTTTTTCCATATTTTCCTATATTTTAAAATCTGAGGAGTTTACTTAAATAGGCAACCGGTTGAATTGAAAAATGTAAGTAAATATAATATAAGTCTTATTTCATGTTTACTTTATATCTAACTGTAAAGGATTAGTTCTATTTACTTAATTATGTGAAGTTGTTGCAACTTACCAATGACAAGTTTAAATCAATCTTTTAAATCAAGTTTTAGCAACTTCCGTAAACCAAGTTTACTGTGCTATATATCTATATTCTGCTGGTGCAAACTCGTCAATCATATTTGTTTTTTCTTAAACATGTTAAGAAAACAGAACTCGCAGTTCTCATAAATTCATCACTGGTAAAATCCTCTTTGTAACGATCAAGTTAAGTCAGACAAACTTGGTTTACTGAAGTTGTTGACACTTAGAAAGAACAAGGTTACATTTTTAAGTTGCAACAACTTAAAAAAACACGTAAACACAGCTGAATTTTAAGTAAACGTAACAATCACATATTACAAAAACATAAATTACAATCAATAGTTGCATTTACTTTCCTATATCAAGCAATTTAAGATTACTCTCAACAAGATCAACTTGTCAAATTCTGCAGTAAAATCCCCCAATTGAAATGTATACAGAGAAAAATTTTAAAGATGAGTTGTATTTTTTTTTTTTACATTATTAGGTATATTAGCCTATTATTAGGCCTATTAGCCTATTATTAGGCCTATGTTGTCACTTCGACCACACAACTAACCTCCCAGAATGCCCAAAACATACAGTTCACGCAGCAGATTTAATGATTTAATGGAGCAGCCTGTAATTAATAACATGCTTTTTAATTATTTCTAACTATATGGTTATATGAATAATCTGATTATTATTATTTTGATATTTGAGAGAGGGAATGGGGCAGAGACAGAAATACTTAAATATAGGGCACACACACACACACACACACACACACACACACACACACACACACACACACAGGGTTCATGTTTCACTATATCCAGAGCCTGCTTGTTTCTACATAATGGATAACATTTCACCTATTAATCTATTCAGGGCGTTTACAAGATTGAACATCTCTGGTAAACTTTCCCTCTCACAGACTCTTAAATGAAATGAATACGTTTACTGAAGGAGGAAGCTGTCAGTGGGCTTCTGGGTCTTTCTGCGTTGGGGAGAAACATGGGATACATGTGGCCTGTTTGGCCTGACGTGACCTCAGGTTCAGGTTTGATAGAGCCTGGCGGTGAACTCTGTGACACGGCATGTGTGTTTGGGAGTGTGTGTGTGTGTGTGTGTTTAGGAGTGTGTGTGTGTGTGTGTGTGTGTGCTCCAAGGTCAGCGAGAGCAGACAAAGTGAAGGGTCTCTGTCTGATGATGTGAAAGCTGTACTGTGTAACTGTTATTGATTATTTCAAGCTTTATTCTATATTATTTTATTTTATTTCTTTTTATTTTATTTAAGGATGCTGGAGGAGAACAGATACAAAAACTCACTTAGGGGGCCTAATTTTAATTTTACTGTTGTGAAAAAAACATCCCTTTTATTCCTTGGGATCTCCAGCAATGTGGTTAATGAGATATTGTTTTATAAGTGGCAGAGTCATGTAAATAAGAATAGAAAAAAATGAATAATTCGTTTTTAAGTAAAATATGATAAACAACTTGTACATTCTAGTAACAACAACAATCAAAATGTGTAATTAGGTTTATTTTATAATTTATTTTATTTTTATTTTATTATTTTTTCACATTCTTAGTTTTTTCCCTCCCTTTCTGCCTTTCTTGTATCTACCAGGGGTGTATTTTTCATTTGCCCTCGTTTTCACTTACATAATCCACTTCAGCTCTGTTTACACTAATTGTAACCAATATATAATTCACACCATGTGTGCAATCCTGCAATTTTTATGCAAATATGAAGTCCCAGCCCATCCCACTGTTGCAAAAATATGCTCCTAACAAGTCTTTTTTTTTTATCAAATGAAGCATAAACTTTTTTTTAAACGGCCTGTGAGGTCAAGATTTATTTTTACATCATTTTGTATCACTGCCGAATTATTTGCCATTATAGTATAATGTGATTTTTCCTAACATATACGAATACGCTCGAGGAGCGATCTCACCTTAACGTTATTGTTAATTTGATGAAAAAAGGGAACGATTTAAGACGCACGTGTCGCACGCACATCCCGGGGCAACCTCTTTAACACGCGCCCCTGCGCTCCAAACCAGCCTCGCGCTCTGACGTGATTTATATGGTTTCCGTTTGTTCCGTCGCTTATATACAACTGATCACGGATCGGATTATTTAATTAAGAGCTAACAAGCCTGCAGAGGTCTGCAGCGGAGGAGTTCACGGCCTCCGCGTTTCAGGCTTTTTAATTATTTCAAGTGCTGCTGCGTTTGTGTTCAGCTCTGCCTATAGAGCAGAGATTTAATAAGCGCACTGCATAGCGTGATAATAATTGATTTCAATAAGGACGACCAGGGATTCGCTGTTAGTTTATAGGCAGGTTATTTCACATTTAATTAACGCTTCATCTTTTTAAAAATGCTTTATTTATTTTTTTATGAAAGACTATGCGTGCAACCATCAGCAGACAATACGGCGCGTGTTAATGAGTGCAACGTTGAAGTGTATTGAATTAAATCATAAAAACAGTTCATCTTCTTGATCATAAACAATTTCAACAACAGTAAAGAGGCAAGCTCTGGTGCAGATATAATGCCCCATAAAGGCTTCCCTGCAGCATCTCTGCAGCAGTGGGGGTTAAAAATAATTTATTGTCACTGAAATTTATGAATGAATATTCATAGGACCTGTATGTTTATTAAGCCACAGAGAGCAATACACTAGTTTTAATAGTGATAGTAACTTAATTTTGACCTTAACATTAATTACGTGAGCTACTTGGACTTAAATATTTTTGTAATGCTAAAATTGTTTGAGTTAGTAAAGCTAAATTATTTAATGCAATCTGTTTTCTCAAACTGTCTCATGAGATTTTTCAGTGAATTTTGTTATGCCCTGAAAAAAAACCCCACACACTCATTTAACCATAAAAAGTATTTTCTCCTACTTTAAAGTAATTAATATGCATCTTCTTGCCTTCATGATTAAATAAGTGGTTGTCGTTATGTTTGGAAACACACGCAGGCCTAATGTGTTTCTGAATCCAGTCTTTCTGGCCATCTGGCCTGCATGTGTGAACAGAGGTGAAGAGGCTGCCTGGCTCTTCACGGTCAGCTAACCCTACAGCTCTAATATTCTAATGACACTTTCATTCCCTGCTGTGAATGCGGAAGAGGATCCTATGACAATGTATTTAAAATTCATACAATTATGAAACAGCGAGAGGATTTCTCTCTCTCCCCCTCCCTCCCCTCCCACCTTGTCATTTAGGAAGCCGAGGGTTTATCTGTAAAACAAAGAAAAGCCAGGGATCGTTTGCATAGTTAGCATAGTCTGCCTCGCAGGCACAATATGGATTTAATTTATATGCAAATGAAAGCAATAAAAGGAGAATACACACTGGAAATCTCTGGCTGTTTAAAAGGGGAGAGAGTGGGATTCAGAGCAGGTAGCACGCATGCACGACGAAAACCGAGCTTTATCAGCCCCAACCAAGAACAATGTTATATAACATCATCCACAAACTGCAGCAAAGACTGCATCAGTGTTTGCACTGCTGCAAGCCAGGGAGACTGAAACAAGACTTTTCTTATTCGGGAAGTTGCATTCATGAGGTGCCAAATGCAACAGCAGCAAACAAACACACACACACACACACACACACACACACACACACACACACACACACACACACACACACACACACACAAAGCTCAGAAAATATGATGCATTTTAACTGGTTACAGGCCAATACAATACACATCAGGGATACTCAACTCACTTTTGCAGAATGACAGGAGGCCAGGGATTATGGGACGTTTACTGGATTTTAGGACATTTCTTGGACTTAAGCATGTTTTTAGGATTTTAGGACATTTGTAAGACGTTTCTGGGACTTTTGGCCTTTAGGGCATTTCTTTGTTTTAATGCTATTTCTGGGATTTTAGTACATTTCTAGGATTTTAGGGTGTTTCCAGAATTTTAGGGCATTTCTCAATATTTAGGACGTTTCTAGGATTTTAGAACGGCAGGGCTTAGCTAGGACCTCTGTCAGGGGGTGCGGGGAGGAGGCCAGATTTATTTGAGTATCACTGATATACATAATAATCTACATTTTTAAAGGGTCAGTCTGTGGGAAAAAAAGTATTCTATTTTTTTCTCCAGCTGTAACATTATACATATACAGGAGCACAGTACACAAACTGGGGTCCCATTCAGAAACATGCAGGCTAACCACCTGTCATTCAGACAAAAGCAGGGGTGACCTCACCAGTCCGTGCAAACTAAGCGTTCAGAGTGTTTATTTTGCGTCATGCTCACTGCTGGAAAATATATGTCAACACAGAGGTTTAAAGCATTTCGGGGGAAAAACAATCACAGCTACAGAGACTAAGATATGCACCCATGCAGAAACTACAAGCATGTGCAAAAAGGCAGAAAAGAGACCTTGTTCTTACACACACACACACACACACACACACACACACACATTTAAAAGAGCTCTTTAGATCACTATGCTGTGACGCTTGTGGTGCTAAGTAGAGAAGTTTAGAGTAATTCCTTCCCAGCTGCTGCCTCCATAATGGGAGGAGACAGGAGGGGAGGGGGACAAAGAGAGAAGTCCTTCATGTCTCTTCAACTTTTTTTTCCAACTGAAAATGCCCAGTTGGTCCCACGTCAGAATCGCCTTTGGATTTCTACCGCATTTAAATTGTACAATTTGCAACGCTTTGCACAAATAGAAAGTGGTCTCGAGCAAGTACGCTGCAAGAAGAGCTATTGTTGTTTATTGTCTTCCTGGACTAACATGTAGAAAATGAAATGAGTGAGAAAGCAACATAGTGTTCTTTCTTTTTATGTGTCAGCTTTTATTTATTTCATGTCACTTTTTTTCATTTTATTATGTCATTTTTCATGGCAGAGATGTCCCTCTCACCTTTCAGCCAATCACAAGCCTCCTGCATAAACAAGCAAGCTCACCAAAATGCCAAAAACTGTCAAAGTAGGGGAGGCTGGGGTTGGTTGGTACAGTTCTCATTCTTCATCAAATTTCTCTGGCGTAATTTATGTTAGAATATTATAACAGCAGCAAATGAAAAGTTAAAGGCTCAGCTGTAAGTAAATCAATTTTTAATGTACACAAATGTTTTACAAAATTATAGTGATTTTTGATTTAAGTCATGTTGTGCATTTGTGCCAATCAGCCCCATCATGGGGTGTGTTGGCAGAGTGTTGCAAAAAAAAAAAGAAAAGAAAAAAAGGGAAAAGCAAACAATACAAAAAATTTGAACATTTAATTAAAATAAGACCCTAAAAACATAAACATTTAGAAAAGTATACGGCCATTTTATAAAACCAAACAACATTTTTAAGCTATTCTTCGCCAGGGATCTAATTACTTATGCCACTGACCGTTCAAAATAATAATAAATACAAATATAAATGTTGTTTCTAAATGTTCCAAATTATAATCTCTCAAAATACTTTTTTTAATGTTACATTTTCTTTCTGTGACCTTCAAAGGACCAGAAAATAGCTATGTGCCAACCAACCCCGGTGTCCCCTAATTCTGGAATACCTGTCTGGCTGCTGCTATAAATATGAATACCATTTGCACAGTTTATTTATTCCATAATGTATTTTTTATTTATTTAATATTGAAGTTTTTTTTTGTTTCCATAGCTTGGCTCATCAGCTTTTTTAGCACGATATAGCACTCTTGCTCTGGCTGTTTAGTCATATTCTCTGAGTGCAGTCAGTGTGACGGCCCACAGATTACCAAACCAGATTTACATACTGTTTTCACAGAAATTATACATTTGTATGTGGCATAATAATTTCGTATCTCGCAAAAAGGACGCCAAAAGGTCAGATTCCAGTCTTTGCTTAATACTTAATAAATATTATAGTTCCTGTGTTTTGGTTTTATTGGGAAGACTGAAAGCAGCATATGAGGATTTTATAACGCCGTTTAATTTTTCAATAATGTATTAAAAAAATGTATGAAAAAAGTACAAATTACAGCTCAAACTTGGAGATAACGAGGAAGTGTAGCTCACCACTCTTTTCAAATATTTTCGGTTTGTCTGTGACCCGATGAGGGCTCCAGTCCTCCTTGCACTTGACTCAGAATAACATCTGCAGTGTGTGAGGACAGCACGCATGTCAGACCAATCAGCAGAACCATTTTCAAACCATTTAACACCGAGTGTTTTCACGAGTGTGCATACAGCACGATCAGTTCTCACCATGGGGAAGTTTACTCAAGAGTTATTGTGGGCTGTCAACTGGACTCTCTGAGACACACACACACACACACACACACACACACACACACACACACACACACACACACACACACACACACACAAGGCCACAAAAAGACAAAGGTGGCATTGAGAGGGAACCTCCCACAATGCAGCTGAGCGTCCAGGGGGGCTCTCTGCTCCAACAGCCGTGATCTCACCGAGCTAAATCCAGATTACATGGAGGATATACACAGCGCCACTTGTTTACTCTGCCCGACAGGGGGTGATCTGAGGGGGGTGAGGGTGCAGAGGGAGGAGCAGGGAATCTCTAAAACACTGTATGAAATTCAAACTGCTTGTTCAAGACATAAGAAAGAAAACTTTCCCAATATTTTGCATAAAAATCTGTGAAAACAAAGATGCGTCTTGGAAGGGTGAGTATTGTTAAACTGGGACACTTTTTGAAAATTTGCATTCTGGAACAATTATACAAAATTTTCCACATTTCTGAGCTCCAAACATGATACCATTTTATAAACATCAGCCCCTCACTGCAATATACACGAGAAAAAAACTAGAATAATTATACACAGAATCAATGACTCCATCTCAAGCATAATACGTCCTGAGAACACTTTTTTAGGTATTACTAACAAAATGGGACAACTTCAGTGCTAAAATGGGACAACTTATATTAAAACATAAAAAGCAGAGATGTTGAAGAAGAGAAATAATTTGAACATTTAAATTCTTCAAGTAACACTTCAAAACATCCTTCATCCCTCTTTACAATGTACTTTAGGTACATTCCACGCACAGTTCAGAAAAATGATTTATCTCAAGATACCAAGTGTTTTATGAGCCTTAAAAATGTTTTTTCCCTCTAAAATGACAGAGCAGCGTCCCATCTTGACAGTAACAGTGTTCCATTATAAGAGGAAACGGGCAAAATGGGACACTATCAAAATAAGCATTTTGGATAAAGATGAAAGGAACTGATTCATAATAATTTTGAAACACAATTATAAACCAATTACAAAATATACTGAAATGAAACAGTATTTCTTTTTATATTTTAAAAGCTTAACTAGTTACACTACACGCCCACATATATGACATCATAGCCACATGACCTTTTTTTCTTTATTATATGCCTTTTAAGCATTGCATAGGTTCTGGTATTTGGTTATTTTGTGTATTCCTTGAAAATATAATTCATTGCAAAGCGTAACTCTCCCATTTTGACAATACTCATTCTATATTAAAGTCCAGCTCCCAGATTCTCCTTTTCCAAGGATCCAACTTTCATTCAAAGGCTGCCTGCTATCTTTGCAAAAACTGCAATTTTTTCAATCAGTCTTGCAGTAAGCAAGTTTTTTTTGGTATAAAATAGCGCTGGAATGAGTTAAATCAAATGTTTAAGCTGTCACTTTCAAAAATATGATTTTTTTTGCTCTCTGTGAACTCTATCTTCCTCAGCCAACGCTGCATTTCTTTTAAAAAAGATGATCCACAGCGTAAGGATGTAATTTTCCAATCTATAGCGTGCTACCGAGAAGGCGGCGCAGTTGAGGACAGTTACTCGGCTCTAATTAAAAAGCAAGCGTCGGGAAATGACAGTGCGTCTCCAGCCACAGCTATGTGGGAGACAACACTTCAATTCAAGCTGCTGGCGAGTGTTTTTTAATCTGCTTCATTCGTGTCAAAATAAGTCATCATAAGCAGCACATTAATCAGTGTGGGAAGTTTGCAAAACAACAAGGGAAAGATTTGTGAGCTTGAATTATTTACATGGGAAAATAGGTTTAAATGCACGAGTTCGAATGACCGCACAGGGAAGTGTGTGATGTACATCCTACACTAATTCTCACACACACGCACTAATACGCACAGAAACACAGTGAGAACAAAGGCAAAGACACCTGGGATTCCCCTGTTGTATGGGTGGTCACATGCACCTCTGCCTCTTCTTCATGCCTTCCACATGTGGAAGCACTTTATCTTCCCACTGCCTCTCTCACTTTGTCTCTCTTCTAATGTGTGTGTGTGTGTGTGTGTGTTTGAGAACCAAAGCTGTAAGAAGAAGATCATTGATGAGAATTTGACTCCCATCTGCTGCCCCCTTGAGAGGTATAACAGTTTTAAAAAGCGGGATTGCTGTTAAAGTAATGCACAACTTTTTGGGGGGAGATTGTCATGTTGGTCAACTCGACCGTAAAGTGATGAGAGCGGAAACACCACAACCATCCGCAGGACTGTGTTGAGTGACAGCCACTAGCTTTGACCTGTTTGCTGTTTTCGTGTGTGTTTTTTATTATTATTTTTGGCTATATAAGACTTTTAAAAATCAAACAATGGCTGAGTGTCTCCCCTCTCGCCCTTTTCTCACACTTCAAAAGCCGACGCGCTTGTGGAGATCTCTCCCTCTCCTCCGTCTTTCATCGCGGCGGCTTGGAGGTGATGCGGGGAAGCGATTAGTCATATTCAATTTACATATGGCTGTCACGGGCTCCTCCAGGTTGAGCGCTGATGTCATCCGTGCGTGGGGCCCTCTGCGGCCACCCGGCGTATGGGAAGACTTCTCGCTGTCAGGAGACCTTCTCTATCACTGCTCGAGCACTATGATGAATGTGGGGCGGCACTTTTGTGTGCATGTATGTGTTTGTCCACTATGAGCTGTGAAATATGTGCATATGCTACACTGTGTGTGTGTGTTTTGGCACTACATTGAATGACAGCAAGCAAATTTTCTTGAAATCTGAACTCAAATTAATTTTTAAATTAATATTTTTTTGCTACACATCAGTATATATATCCTTAGTGTTGACTTTGGCTGTAAATGTATCATTTAGTTTAAAATTGTAAAAACTACAAAGACAAAACTGAAGTTTTATTTATTTTTCTGCAGCAATAGCGACCCCTGAATTAGAGTTCTCCAAGTAATTTGAAGTTTTGGTTCCAACTGACCAGTTTTGACTCAGGCCCCAAGAACAGCATCAACAAACCAATTTTACATAGCGACCAAACGCGGAATTACATGGGCCCCAAAAAGACTTTTTCCCAAAGACTAACATTATGAGACATCTGTATATCAGTTGATACATTTTTTTGAGCATCACATCCCCTGTGACAAGACTAATTTCACTATCGGGATTTGATCTATTCAGTCTAATTACATTTTTAAAGCCTAGAAGAGAAACAAAATTCTGTCATTTAGCTCTCCATTCAAGTCTGTGGAGCGCCAAACCAGAAGTAAGCCGTTTGGCCAGTGATAGTTTGTGGTGCGATTACTCTACGGGCCCCACAAAGTGTGAGATCTGGGTATTTCACCACGTTCCCATCCCCGGTCGTCACATTTTGCCACCTTGCAGCGGACTTACACCTTTACATATTATGCTCCAGGTATCTTTCTGCATCTGCACGTGATTATGTTTAGATAACAAAAGCACATGACAACCATCACCAGGACGTCAACAAAATCATTTGGCAACCAATGATTCAGGAGATCTCAGCAATTTTATAAACAAACTTTTGGTCCTCCTTACATATCCACGGTCATCCCAAATGTTTGACTGTTGTAAAGGGCTGGACTTCTTAAATAGGTTACTGTACATAACCAACATGGGCTTACTAAAAATTAAAAAAAAAAAAACCTTTATAAGCTATATAGCTACAGAGTTATGAGGTGTGAGCATTTTTTTTCTTTATTGAAAAATGGAAAAAGTTGACAAGAACTTCAGCAGCATTGTTTAGATTTTCCAAAAAAAGTGAGGTAAATTCCAACTTGTTACACCGTAAAAATTGTTTCAACATATGGACCGGACACAATTATTAATCAATATATTGTTACGTCAAAAATAAACGGTTTTGATTTACAGCTTGTGTCTTGGGTTACGTGTCGATGCTCACACACACCGACACATGCACGCACACACACCCACATACGGGGTTGTGGGAAGGAGGGTGGTCGACTGCTTTAGCTCTTCCTTACAGAAATATTAGCTCAAATATGGCTCTGAACTCCTCGAGGGGTCAAGAGCCGGCAGTCCATTTTGCAGTCGGCTGCTCGGAGAAAGCCGTGGAGCTTGTGAGGTTTATGGTGAAGAGCCACTGGCAGGCGTCCAGAGGAGGAAGTCTAAGTTATTTATGAAGCCTCGCTTGACAAAAGACAGTAAAGCTTCCCATATTCAGCGAGTCTGGCTGCTCCACCTATGACAGGAAATCTAATCTGCTGCAGTTGAGAGCGATTCATTTAGCGGATAATTAGGGAAGTTCATGTGCAGGAGCTATAATATGATTTTAAGGGCAATTGTTCTTTTTTAAACATGTCATTTCAAAGACATATTTACATACACATATGCTCACACTCACACAAACACACACACACACACCAAGGCCAGAAGTTCAGGTTACCAGGGCAACACAACTCTGGATCTGTGCAGCAGAATGCGAGACCGTGAATAACTGTTTTAACACACAGCCGGCACAATGTGTGGTCTGTTACATACCATCTAAGGCATAACTCTGTGTCTGTCTGTCTGGCTGTGTGTGTGTGTGTGTGTGACGTCAGTCTCTCAGTGCGCATGTGTTTCATCTTCATCATTCTGTTTTGCTGTCATGTTCCTGTGTGTGTTCATTATCTATGCAAACCCATTTGCAGTTCTGATTTCATAGATTAGTTATTGATTCAGTGTTAAGTTCATATTTCGTTAAGTTGAGTGAATATTTAGACATCAAAGCAGAAAATGCATTTACATTCTCTGGTAAGACATGTTTCAGCTGTTAATGTAGGACGCAAAATATTGTGAAACATGTATAGAAGTTGGCGGTTTAAGTCAGTGCAAATATCTGTATCTGTTCGTGTCTGAAAAAAATTTGAATATCTGCCAGATGTAGGCGGGGAGTAAACGGGAAGTAGTTAAATTTTTCCAGACTACCTCATTTTCTGTGTTGAATTACTGCCGTTTACACTCAGGATATCAACATGTATAAGTTTAAGTGCTCACAAGAAAATATTTTATATTTTAAATAAATAATAAAGCATGATCTGCATTATAAAATCTGGAATAAATTACTGGAGTGGATGATTTTATCTGTGAGAAATCACAGTCAAATGCAAGTCAGGGACACGTTGCATTATTTCAATTCAAAAACTGGAAGTTTTTTATCTAATGACAAGAGTTGTTTATGATAAAAAAGGGACAGTTAGCGCAAAAAAAGGCCTGGGAGAGCTGGGATTGCTTGCATTTATATTGCTTTTTTAAAAGAAGTTATGCATTCATTGGACGGAAGTAAAAATGGAAATTCAATGGAAAAAAAGTTTGTTTAAACTGTAATGCAAAAAAAAAAAGCTGTTGTCAAAAGTCTGAAAAGCTCTCTTGGTCATTTTGCTTGTACTTTTAAAACGCTCCCTAAGTCAGTTTCACAGCGCCAGGCTTAAACATCAGATCATGAGGTTTCAGTAACACACGTCCGACAAATCTGATGATAACTGACGCAAAGTAACTTAGGGAGAACTTCACAGAATGTCTGAATATCAAACTCAAATGATCTAAGCAAGAGATTTTCACAGATGAGGCTGTTCTCATTCACTGTTCGCACTTATTCGTAATAAAACGTATGTGTTTGTATGTAACCCATTTAATCATAAGCCAGGAGGCTGTGATCACATGAACTAATGGCAGCAGACTGTCTTCAGTCATACAACGAAAGTGAAGAAAGAAGTGAGGTGGCGTAGTACAAAGAGTAACAAAGGAAGTGGTCGGGGTGGATGGACTGGTCAAACAAACACAGGACTTTGACTCAAGAGACTGTGGTTTGTGTCCCGTGTGAAGCCTACAATCAACTTGAATTATTTTAATATCATGTTCACTTTACATTAAGTGCTTACTGTGATGAACCTAATAGGCAGTGGTGGAGGAAGTATTCAGATCCTTTACTTAGTAAAAGTACTAATACCACACAGTGAAAATACTATTTTACTGGTAAAAGTCCTGCAGTGAAAACAGAACTTTTAAAAAAAATAAGTAATTAGGAACATGTACTTAAAGCACTGAAAGTAAAAGTGCCCGATGTAGAAAAATCTTTCAAAAAATAACCCACCATAAAATGCTCAAAATGATTCAAAACAAATTAGAAACGACTTACATGTTTATCAAAAATAATAAGCCAATTTTCTGCTATCAGATATCAGATAACCGTCCCAGCTGTACATGAATTAACTGTTGGGTAGTTTTATTTATTAAAAAAATTTTTTTTTTGAAATTCTTTTAGCAACTAAAGCTTTTAGAAAAATGTAATGGAGTAAAAAGTAAAATATTTACTGCTGAAATCTAAATTTACGAAATTACATCCCACAACAGCTAACAGGTAGGGGTATGAATACTGTATGTAAGAAATTCGAAGCATGTGCATGACAGACTTTCATCAGAGAGCACTGAAGTCTACTTTCCAACTATAAAATGACATCTTGGTCACAATTCTTACAAATAAATACTCAGCCAAATGATAGAGTGTCTTTGTTGTGGTAATGATTCATCTCTATTTGATACTTTTCAACTGGATAGAATAATTATTTAGTGTTTTGGGCAAAGCAGCAGTAATTTGTATTTTTTGTGTTGTCTGTGGTGTGTCTTCCCCTCCTCTTGCTAACAGGTGTGAGGCTTAACACCTGCATGTTGAGCTGTGACCAATCAAAGGGGTGAAAGTTCAGACATGGCTGACACGTTTATGTGAAAAGATGTCCCCGCAAACACAATGTCCACGATGCTACGCAACACAAAAATTACTTAGAAACTGTGATTTTTGTTTTTTCTTATTCATCAAACATTAAGCAGAAGACAAACTCTGCTTTAAACGTCAACTAAATTTGTTTTCTTCCCGCCGCCGCCAGCTTCTGTGCATTGAACTCAGTGTTCCAGAAATCATCGGCAGCAGATGGTTTCGAGGCAAAAACAAACATCAGAGAGAAGCCGGGAAAGGGAGAAAAGAGAGGAGCAGAAGGGAGCTGAAGTCCTGTATATTTCCCGTCAAACTGTTGAGATGAACCGCAGATGTTTGTCGACAGAGGATGAGCCGTCTCTAACAGCTGGTCGGGGATCAGATTTGTGTCAGTGCGTGGATGACCTCCTGCAACGCTAGAACATGCTAGAAACCAGACGCCAAGAGACAAAACAAAAGTATGATTTAAAAAAAAAAGATTTTCCAAATCGGAACCAAATATTTTCTGACGTGCCCCTGAGCAACGCTCTGAAAGAACAAACAGATCAATAAAGAATCCTTTTTTTGGTTACAAGTTATAAAAATCACATCAAATGTCACAAGAAAGAAAAGTTATTATTATAGTTTATGTAAAGAATTGATTGTTAAATTCTCATGGCTGCCACCCACTGAGCTCGAGGCTGTCCCGCGGCTATATTAGCCAGCGGTCTCAGTCAGGAATGACAACAATATGCCGAGGCTTTTGAATAGCGGAGTGCAGTGCCAGCAGAGGAACGTTCCCTCAGTGTTATGACAAGTATGTGGTGAAGAACCATCAAAGACAAATTTAAATGTCAGCGTTTCAAAGATGCCAGCCATTTTTGGTTGGTGGATGGGAATTCAGAGGTTGTCCACATGTGTGTACGCATGTGTACATGTGTCCCCCCCCCATGTCTCCACAGACATTCACAAATACAGACTTCAGAGCAGTGTGACGCCACTCTGTGATGCATGCTGTGTGTAAGAATAGCATTCTGGTTACGCACTTTTCATTATGTTTAACTCAAAAGGACGGAAATGAACACTGTGTGCCAAAGAAGGCCATGTGATTCTGGTGAACGTGACAGAAATCATCATCGAGCTAAATCAAGTTCTCAGATCGTTTAATTCGGTATTTTAAAAACTCTGTCACAAGGAAAAAGTCCTGCATTTAAAACATACTTAATTACAAGTATTATCAGCAAAATGTCTTTGAAATATCAAAAATAAACGTGTTCATTCTGCAGAAAAACATCCCCTATATGACTATTAGATTGTTAATATTGATGCATGTAAGATACAGTAGTTTAGTCCAGTATACACTGAGGGGTCTGGGCCCTTTCAAAGGGCCACCAAATTAATCTGAGGGATTTTAACATGATTAATAGCGTGTTTTGAGGCACCAAACATGTTTTTTAGTAACACGTCACGGTTTTTCCAGCAGGGATAGTGCCACATAAAGCTGTAGATTTTCACTGAGAAATCACTGTTTTTTTGTTGCAATAGTGCCAAGAAAAACGGTTGATTTCTAGCAAGGCATCACTGTCTTTCCTGCAGGGATTGTGCCCCCAAAACCGTGAATTTTAGGCCAAACATGATCTCTTCTTAACCATAGCTAAGTGGTTTTCTAACAACACGTTAACCACAGCGTTGCTGAAACGTAAAGTTTCAATATATCTGCTATATGCATTCACGGTTTGCTACTGGGCTGGGAGTAAGAGAGAAGAGAAAACTTTTTCAAGTTCTGCTGCACAAATCTGGAATCATTTTCTGTACGTCTCTAATATTTGATTTGTGAAATTTTGTTCATAAAACATTATGAAGCTGTGTGATATATACAGTGGAGTAAAAGTATATTGTATCTGAAATATAGCAGAGTTTAAGTATAAAGTAAAACTAAATCCATAAATCAATTATAACTAACATAAATAATTATAAATAACTTGTTTTTTTTCTGTTTTTTGGGCTTTTGCCGTCATTATATATTGTACAGCTTAAACATGAAAGGGGAGAGAGGATGACATGCAGCGAAGGGCTGCTGGTTGGAATTGAACCTGTGACTGCTGCAGTGAGGACGCAGACTCTGCACAAGCTACTGGGCGCCCGCAATAAACAAATCTTTCATTTGAATTTGCCATACATTCAGAACTGAGCAGGAAGACACGGGATATAGGTTTTGGATATAAGACTACTGGATATGCGTACTCAGTTTACCCAAAAATGAGTTGGGAAAAGGCGAGAGTCACTCAGTTGGGTTCTAAAAAACATAACATAACTGAACTACAACTGACAAACAAACTGCAGCTGGCCAGCCAAACCCTTCTGAAACACAGGAAAATAAAACCATACACCTTCACCAGTTTACAACCAGCTTAATATACACGACGCAAAAAATAAACCTGCAAAATAAAGGCATATTTCCCATAAGGAGGGCAGACATATCTCGGATTTTTTATGTGAAAGATGAACATAAACCTAATAAATCAAAAAGGTCAAATTAAAGTGAAACTGTGTGAGTGCTTGAGCGTGACATTACCAAAATGTTTCAGTCGGCAGTGTGACCGTGGTTGGTCGTTACATCATATAACAGTTAAAAAAAAACATCCTTAGAAAATGTGATTTTTTTAACATGTTAATAATAATACTGTAAAGGATAGCATTTGCCATAACACTGAATCTAATAGTTTCAGTGGGTGTTGATGGGTGGATGAGCCGTTATGGATCACTGTGATGTGATTCGCAGCCCAGTCACGTTTACAGTCAGTCGGCCAAATGTCTTCATGGTGGAAACTCTGTCCTGATTTTACAAATGGCAGAAATAAATAGCATGCAAGGCTACACTAGAAGGCACATTTTGCATTTGTTTTCTTTTTCTGCAGAGATCTTTTCTTGGTTAGAGCATTATTTGAAGACAGATGTGAAAAGCCACAGTTTTTCATTATAGTGTTAAGTCAGGCCACATTTTGTCTTCTTTGGAGTTTCACTGACTTTGGACTGAGCTGAGTCACAGATATGTGGAGGAAGGACTGTCTCGTTCTTTGAAAAGTACATTTGGGAGGCCAGTTTATTGACCTCATTTTCAGTTCCTTGTTTATTAATTGTTCATTTTTCATTTCTTCTGTAATATCATTTTGTCTCTTCAGCACTTGCTCTGCCAGCAATGATTCTGCTCCTGGTGAAGATTAATCAAAGTGCCAGCAGGTGAAAAGTTCATTTTTGCTCAATAAAGTAATAAATTACACAATAGTTGGCAGCCTTGCAACTCATCAAGATAGGAAAATATTCACGAAAAAGCAACACATGAAAATCTGCATTATTATTATGATTATTTCATTAGAATTGTGGTTTTTTTTGCTTTTTTTCAAAAAGGGCTTATTACTGATTTTGCAGGTGGGAAAACCACTTTTTAAGTTAAAACCTAGTTTATTTTCTCAAAAAAATCAGATAACAAATACCCAATGTCGCCCTTTTACACACACATACACACACACACTTACTCTCTTTCTTATTTCCTCCTGAATCAATCGCCTGTTATCTATGCAAACTCCTTAAGCTGCTCAATGGGAAGAGCTGGCTGATTGTTTTTCCATTAAGTAATATTACTGCTACACATATAGCCACAGGTCGATGCGGCGCTCATTATGGCTGCGGGCTGATAATAATTAACCACTAATGTGTGTAGAAACAGGCCCCTGATGGGCTGATGGTAAAGCGAGGCGATCCCAGAGGACACCGACGCAGCGGCTCGCTTCCACTGCTTATTTGGCTCACTTGCTTCACAAAGAAACCAAAATAGGCCCCACAGACTTCAAACGAGATGAAGCAGATGAATTAAGCCGGGGAATAATTGCCGGTGAATGTGTTTGTGGTACTCTGAGATTTGTTGTGAGATTTGTTTTGTCGACACTCAACTTAAAAAATACAACAAAAGCTGGTGGAGCAGCATGAAAAGATGTGGAAAAAAGCTTTAAATCGAATTTATTAAAAACATGTCTCCTTTTAGGAGAAACATTTTATTAAGCATTTATAAGTTGCAATTGCAATATCTTTATTAATGGTTAACAATCATATAGTAACGCCATATAGATAAGTTGCAAACTATTTTTGAGAACAACTTTTGAGTTGCAAGGTTGTCAAGAGTGAGTCACTAATAAATACGTCATTGAGTCTGCAGTTAAAAATATCAAATATGCCATTAAACAGATCCAAGCAGAATCAACCTTTTTTCTTTTTTTTTATTTTACAGTTTCCAGCTGTAATTCAGAATGAAAATCTGCAGACTTCTGTGGAATGATTTCCCCCCCTTTTTCCTTTTTTTGTAATGTAGACTAATAGACAATTTTCATTTAAATAAATCTTTTTTTCCAATTCTGTGGAAAGTCTATGGAGATTTTGTCCAAATTCTACAGGCATTACTGGGGCGGGCCTGCAAAACAAAAAACAAAAAAAAAAAACGACAAAGGTTTAGGGTAAGATTGCTCCTTTTTAAATATGCTGTCAAGTATAAAATTATAAATAATATTGATACGTCATTATTTAAACAGAATTTAGAAATGCTTTTAAGAGTGTTTCCAACTTTCTATTAAGCTATTAGCAAAAGTTTTCACTTTAAGTCAAGTCACTTTACTAAGTCATCAAAGATGCTCTTCAATAATGTCAGTCTGGAAAAGATTATGCTGCTGTAAATTTCAAGCTGTTAATAAACTTATTTCGGTTATTATTAATTACAACCCATCAGTCCATATTGGTGAAGACAGTGGTGCCAAAATCACATAGAGTTTGGTGTACAGGCCACAGTCTGTGAAATATAAGGGAAAAGAGATGCATACATTTATTGTCTGAACATTGGTATCGCCTGATATTTGGCTTGTTGACTGCCATCTGCCTATAATTAAGATTTCTTTGTTTACCTGGCAAAAAAATGAAGAATAAATCAACCAGAAACACAAAACAAAAAACAACAACAATCGGTACTGCCTATTGGACCAGAATTTCACAATCGGTGCGTGCCTATTAGCCAGAAATGAAGTCCTGTGCATTTATAAACCAAACTTTGATGCGCTCAAACCTTAGCTGCAGCGTAGTAGGAAAGACGGTTGAAAAAGACAACAGTGAGTTTGTCCATAATTTATGTGACTCTAAGCAGAGAAGAACCAGAAATGACATGAGAGGCAGTTGGTTGAAAACACCAAAAAGTTGATTCCCTGAAGGGGAAGTCTGGGAAGCCAGATGTTCATGAGCCTCACGCTCACTGCAATGCATGTCTGAGTACCAGTGTGCCTTAATCTGTGTGTGTGTGTGTGTGTGTGTGTGTGTGTGTGTGTGTGTGTGTGTGTGTGTGTGTGTGTGTGTGTGTGTGTGTGTGTGTGTTTGTGTGTTGGAGAGAAAGAGAGGCGTTTCCTGATGTCCTGACCAGATGTTGCTGATCCCTGCCACTCCTCAGAGAGGAGTTTATACCCAGCTTTACAGAATTAGGAGAGACCACTGGGACCAGAGTCAGTCCCACTGGACAAATTTGCTTCGCCATTAAAAGAGATCCTGAATTTTTTTTTTCAGTGGGTTAGAGGAAAACACATTATTTGATTTGACTGAATCAAACATAACCAAAGAGTCTGTAGCCATATGACCTTCATCTTTTTGCCTAAAATGTTTTCAGACACATATTTAAGTGCACTGTTTGGCTGTAATATGACGATCTGTAAACAGGAGGTGCGTGCCACACCGTTTTCTGTACTGCAAAGACAGACGCTGAAAAAACTGAGTTCAAATTGCAAAACTAAGCAGCGCTGATCAAATATAAACCAAGGTTTTGTTACTGTATCCACTATTTCTCACCTATAATGTTTCAGAGACATAATTTAGTGCGCTGTTTGGCAGTGATACAGGAATTTGTGAAGATGGGCGCCAAACTGCTTTCCATATTGCAAAATTGGAGGATGAAAAAACTGAGATCAAACTGTAAATCTAAGCAGTGCAGATCAAATATAAACCAAGATTCTGTTAGCGAGTTGCCAAATTCCAGCCTTAAGTGTTTTCAGAGACATATTTTAGTGTACTCTTTACCCACAGCATATTGTTTGTTACCAGCCAGTCTCCATATTGTTTCATGTGTCAAAACTGCCAGGTTTGCATCACGTTACCCCACAGCGGGAGGGTTTACTGGCCTAGCGCAGCGCATAGTATAAGTTGTAGCTTTTCAACCTTTTGAGCAAATACCAGCCCTTTTTCTCAGTTTTCTCTGGTCATGTAGCACCAGTTTCAAAAGTATTTGCATCTTTCTTCTTGATTAACAGCCTAGTTTTATTATGAAAAAACAATTTATACGACAGTGAAATACTTCTTTAACTTGTCAAAATGAGAGGAATAGATGTTAACCGGTAACTTTTCATTTTTCAGAGTTAAAAAGAGAAGATTTTGAGGCAGAATTAATGCTTTTAGACAGACTTGAAAGGAAAAGTTAAATACTGCAGGAAGTAAGCCTTGCCAAGATTTTTATTTCTGTATGCTAAATATGAAGCTACAGACAGCAGCTGGTTATCAAAGTTTAGCATAAAGACTGAAAACAGAGGGTAAGAGTGAGTCTGGCTAGAAACAAGCAAGATTATATGTGCTTCCCTTATAAATTTTGGACATTATCTGCAGAATAAGGCCCAGATTTACAGAGGTTGTTCAGATTTTTCTCGTCATATATGTAGCAACTGCCTTCTTGCTTTAGCTTTCTATTTACCTTCAGACATAGAGCTTCACATTATTTCTATAAAAAAGAAAAGTTCACTACCACTGGGTGCGCTGTTTGTTTCCTTTAAGATAAATTAAAGAAAGCATGTCAAAATGTGGCTAATTGAAACTGCATTGAAATGAAACAATGATGATTGAACGCTGATTGGATGTAATCAGCTTCTCACATGTAATCAGTCAATTCTTTAACAGCAATTGACTAACTGACAAATAAAGTAAATCAGACATTTAAATGCACTCAATACCAATTTAGAAAAAAAAACTGTATCCAAGTTGGACTGGCTCCATGTCCAGATGAGATCATTGAAAAGTATAGATCTTTTCTGTGTCCACTTGTGCTTGCTCAGTAATGCCTGTGTGGTATGACATCCATCAGTCGGCCTGTCTGTGGAGAACGTCCCTCTGGTCTAAAGGCCTGGATCTACATTATGAGTGCGTGTAATTCAGCTTTGCGTGTGTGGTTGTGTGTATGCTGTATGTGTCAGTGTGTTTCTGCTCCGACATGTCCACACTTGCATCTGTCTTTGCATCTGTGTATGTGTGTGTGTGTTCAGTGCTGGTGCGGGGATCCATCTGTGTCAGGTTAACCCGCTGGGAGCCTCTCCCAGCAGGTAGCCCTGAAGGGCCTAAATCATCTGGACGGCCAGAAGCGTGAAATCCTTCCAGGCCTGGACAGATGTCTCTCTGTTCAGCCCGACTCAGCCTTCGGCGACCTCACAGACCTTTAAAGACCCTCGGAGCAGACTTAAGCTCCCAAAGCGAACACCAGTGTGTGTTACTTCACACCCACAAGGAAGCCAACTCCAAACTGGACTAAAGAATAAAACACAAAATCTACAACAATTTCCAGAACTTAACATAAAAATAGCATATTTGTGAAAGACAATAAACAAACGTGCTATGATGACTGCCACATATGAACTGACAACATGCCAAGGCCAGGTCAGCCAGAGGCTAAGCCAGCCTGTATTTTTGGGTGTGACAAAGCAGAAAAGTGAGAGTGAGAGACGGAGCTCTGCCCTCTCTGACCTGAAGACCATCTGCACAAACCTTCATCTTTCCCACATCAGGAGATGAGCAATCCATTGACAGACTTTGATAATAATAAACCCCATGTTCGTACAAACAGACTGAGATTGGACATGAAGTTCCTCATATATTACACTAACGTGCATGTGATTTCTGGTACTCAGATAATCAAGTGGAAAAGCATGCAGACTGGGCATATACACACACATATAAACATCACTTAAAACTGCTATAGCACCTGTATTCACTCCGTCTCAAACGCCTCGTTTTAGCGCCCGTCTCTTTAAATCACCCTCTCAAAAATGCCCAGTCTGCTCTGATTGGTCGGTGTGTCTTTTTCCATATCTGCTCTCTGCATCTTTGTGTACTCCTTATTGCCAAGCCCCCAGAAACCACTGCAAGGCTTCTAAGCAAATTTTACATAGTGGCCAAAAACGTCCCAGTCCATCATGTGACGCCACAAGGCACCAAAAAGACTGTTTTACTACAGACCTGAACTATGAAAGAGATGTCTGTAAATCATCAGATACAGTTTTTAAAGTGTCACAAACCCTGCAAAATGATTCGTTTCACCATCAGATTGTTTTGTTTTAGAGATTATATGTTTTTGTCTTTTGCCTTTTTCAGATAAAACAGGTAAAGCGTGAAAGGGGAGAGAGAGAGAATGACGTGCAGCAAAGAGCTGCAGGTAGGATTTGAACCCGCAGCCACTGTGGCAAGAACATGGTCTTTGTTCATGGGGGCGCCTGGTCTACCAGGTGAGTTACAGGGAGCCCCGCAATTTAATCCTTTTGATCCAATAACAAATCCAATAAAAATAATTTCTCAAGTCTAGAAAAACCGCAAGATTAAATAATTTTATCCCCATATAAATCGCTAAACAGAGGTTAGCTGTTTGACTGCCAGAGGACCCTAGTGGGCTTAGTGTATGGGCCCCACAATGTGGAGGATCCGGGTAAATTTATACCACGAAACTGGAGCTTTTTGGGCTTTATGTGCCTCTGAGCTATTTTCAGAGTCGTATCCACTTTTCTTTTTACATCTATGGTCATTGCACTGTAAAAAAATCCCCAATAAAAGCCTCTGAACCAAAATCTTCACATCCGGACATGTTCCAGCATGATTCAAAATAGGGAGAAATTAAAAACATCAGCAACGAAAATGACATTTTCTCCTGACGTTAGCATTAAGCTTCATATAGAGTATTTCTGGGATGTAAATACTGGCAGTAACCTGCCTGGAACATATAACCATTTAAAGAGTCACAAGCTGACGTCAGCTTCTCTCGATAGTAAGAAAAAAAAGTTGGACAGATTATTCAGATCGGTCTGAACCTGGAGGTTTCTGCTAACTTTTACATACATTCACCTCATTATTTCAAACTTTGGCCACATTTAATATGAACATCCGACACTGTAACATTATACTTCTGACAGAAAATAAAGAAAAGCATAATAGGTCCCCTTTAACATTGGACCAAATGGCTACATGTCTTAAATTATATCAAAAACAACATCAACGGTGGATGTCTTTCCAGGAGCAACTTTAAAACACTCAATGGTTTCCAGTTAGCTTCCTGTCCGGTGGAGGCCTCCTGCACCAGCTGATTGAGCTGGTGTTATGTTTTTGGCCTAGGTGGCTGAGTCATGAGCCTAATGGGTTCCAGCTGGGCCTGTGTGTCTGCATTAAGTCCTCAAGTGGAAAAGTGGCTCCAAAGTCAAACCACCTGGCGAGGCCGAGCTGCCGGGGAGGTGTGAGGTGGTGGTGGACGAGGCAAACCTTGGAAAACCTTGCCGAAGATTACAGAGAAGGCAAAACACAAGCTTCTTAATGCTCATGTTTATTTGCCCTGTAAGAGCAAGTCTAAAAAGAGACAAGTAGTGTATTGACATCCATGCTAAGCTTACTGCTATTTTGGCACCACCTGTCAGCCAATACACACCAACAATTTAGGCTTACAAGCTATTAATCTGCTACATGTTCAATGCTCTGCTATTTGACCTTGGCCAACACAAAGCCTGACATAAAGCAACAAGATCCTCTCAATCCTCTCATTTAGACCACTGCAGCGCACAGCAGCTGTAATGTCATTGGCCCAATGCTGCGGCCTTGTCACAAGTTTAGCTACACACCAGAGCGAATAATTCTCTTACAAGCAGCATGACAGGAGGGATGGCAACCAACTCTAGGATTTCACGTTTGTCCGCAGAGACGTCTCCGCAGCAAATACATTTTGGCACAAGCATGTAGTGGTTGTCACATTAACATTCTCCATGTTTAAGCCTGCATTTAAACAGGAAAGTCAGCTTAGAGGATATTAATTTCCACTGCCACAGCCTTGAGGAAATACCTGCATTGCAATCACACTCAGGACATCTTCTGGGTCTATGTCTTCTTGCTCAAGGGCTTTGTGTTGGTACTTTTTTTTCCTTACAGGGAGGGACTAGCATGTCTCATTCAATATACCCGCCCTGAATTCCCAAGCACGGATTCAAAATGGCAACCCTCCAGTCCATTATGTTACTGCTGCCAAACAATGATTTGAAAATTTGCATGTTCTTCTGGATTCATGGATCCTTTCAAAATTAATTCCACATGATGTTATTGAATACTTGGTAAAGTAAGGATGTTTCATAATCTGTTTGAAAACTGCGCTTCTCCAGTCATCTGGCAACAATGGTCTACAAAGCCTTAATGCACCTAATACTGTATGTTCCAACTGAAGAAGCAAAAGTTCAACATTTTGGAAAATACGCTTTCTCATCAAGGGTTAGAAGACAAGATTGATACCACTATCATATCTGTACGCTAAAAATGACAGACTGCCCTTTCCCAAAGAAAGCGGCCTTAAAGATCATCTGTGCAAGCAGATTACTACGATCCATATTTACTTTAAACACCAGGTGGCGATCACTAGTGGCAGAAGTAATTATAAATGGAGCAAAGGAGGAAATCAGGCGACTTAGTATAAAAAGTGTCAAAGTGCCTTGTAGCTCAGTGGATATAGCAGGCCTCCCATGTATAGAGGCTGTGTCCTAGCTGCAGTGGCCTTGGCCCTTTTCTGCATGTCAGCCCCCCTCTGTGTCCCCATTTCACACTGTCCTATCAATTAAAGGCAAAAACGCCCCAAAAAATCTTTTGGAAAAAAAAAAAAGTAAAGTTGACATCGCTGAGAGGATGGGGTGATAGATTGTTCAAAAGACACAGGACTGTCACCCAGGAGACTGCTGTTGGCATGTGAAACCAAATAGACACAAGACTTTTGACCAAGAAGACTGCTATTTGTCCCATGTGAAAAAAGACACAGGACTTTCATCAAGCAGACAACAGTTTGTGTCACATGTGAAACCAAAAAGACACAGGACTGTGATTTGTGTCCCATGTAGAACAAAATAAAAGGAGAAAAAACACAGGATTTTCACCCAGGAGACAGCTGTTTGTGTCCCGTGTGAAACCAAAAAGATACAGGACTTACATGCAGGAGACTGTGGTTCGTGTTCCATGTGGAACCAAAAAAACACGCGATTTTCTTCCAGGCACCCATTGTCCCTGTCCAGTATGAAATCAACATGACACAGGGCTTCCAGGACAGTTGTCCATGTCCCAAGTGAGACCAAAATTCAATATTGACATCTTTTCACTGACGTATGTAGGTTAACTTATGCAACATACTGAATTTCCACCATGCACGTAAAGTAAAATAACTTATGTACATAACTTAATTTACAAAACAAACATACTTGTTTTAACCAAAGTTGTAATTTTTCTTCTAAACCAAACCAAGTAGTTTTGGTGTCTGCAATCGTTTCACAAAATAAACCAAAATGATCCAGAACGCTGCTGCTCGAGTCCTTACTAAGACCAAGAGAGCGGACCACATCACTCCAGTTCTGAGGTCTCTACACTGGCTCCCTGTCTCTCAGAGAATAGACTTTAAAATTCTCTTGCTAGCATATAAAGCACTGAATGGTTTAGGCCCAAAATACATCAAAGACCTTCTAGTCCAGTATGAACCATCAAGACCACTCAGGTCATCTGGTGCAGGTCTGCTCTGTGTTCCAAAAGTCAGAACTAAACATGGAGAATCAGCATTCAGTTTCTATGCTCCATATATCTGGAACAAACTACCAGAAAATATCAGGTCTGCTGAGAGTCTGAGTTCTTTTAAGTCAAGGTTAAAGACTCACCTGTTCACTGCTGCCTTTGACTAAAAGGCTTTTTACTTTTTAAATTTTATATTTTACTTCGAAACTTTTACTGCAACTCTTATTTCAATATATGTGTTTTTATATTTTTGGGTTTTATCTGTTGTTTTCCCACTTGCTTTTTTTTTAATCACCTTTTACATGCTTCTTTTATAATGTTTTAAATGTGTTTCCTTTCCCCCTGTTGTTGTATTTCAATGTTCTGTGTGATGCACCTTGAATTGCCTTGTTGCTGAAACGTGCTATACAAATAAACTTGCCTTGCCTTGCCATGTGTTTAAAACTTGTTTTGGGAGTAATTAGTAAACGACCTTTCGTTTAGATATGAGGATGTGTTAGCTTAAAGCTTGGGTCAACAACTTGGTCTGTATAGAAGAATAGAAAAAAGCCGCTTTCACTAATTAACATGGTATTTCTTATTTGTTTCATTATTACAATGTCTAATCATTCCTTTAAAGATGAAAAGAAATGCAGCAGAATTGTCCTTGGCCTGCACACACACACACACACACACGCACACACACACACACACACGCGCACACACACACACACAAACACGTACTTCCTCTCAAGTGTTATCAGTGTGGCCCTCAGCACTGCGAGTGACCGTGCCACACGGCATCCATCACAGCTCGTCTCCGCCAGCCCACAGCTCAGGCCCTGGCTGGAAAATGGTGCGCAATGCAGCTGATGAGCTGGTGAGAGATATTTATGAGGATCCTCGTAACCAGCCCAACAGATCCCCGGCAGATGACTCCGACCCGGGGCCCTCTGCTTTTTTCCATGATAGCACTTAACATGTTACCTCCAGCTGTCATTCAGGGAGGATGTTTTACCATGTGGAGCAATCTAAAGCAGGACACAGCTCATCAGTAACAAGTCAGTGTTTGTTCAGACTAACTATGAGCTTCAATGTAATTTCAAAAAAGCTGAAATGAAACACTACACTGGACAGTTTTGATTCTCATGTGAGCACTCATCGGATACAAATGCAATGCAGAAGTGGAACAGCTTTTATTGTTTGAAAAGGAAGCGTTCCCTCCATGGCGATGCCTGGCTTCTATTGTCTATAATGGAGTTTGTGGGTAAAGAGGACCCCCGTGCCCACCGGGTATCCCTGGCTGGTAGCTTTGCGTGTTATGTCTGAGATATTTGTGTTGACTCCTGCTGCTGCTGCATGTCATCCATTATTTAAAAGTTAATATTGAGAAATTGTTTAGATTTTAACGGGGCAGAAAAAACACATAAGGTTAGAGGAGGAGTTCAACCATAAGAAAGAGACTGTTTTTCCTAAATTTAAGAAAAACTCTAATAGGACCCAATAGCATTTCTATGTCATCCTTTTCCAATGACGGCAAGTCACTTTGTGGAGGAGGAAATCATTTCAGCAAGCTCCAGCAGCAAAAAAAACAGACATGTCAGAGTAAGTTACTTTGAGGGAAGAACAGAGTGACAGTGAGAAAGAGCCAGTGTGATTTGGTCTTCTGTCATCTGCCTTCTGGATCCCTGTACACAAAACATGTTGCGATATAAAGAGACGGAGGGAGGGAGAAAGAGAGAGAATCCCTCTAATCCATCTGGCATCCTTATGCTGCTGTTTGGGCCCCGTGGTGACTTCAGAGATAGAAGATGAGCATGAAAGGGAATTACAACGAAGCCCTTTCACTGATTCCAAAAAATCTGCTCCAAATTACTTTGAGAGCAAATATCAACTTAAACAGGCTGCCTCTCCCTTCTCCCTCTCTCCGAGTTCACGACTTCCTCCGCAAACAAGGCCAAAAGTGGGATGGGATGAGGACCAGCAGCCATTTGAGTTCCCTGCTGATGGATCGAACATGGCACTTATGCTAATTCGCCTCGTTTTTTGGCCAGCACCACGCGCATTCTTACCCAGCCGAGACTCCATTTGGAATGTGCAGTTGTGGCAGTAGAGCAGAGCGCTCGAAGATGCTGCTGCTGCCGAGGCCTAAAGTGCGTCTTCTTACTGTCTGAGCTGGATGGCAAACAGACTCTGTGGCCACGGTGGAGAGAAGCATGCACAGTCATATGCAGGCGGGTAGCTTGACGGGATTAACACTTTAAAAAAAAATCACCTGACTCCATGAACCATGTTTTGCAGTATTTTTCAAGTCATTGTTTTGGTTTTATAGCTTGTGATTTCATTTCAATCTCAGCTGTTTACAGTTAAAAAAGCTCTGATAAACCCACTAAACATTACCTCCATCACCAAACAGCAGACAAACTTAAAGACTAGCTGGTGAATATAGCAGAGCATTTAGCAGCTAATTAGTCAGATATTTGCCTCAGGAATTGGTGGAGGACAAAAACCAAGCTAAAAGAGAGCATATGTTGGACTTAAAGGAAGTTGAAAATCAAAAATGCACATTCTTCCTATTCGCTACAGTGCTACATATCAATCTAGATTGTTTTGGTGTGAGTTGCCAAGTGGCACACTGGCAGAAATACAAGCTAGCTTGCAGCTGCACACTATTGCAAGACAATGAAAACCACTAAATTACCAAAGATTTCTACATATTTGGACAATTAACCAGTGATCTGCAGTTTGGTGCAAATGTTACCACAGGCCAAGTTTTTTTCTGCCGCTGTGATGAACAACATGACAACAACATTGTTGTTGTTGTTGTTGTTAGCTCCTCCATCTTATCTTCTTTCTGCCTCTGTGATGCCTGCTATCCTTGTTGGCCAAACCCAGGCAGTAACTGGCAAAAGTACAACACGGTGAACTCAACTCAGCAGAGCGAAAACTGTGCATGTGGTCGGCAACTGCTTCTTAATCCAACTGCATTGTTCAAAAACGCTTCCCCTCTGCCACCTTTCCTTAATTAACTTAACTTAATTCAGACAAGAGGGTTAATACAGGCATATTCAGGCACACAGTTTGAGTTAAAAAATGTGTTTGTCAACATTAAAGCATATAAACATGTTCTGGTAGAAACCCCGAACACAAATATACACCTGAAAATTAGCATATTACGGGACCTTTAAATATCAAGGTTACATAGGTATATGCAAAAATCAGAAAATTAATCCAATCTTATCAAGCAGTCTTTTTTCATTGATCTCATACATCGGCTAAAATGGCTTCATATAGCGAGCAAAAAGTATCATTTTCTAAAGCCTAGTTCACAGTGCAGTAAGACAGAGTTGTATCCTGATCGTTTTCTGTTTTACATTCGATGTTCTAGCCTAATATTCCAAATGGCATTAAAATATTCATAAAATCAACCTGAAGACATGCTTGCTTGGCAACTTACGCTATTACTGTGTTGCTGTATTGCTGGAAAGTTTAAATGTTAATAGCCAACCAGTATAAACCTTTGAACCCTGGATTGACATCAGTTTCTTGTACTGTGTTCAGACGCAATTCACAAGCATTTATACCTATAAAGCCTGAGAAAATTGGTTAAAATTAGTCAAAAAATAGAGAGAAAATCATTAGAAAATTATCAAATAACTGGGGAAAATGTTCAGGAAAACTAAATTCAGAATTATTATAATTATATTTTTACACCAAGGTTACAGAAAAATATATTATTTTTCATATTTTTTATTTTTATTCTAATTTAGCAACTTTTACAGGTCACTTACGGTTTTTGTTTCTTTATCTTTTTAGGATAATTTCAGTGAATTATCTTGTAACTTCTTACTAAATTCCTGCTAATATTTCAGTAATTTCTTGTTAAGTTGCTCATTGCCTTCTTCCTATGATTTTAAAATAGAAATAAAGTCAATATGTTCAGGTTTTAAAGAGTTAAAGTCCTATTATAAATCCAAAAGAGGTGTTTTACTTGCTCTACAGTGAAGCAGCTGTTCTAGAAAAAAACTCAAGTGGACACTCCAGCTCTGAAACACTTAAACGTGCCCTGCTGTGGTCTTTCTATTATCTAAACACACATCTGCTCTGATTGATATGCTTGAAGTGGGCCAATTTCACCTCCCCGTGAGATGTGATAGCCATTTATTTGTTCAGCTTTAATTGTTGAAGCTGCTGTCAGCGGCGGCAAGGGAGCACAGCTGCGGAGAGGTGACACGTTGGCGCCGGATCAGGTCGAATCCATACCGCTCGACGCCGGCTTTCGAATTAGCATGAACCAAATCGAAAAACTCCTCCACCAATATGTCGCTGTCAGATGATGTGTGATAAAGGCGGTCGGCACTTCTCAGCCATTACGGCAGTTTAAGTGTGATGTATACTCTGAACATACATTTCACTTCTTTAGACTTTAGACGAGACGTGCAATCCCATCTCTCTCACTCACACACACATACTGAAGCGTATATATGGAGAAGCCTTGTCCACATGTCTTATATTCACGCAGAGATTGACAGGTACAATTGCATGCACATGCAATCGTGTTCCTTTGGCGTAATTTGAAGGCACTCGTGGGTCAAGGATTTCTTTCAATCAAAAACGAAGAGTTCTGACAAGAGGAACGTCTTTATCCTCCGTCATGAAAACAATCTGCAAATTATTGGAATTAAAAGTGAAGGAACTGCATGAACATCTGGGAGACGACTGCCGGAGAGTTTTCTTTTCGGGCGCAACTTCTTCTCTCACTGCAGGCATGAGAAAATAATAAGTGGAGAGCCGAATTTGTGTCAGCGCGGCTCAGGAAAATAAGATATCATGTCTTGCTGTCGGTTTGATGTCAGGCTCTCGGAGTCGTACCCGAATGCCTCATCCCGTTGAGGCTGCAACAGAGGCCGCCAGAGTGAGGGGGGGGGTTCAGCCAGAGTTCACGTCTACAGCCACTAACCAGCTCTCATTTCCCCCTCTTCATCAGCTCTATTTACTTCTTATTTTCCTCTCTGTTTTCCCTCCCTGACTGCTCATCAAGTTGTGTAACACAGTGCTCTCAGCGCTGAGCGACGTCTCCTTTAGTGTACGTTCCTCAGCAGAGCCGAGCCAAACCCGCGGGACGGCCTCGCCCAGTCCCAGCGTCACTCACATCTTCAGCCAGACACTTTGTTTGCGTCTTAATCAAATCGCTGTCAATGGACTCTGATTTGTGATCAGGAACATGTGTCTGAGTCCACATTCTGCTGGTCAAGATTAATCAAAAGAGGTGGTGGGACATACGGAGAGTTTCCAAATCCAGAGATGTAGCTGATCACGTAAAAATGTACATGATCACATGAAGAAAAACAAGAAAAAAAAGTGACTACATGAGGAAAAAATGAAAAAAATACAACCACTTGAAGGATGGATTTCTGACCAGCTGGGTACCAGACTGAATTAAAGAAGGGGTTTTCAATTTTACATATCAAAGAGAATATTGGCAGCTTGAGCACAGAGAATATAACATTTTAACAGAAAGCTTAACTGGGAGAGTGGACTTTGAAAGGCTTAAAGGCAAGATGAATTGTGGGAAGTGTAGTATTAAGTGTTTTTAAAGCTTGACCCATATTTCAGAGATGACTTTTTGACCAATGATTGCACTTGTCTGGCTACCGATCGCCGCTAATTTTAGTTGTTTGTTGTAAATTGGCTGATTTTTTTCTGTCTTTTTTACAGTTCTGTTTCTTTATGCTGTTTGTTTTTAACTTTTTGCTGTTGTGTACTTAGTCTATTTGTTCTTTTATGTGAAATTTGTCATAGCACAGTCTTGGCCGGGACATCACTGAAAAAGAGATTTTGAATCTCAATGGGACTATTCCTGGTTAAATAAAAACGAAAGTCGGTATATCTCGGCCCCCTTTATGTCACGTACTTGGTGTAACGTTAAGCATGATGATGTCACATTATACTTAATGTAAAGTTATGTAACTTACAAAATCTAACGTAGTTTAGGTTTAGGCAAGTCAAGTTGCGTAGGTTAGGTTTAGGAGGACATGGTTGGGTTTCCTTACATAATGTAGATTAGGTTTAGAAGAAACAACATGCTTTGGCGTTGTTATGTTATGTACTTAACATAAATTTATGTACTCAGCATAAAGTTATGTGGGTTAAGTTTAGGCAAGTAAAGTAACGTAGGTTAGGTTTGGGAAAGGAAACTTAGTGAGAACATATATACAATATCCTTTTTCCATGCACGAACAATGCATGAAAAAGCCTGATCAACTCCAACTATTATGTCCTGCTTGCATCCCCCAAGGTGTTCTGGGAATCGCGTTCCAAACTCAGAACATGATTATGCCAAAAAGAAAAAAAAAAAGACAGAAGTAAAAAATCCATTAATGTTAGCTCAGCAGTTTCCATTTTACACAATAAACACATCTTTTAAACATTATTAAGACTCAGAATGTCCTGTCAACACGCCACTCCATCCATCCAAATATCCTGGCCTAATGACATTTTGAGTCACAGCAGCCATATTGTATGTCTCTATTATGAGTCCATCGTGTCCCTCTGTGATCTCCTCATTGTCTTTAACTGTTTTGAAACAAGCAACCCTCTGCAGCATCCGCACTGTAATCGGATGCCTGCCAAGCTTACATGCCGTCACAAACCAACTCCTCTTCCAATGCTCAGAACAAAATTCTTTTTCTCACTTGAGCTTTCAGTCCAACCACAGTCTGCTGACAGACATTTATATGTCTGTCAATGTGTCACCCTAGACTGCAAAGACAGCACGTTCGAAAAGCAGCCTGCGTATAAAAAGCTATTCCAACAGCTTTGTTGACCAAGGCCCCATATAGCCCATCAGGATCCTGACCTTCTGGATGTCCTTTATGCCTCAAACTAGATCCATCACCATCTAAAAACTTCATTTACCAAAAACAAAAGCATGCATCGTTTTTCCACAAACATAAAACACGCTTCATTGGCTCTACAAACACTATTTAAATGAAAAGTAGAGTAATTTTCATTTCCCATCTCGTGCCACATACAGCTCAGATACATCTGCCATGTTACATGTCAGATCAGATAACCAGAAAGCCTGCTCTGACATCTGCATTTGGGATAAGTCGACGCACTGCTTCTCATGCATTGATACAAAACCGCATGCATGAATTGGGATTTCTGTCATGGGTTAAGCTTGAGATGAAGCAGTGCTCAGATGCATTCATAAAGGAAATTTTGGTACGTCTTTGTGTCATTTTGAGAAAAAAGGTCATTTTTTTTTGTCCATAAAAAGACAGATATGATATTAATACATTTGCTTGACACAGTGTAGGTACATACAAGCACAATTCAATCCAGGTTTCCTTAATTGAAACTCTCTCCCCCAGCTCCCTGATTAATTTATACTCTGAACGTGATCTAAATTGACCCATCCAGCCGCGAGGTATACAAGTAGCCTTGCTGCTACAGCAGCAGACTGATATGTCATTAGAGTCCCGCTGTGATCGTCGTGGCCCCAATATTTCATCCGCTGGTATGAGTGACTATCAGGTGACTCCTGCTACAGAGAATATGAAATTATCTCTCATCAGCGGTAAACAAGCATGCTGCCCAGCCCCCCTCCAGCTTTCAGCAGACGCCTTGAAGAATTTAGCAGCATAAATTGATCTGACTTTGACGGTGCGGTGATACTCCTACCCGCTGCAGCCGCCCCCTCCCCTCCGCTCAGCTCCCTCATCTGCTCTCTTTCTCTCTCTCCTGTCTGCATGTGTTTCTCTTTCTGCCATTCTCTTTAGACAAAATAATACTAGGCCATGATACCAACTGACAGTCTCTTCTCCAAGCATCAAATATCATTCAATTTTCTTCGTTTATTAAATAGAGCACATTTTTCCTTGAAATGAAGACCACGTTTCCCATAAACCAATTGCTTTCTCAAAGTGGATATTGAGATCTACCTTCAGACTTTTTCTGGTGACATTACATTTGTTTTATGTTGGAGACCCACTTGAAGTTTGCCTCATCATATGAGGGTGATTCACTTGTGAGATTGTGGGCTGCATGGGACTGACTAGTGACACGAAGGGAAGGAGGAATAATAAGTCAAAGACAAATATGTCTTTTCATGCTGTAGAAAATATCAGTGTCCACACTTTGGGATTTCTCCTTTGAATGACATTTGTCTATAAGAGCACAGACACAAACAAATACATGCAGCTAAGCATAAATCACCAACACGTTCTCATTCCAAGGTCTCCAAATAACGACAAGTTGTTACGCCCTTCAGTCTCTCATGTCAATGCGCTGGGCATCTTTTAGCATATCTGCATGACACTTAACTGAGACACACTGTAACGCTGTATAATGCTGTGAAACAGTCCCACTTAGGATCACTTTAAGATCAATATGTTTGTCACATGTTAAGTGCAAAAAAACAACACGGGAGTGACGTCAGTGTGCTATGACTAGCAGTATATCAACTGCGGAACGTTAACTTTTGGATTTGCACAGAACATAAACTGCAGTCTCCTAGTTTTATTCAAACCCATTAACTTCCCCTCCAGGGTTTCCCATGCATTTATTTATTTATTTGCCGCAGCCCACCACAATCAAAACATCTGCTACGTTCTGATTTTCTATTTTTGGAGCTGGACCCTCATTAGCAGCGCTATTGGAATGTTAATACCACTCGGTTATGTGTTACACCACACTCTTGGAGCACAGAGCATACTCTGGGCACAGACGGAGCAGCAGAACCCCAGGCACAGCAACAGTGAAACTTAACCGTTCAATCCGCTGACTAGTGGTGTAATGTGATAAGATAAGATAATCCTTTATTAGTCCCGAAGTGGGGGAATTTGCAAAGATGAAGTAATTAAACTTTGTTACAGTGCTTAAGTAGTTTCTGGGAGTATTTGTACTTCGTTTGAGTTTTTTACTTTTAGTCAATAACATTCCTCCTACGTATCTTACTCACTAGAAAATAGGAGAGGAAGGGAGGAGGTGATGGATGAACACATAAAGGTATGAGAAGAAAGGAAAAACTTGATTTTGTTCTTCAAGTTGTTAAAACAAAGACCTTGGTTTTCCTGTAATGGTTCCAGTTTGTAAGGTGGTGTATAAACTTCATATTTCTCAAAACTAATCACTTACTTTTAATTAACAGCATTTACTTGTACTTTCACTTTTAAAACTGTACATTAAAGTACATTAAATATCGTAAAATTACTTTTGATTCTTGAGCACAATAATATCAGATATTTTAAGACTTTTACTCAACTAATATTCTAAATTAGTTGACTTTAACGTCTATCAAAGTCATTTTCTGGAAAGAAATCTGTACTTTTACTCAAGCATGTCTACAGTAGAGGTTTGAAATCTTTCGCCTCCCCACCAATCTCCTAAAATTCACCAATCTGCAAACTCCACAAACTGCTGCTGAGGGAAAAAAAGACCTCAAAGAGGTCTGCATATGCTGTATTCAGGGACCCACATAAATGTATGAATTTAGAGAGGGAACACAAAATGATGTAAAAATGACACACACACGCAGAAAATACAAGATGAAGAGTCTGCTACCGCCACAGATAGATTCCATTTCCTCAGGACACACTTCCCTCCCCCCCGCGAATGCACACTTTCACTCTTAATTCCACATCGGTTGTTCTCATTGTCAAATGCAGCAGATGGGTTAATATTGGAGTTAGCAGAAAGCCTGGTGCTTCCCATGAAGATGCTAAAGGGTGCCTTTGGTGTTGATATTGCATGCAGAGCGACGTGACCATTTAGCAGTATTTGACAACCTGGGAATAAGAACAGGCTGAAGGTACATGACTCGACATGCCCAGAGACAAGCAAACAGCCCCGTAAGTGGGGCGGTTCTGTCCTGTAACCGCTCACCTCTACAGAACCTATAGTGTCTTCTTTTATTTCTGTGCATCAAACAGAGCCTACAATAGCTCATCTCTTCAGTTGTACCCCTGTAACATAGGAGGCGACTCTGTCATTTCCACAGCTCATATTATATATCGCTGAGCCTGACTGCGCAGCTCACGATGCACCAGATCTGGCTTCTATAAAGACATAGGATAAGATTACAGCTAAATCAGTCTTGTGGCTTTTCTCTGGGAAAACTTATGAAGTCCTAAAACTCCCCCAGTTATGAGTGGGCTCAGCAGGGCTGCAGTGGAAGGTTCCCCGAAAGGAGTCGGGAGTGAAATATAATACAAGCGTCACTGATCCTCCAAATAATAAGGCACTGACAGCGTGGAATGATAGCATGATAACTCATAGAAGCTTCTTAAATCCAGCACAGGTACATGACCCTCGCTTTGTAAAGAAGTCATTTTCCATGATATATACTTGACTAATTCATCTGGCACATGCTTTGTTTTTCTGCTCCTTTCCTCCCTCCTATTCTCCTTCCTTTTGATGAAAAGTGGAATTATTTGCACTGTTGCACACATGGTTTTGGATCTATAGCTATCCTGTCTGGCTCTCTTTCATTCAGTACAAGTCACGGATAAAAAGGATTCAAGCCCTGGTACGTTTAATGAAATGACAAAGCAGCAGTGCCACTGTTGGTTTAAATGAAACCAATTCTGTGTGGAGCAGGGCTCCAATTGGCTGTTCGTGCAATCAATCACCGAGCGACAGCCGATTTTCATTAGCCTACCACGACTCTCTCCACAGTTGCTGGGTAAAAGAAAAAAATAACATGTTTGCGAAGAACATAAAACACGAATGAAGTGAGGTGCAGATGTCTGTATATATTTAGTCTATCAGCCAAGGTCCTCTGGTGATTTCACATCAAAGCCGAGAACCGGGAGCCAAAAGTAACAGTTTCACTTCTCCTTCATCAGCATGTGCTAGCTGTTTATTGGCTTTGGAAGTCAAGTGAGGGTCAGGATCAAGAGTGGGAGTCCCACTGAGGACGAGGTGTGATTTTATTAAATCAACATGGAACTGGGCTCTGTCACCGGCAAGTAGACGCCCATCAAATCATCCACTGCAACCTCTTATTTCAAACACTGACTGGTTTTGATCTATTTAAGGTATGATGTTCGCATGGAACCTAAGAAACCTGATTATTCACATCTCTGTGTGATTCTGGCAGCGTCCAGCTTTCTGATAACCTCTGTGCTGTTGCGTCTTGATTTCTCACCATCTCATGTTCTGTGCCGACAACTGTTCAGAAACCTGAATACGGTGTTAACATGTGCAAAAAATAACAGAATACTCCATAATCCCAATCATAACCCGGCCGGCCGTAAGGGGGGGTTAAGGGTGGCCCATGAAAATGTCCATGGTTTAGTCTTAAATGTGATCAAGTACAACAATTAACTTACGAACTTAAATCACTGAAGACACAATTTCTATGTATTTATATGATAAATAAACGGATGACAGGAGAAGAGAGACAATGGCCAAAACAAATGTGAAGAAGCACTCGGTATGAAAAGCAGAACTGAAGGGGAGGAGTTTGACAGACGAATGTTATCAAATAAAACCTACGGAGAAAACTTGCATTGCATTAAAAAAAATGGTGTATGTAAATATTTCTGTATTTCTGTTTCCTTAACAGTCTTGAATTGCATTACTTGAATATGACTTGAACTAAGAGCTGACAGCCATATACTCTTTACACTATTTTAGTTCTGTGCACAATTTGACCAATATTTGATGAATGTAGCGTGCAGTCAGTGTGTGTGAAGCACTATGCTAAGACTATCTACTTTGTTGTTTCCATCTCAGTTGTCAAATTCTATGAAACTGACAACTTAATGCAATATAAAAATACATAATTACTTCTTTTTGCCTTTTTAGGGGATTCTTTTCTTCTTTAGTTACAGATGTCGTGATGTATCGTAGATGAATTGCCTTCCAATATATCGATCATCGCAGAATTGCAATATTGTGATACAATTGTTATCATGGACCAAGTATCATGAGCTACCTTGCGATTCCCACCCCTACAGAATACCTTCTTTTCTCAAATAGTCATCTTTAACACTTTTAACCAGTAAGTAAATAAATGTTATTCATAGCGCCTTTTAAAACAGGAATTACAAGCTGCGGTACAATAAAAATATTAAAGTAAAATAGTAAAATTGGTATGTTTTAACAGGAAAAATGCTCAAGCAAATGTGCATGTGTCTTAATCCAAACGGCCAACAAAGGGTTATCTACATGTCAGAGACCTTCGTGGGACTCAGAGCTGCTGATGGGTTGAACTTGTGGCCCGACGGTCACACCACTAAACCGCTCTCCTGCTCCAGTTCCCAGACCACAAAGTACATGCTTTTTTCAGCATCTTGAAGAAAACAACATGCTTCTAATTGCATGTTGCATCCACACAAATGACGGATAGAATAATTGTGGATAAATTGACTTATTTTTTAAAGTATAAAAAATATTTCATCGTATTTTTCACTATTTACTGTGAAAAAATATGAGCTTATATTAAGATACTGTGTTTAGAAAAAGAGGTTGCGCTTCAACAATGGGATTCTCCGTGGAATGCTGAACCCAAAATCCACATCATGCGAGCCAAATAAATAAGTGAAATGTGAGTATTTTGTCCTCCTTGACTTGAAGACTTTTCAATCTACCTTTTCGATTTTTTGGAATAAGCTTATATAAAGACATTTCGTTGGAATTCAAAAGATGGAGTCGCCTTTCAGTAGTTGGCTCAGTGACCCACGGGTTAGTGAATTGAATCCGTAATCGCTCTGAGAAAGTCTGAGCTCCTACTGTACTGCTGCTCCCACACAAACATTACACTCTATATCATGTCATTCTCCTCTGAAGCAAAGAAAAAAACATCAGGGATCTTATTTAGCATCACATTTCCATGGTATGTAGGAGATATCGAGTATATCGAGTCCTTTTCCTCCCCAGGACCTTCATTAGATCAGTGCAGGATATAACTCACTCCGCTGACTCTACGAACCAACCAACACTCATGTATACACACAAAGACAGTATGTCGGAGTACAGCTGGTAACAATCAGCATGGACCAGGACTTAATGAAGCTTTGACATAAGAGCTCATACTGCCGTCCTGCAGACAGACAATCCTACCTGGCCCAGACGGTGAAGCAACATTATCTATTCTAGATTTATGATGAACAAGACATCATTTGTTTCTGTCTGCGTGTTCAAAAGGTCAGATTTTAAAGCTCGTAATTATTACCGTCAGTATATCATTGTCAAATTACCTGTACCATCTGGGTATAGTGACAAACAAATGAGATCATGGTAAAGATGATCTATAGAGATTTTGTTAGTGTTTGAGATTTGTCCGCATTAAGACGACATTCCCCATAAATCCCCGTCTTTTTATGTGGGATGGGATGTTGGTCCAAGGTATGAACGTCTTTTCTACTGCCAAAAACACTAGAAGCGTCCGTTTTCTAAAGCGATCCAGCAGATTTCCCTCAAAAAAATCCAGCAGACAACATAAGATGCAACAATCAGCTGCCAGTCCTCTCAGAGGAGGTTTCATTGGCCGGGAGTTCACTTCTGATGCTCAATATAAATCTTATAAAAATAGTATGAGGAGCTTTTGTTGTTTCTCATTTGGTTTCCATGGAGACAGAAGCATTTCCTGTATTTTTTTTCTTTACATACAGGATGATATCAATGCAGCCAAGATCCAATCTGATGTGCCAAGTCCAAAAAACAGCACACGTTAACATGGTGATTTATTTGCTGTTAGACTGTCACAATACAGAGACATAAAATAATAGTTTTGAAGCTTTAAGCTAATGTTTTGAATGCGTTTATTGAACCCTTTTTTGGGTTTTCCGGAGCTGCCAGATGAATGATATCTTTACAAGAGGAAACCTGTCTGAGTCAGATTAATGACTGGTTAAGTATGTTGGCTGCAGTAATGCAGGATGTTGTATCAGACCATGGGGATGAAGAAAGAGCTGAGGTATACAGCAAAGCTTAGTTTTTATCAAAACCCTCATTTATGGCTCAAATTCTCCAGACAACAGCACTGATATTAGATGAATCTGAAAAAACCTGTATTACACTGTTTCAACAATATCTGCACATGGCAACAATGGTACAGTTAAAGGAGTACTTCACCCCCCAAATGACCATTTGTATGCTCATTACAACCCGTGCTACACTGAATTTGTAAATTACTCTGCTACTTTGAACTTTACTCGCATGCCTCCATGGTGAACGGAGAATCCAAAAATGTAAAAAAAAAAAAAAAATCACAATGAATTAAATTCATTGTTTATCAATTTTTATATTTTATGTTCAGTACTTTCCATGAGGAGCTGAATTAAAAGTGAGACTTATTTATGCTCTATTTGAATAATTAGTCCTTTTAACTTGCTGGAAAAAGTGAACAAACAAGAAATATATCTAAAAATGAAAAAAAAAACAAAAAAACCCCCAAAGAATAAATAAAATAAAATAAAAACATGGAGGAAAAAGTAAAACAAACAAAGAAGGGAATTACCTTAAAAATGTGTTTAAATAATAATAATTATTCTGTAATTTTTTAAAAAATATATAATTATGATATTTATATAATTGTTTTTTTGAACTTTTATCCTAGCTTTTGAAAAAAAAATCTAAATTTACTAATTTCCTGAAAATGCAGAGCATTTCTTTCCTTTTTTTTCTTTCCAAAAGAAAGCAAGCCAATATCCTCAGGGTTCGAAGGTTTAAATACTTCGGAACGCAGCGCAAGAAAAATTGATGTCGATCCAGGTTTCAAAGGGTTAATGATATTCTCAACAGTATCAAAAGTACTGAAGCAAGACTCTAATCTTTAGCAAGGTGTAGCACTGTAAGATCTCAGATATTTAGTAAAAGAAATCCAGCACAGGCATTCCTCTGTGCGCTGTCCTCTTGTCACCTGACGTAAAGTAATGTATCTCCGCCGCAAAACCCAGGTGTGATCACTCAGTGGTCTGATGGTCTCTGCCGGGCTTCAGGAAAACCTCTCGAGTTGAGAAAGATTAATTAGTTAAACTGGGGCAGACATCAGTCTTCTAACAAGTCTGAGCGCTGTCGCCGGGGATGTGGAGGGAGGGCGAGGAGGAGGAGAGATGAAGAAGTGTTGCTGAGCCAGTGAAACATAGCAGCCAGAGTCGAGAACCTGAGTGGTTACATTTTTTCTGTTTCTTTTTATACCTGGTGCCAGAGTTTTTAGGATTGTTCAGAGGAGGAGGACAGGAGGGAGGATCTGAAGCTCATCCCTCATTCTTATCTGGACACCGAGAGCTGTCAGGTCAAGTGTACAACCTTCCTGGTGCCACACTAATGACGGTCCCCCCCTTCTTCTGGGGTACAAGGTCAAGTCTCCCACCCCAACCCGCTTTATCATCCCTCAGCAGAGCCCTGCAGCTCTGACAGTCCTCACCGCGTTTTTTAAAAATGATTTTATTGCACGGGCGATAGTCCAATTTGCATTCTTAAGCTATCTCAGAGAAAACACATAAAAACACCTTAAGCTCAGATTGGATTTGCTGAATCTGCATGTTCTTTTGTCAAAGTTTCCCTTGTGCTCAAAGAAAAGTGTCTTTTGTTCTCCACTGTGGAGTCTCCGCTGAGGTAATTAGAGGTTCAGGGGCATTGCTTTAGGGCACCTCAGAAATAATTGCTATGAAAAGGTAAGCACACTTTTAGCAGAGGATGCTGGTGTTCGTCAGAACTGTAAGAGCTGATAACTGCAGCAAACACTGTTATTGGCAAAGCTGCTGAGGAGACTGTGATAAACAGGCTGCAGATGTTTCACTTTGATCTTCAGCAGGTGGTGATGGTGCAGGTGCTCCATCAGTGACTACCTTTAAATGCACAAAATATTCAGGTTTTTGCCCTTTTTCCAAAAAAGACAATATTCCCACTAAGCTGTTTATGTGGCTAATGAAAAAATAGATATTCCAAAAATAATTTCATGAACATGCAGCCGTGCATTCGGGTTGTACCCGACTCAAAATTATGCCAGTCAAATCAGATGTGGCCGTTAAATACGAATATTGGACGATTTGTTTTGTTTTCCAAACAAACTTGCAACAAATGTGCAACAACATTTTTGCCGACACTATACATCAAGCAAAAGCCAGAGATTTGTTCAGCGTTGATATTTGCCAGCCTGTTCTTATTCCCAGGTCTTCAAAGACCAACGCTTTGTCATGCCGATCTGTGTATTACACCGAGGCCAAATGCACCCTTTAGCATCTCTATCAAGCTTTCAACCAACTCCAATGTCAATCTATCCACAGCAGGTTTTCACACAAGGCAGTCAGTTTCCTTGATTTTTAAAAAATATAATCAACTTGTCAGATTTTACAGTGTAGGAGAAAGACTGCTTCCTCAAGTAGTTACAGTTTAAGGAGTTAAGATGACACAGATGTATGAACACCTTTTAAAATCTGGTTAAAATGCATCTCAGACCAACTCTGAAGATGGTTCAGATCCACCCAAGACACTGAAGTGGCTCAGTACAAACGCAGTGGATAATTATTGAAATTAATTTCGACTCACATTTCCCGGCTATATGTTCCTCTGCAGCACAACGAGCAGCAGAGGAGTCGAGAGTGACATCTGTTAAGCCTTAGAGCTGGAAGGCCAAAAATAAAGTTACTGGGTTGGGCCCCCTTTGTTGCATTTACAGAAATCAGCTGGAGGACAAATGGTGAGATTCCTACTCAGTGGGACGCCATGAATACTCATGCACACATACGACCATACGCACGAGGGTACACACACCTCTGCTGTTTGCGCAGCCACACTACACACACACATAAATGCACACAATGGAAGCGCCTCATTATATGGCTGGATTAAACAGAAACATTTTGTTGGAGCGAACATCAAGGCACCGATTTTGATCTTTGACCGGGGAAGAGCTGACATAACCTCAAAGGGGAAACTGATCCTCAATCAGTTCTTAAGTCTCTCTTCTCTCGGGATGTTTAATGCAACCTTATCTTAAACTGTAGATGACATTGTTTCAGTCACTTCACATTTTCTCCGATTTACATCTCGTGAATTGTCAGCGGGGGAATTGCTAAGTCTGTAGCGAGCAGCATCTTTGTGCTGTGACAAAGATGGATTTGCTCTATTCTCCCTCCCTGTCGCACTCCGCACAAAGCTGCAGCTTCGTGACTAATCGGCTGCTAAATCATCTGAATTTTAGTGACATGTGATGCACTGCCTGCTCATCAGGAGCTCGTACCTGAACAGCGGCGGAATAACAAAGGGGTTAGTTAAGTCGCAGAATGGCTTCCCTGTCGAGATGATGCTGGATCTTTGTCTGGATGAGAGCATCAGATAAATCCCTGAAACTAAAAGTGACTCTGACGCCGAATCAGAGTCTGATTTCAATACACAACACAAGTCAGCTGTGCAGGTCAGCCGAGTGCAAGCAGATGACTCTGAGGAGGTTTTGGTCTTAGAGAACAAAGAGCGTCTTACCTCGCACACTAACAGCTAACAGCTAACAGGATTCTTTCATTACAAACAAGTGTCTCTTTTATTATAAAAATACTGCATAAAATAAAGGGATACAGGGAACTGTCTTTCCACAGTTCAGTTGCCCGGAGAAAATGTTGGCATTGTACATTTCTGCAAACCACAAATACATTACATTTGTACATTACCTATCACCACTGCCTCATTAAATGCATGGTTGAGGGATAAAAATTCTAGAGAAGCCTTTTAATTTGCAAACATAATTATGATGAATTGTGTTGCTATAATAATGTTGATAATTACATTAAAACCTAATATTGTGTGAAATTTAAACTCAAATGTACGTGTAAATTGATTTAAAACTTTGTTGTGGTACGATAATGAAATTGGATGGATAATTTAACTTCTCCACCTTCAGCTCAAAATTTTAAGTCTTAAAATGCTTGGACAAATTCAGACAGTTAAGCCTGACCTGCAGGCCAAACAACTACGACACAAAGGACTTACTTAAAAACTTGTGTTTTGCTGTCAGTTATTAAGTAAGCGTGACTTTAAAATGCCTTTAATTGTACAAAAGAAGCTAATTCTCTTGACGCAAGGTAGTGCACTCGTTGCATGTGATTTCATAAGAAGTTGTCATTGCTTGAACTGACTGATGCGTTATTTTTTTTTGCTTCATATCAATATTTCTAAAGTGAGCTGAATTTGTCATCGGGAGGTGGAGAGGATGGTGGATGGTGTGACACTGAGTTAAAACAACTGCCAAGCTGCAGACCATTGTTCAAGACCTACTTACAATAAAATCCGCTGCATTTTAGTGAGTCATTGCTGTGTTTCCAGTGGCTTTTTGGACACCAAACATGCGTGTTCTTTAGTGACCCCTAACTGTTTTTCTTCAAATGATAGCGTCTTAAGAGGCAGTTGTTTTTTACTGACACATTGCTGCTTTACTACACTTAACCTCTTACAATTATTTACATTATTCGTGTGATATTTTTGTCTTTAGTGGCCAAAGGCAAAGGGGTGGCAGCTTCTTCTGTAACAGTTTGTGTTGAGTGATCATGTGATATCATGTCATATTAACTGCAGGCCACTGAATCGAATCGAATCAAAATCGTATTGTGGCAGGCTTTGTGATATCTGCAAATATTGAACCATTGTCCAAAGAATTGATGTAATATTGTATCATGATGAAACTGGTGATTTACCTCCCTACAAACACCCCTCTCCCTCCATCATAAATGTTCCCTCTTTCTAATCACTTTATCTTCATCTCTCTCTCCTCTGCTGCAGGATAGTTTGATGCATGTACAACTCCCCATATCACACAGAGAAATCCCCTGTAGTCTTACATTAGGTTGAGTTGCCACGTTTGCAAAAAAGAAAAAGGTAAAAAAAGAAAAAAATGTGAATTATAAATAAAAGGTAATGATGCTATTATCATGCTCTCTTACTATCCTGAGCGCCGCGCCTCACCTTTCTATTTGAATAATGATTTATAATCATATTAGTTCTCTCCGGAGCCCTGCTCTGGAAAAGTAAAAAGCTATTATCCAGTTGTCAGCTTCCAGGAGACGCCGTGGGAGATGGAGCGATGATGCTGACACACGCACATACTGTAGCTGCACACACTTGCTGTATGCACACGCTGGTGCAAGTAGAAACACACCAAAAGTGTGCAATCTACTGCACACACAATCAATAGTGCAAATACATATCAGCTTGCACAGACACACACATGCACACACACACACACACACACACACACTCTTTTTTCAGCCTCACTAGATGAAGGGAAAAAAGAAAAAATTTCAAGTATAAACGCTGTTTGAAAATAGGAGTGTTTGTTTAACCCAGCTGGAGTGCCAGGAGGGTGGGGTTAAAGCGGGAAAATCACTTGCCAATCACATAAAAATGACTTAAAATGAGCCATTTTTACCTGAATGTTTCGAATTTGTTTTCAGGAGAAAAGCTGGCCATAAATGGACCAATTCAACCAATTATTTGCATTATCAGTGGTATAATTATTCTAATACACATATTGTGAAGTCTACTTACTTGAGAAAAACCAGTGAGCATCATGATAAGAAACTAGACACAAATAACACTTTTTACCTAGAATATAGTCTAAAGGAGAGAAAAATAGAAAACATCTGCAAACCATAGTGTGGTAGATCCTGAGACATATATAGGTAGATAGTGAGCAGAAGAGGAAATAAGATATCATGCATCACTGATCAATACTGTCACCTGCTCGACCTAATCCTCTGAAACACATTTAAACTGAACGTGATGGCTGGCTTATATCAGGGGTGATCTGGGAAATAGGAATGTGTTTACACTGAGCATTAAAAACTACATTTGGTTGCAATTTGTCATTAAGCCATTTTTACTTGACAGGTTTCAGATTGACGTTTCAGATTGTTGCTGGAATAAAAAAAGAGAAATGCAGTAAAACAGGTGTTTTTACAGTTTTTTGAGATTTGTTTTACTTTATTTTAGTTAGACTTTCTCTAGCGGCCATCCGCGGCCGTCCATTCAAAGTTATTGTGGTTCTTTGTTGTTTATTTTGGCCAAAGCAGGCGAAAAAACATGTTGGTCCTACCTGCCTACCTATCTATATAACTGCGGGTGCCCCATATTACTCAATTCACCAACAAAACAAAAAAACAAAACGAAATACCAATTATGCAAAAAGTAAATAAGCTAAACAACATCATAATAATATTAACAATAATTTAACAAATAACTAGCAGAATAAAACACGATCAAAATATAATCCAAATAATGCATACATCTAAAATAATCAAAACAACTTGCAAACAACTAAATTCTACCTACAAATAGCTCCAGCACTTTCTTTGCCAGTAAAAGGTCAAAAATACTGAAGGTCTGAGAAATCTAAATACACAACAACATTTATAAAATCACATTTGAAAAAATAAAAGACACACTCATCAATAATGCTGTTCTCACACACTGTTCGGATGTCTATCTACGAAAAGTAAAGCCCCAGTTTTTTCATTTAACCCATGCAATCATGAGGTAGTAACTGTTATAGAAACCCATGTTACTGTAAAAGCTGCCATCATGTGACGAATGTGCTGACGGGAGTAAAGACAGAAGTAGCAGAAAGAGCAAATGTCTGCTTAAGAAAGCAGTTTGTGTGGTGAAAGGGTCAAACAAACACAGGATTGTCCCCAGGAGATAGTTGTTCACGTGAGCATGTAAGTATGTGTGCCGTACGTTAATAAAATAACATGATGACACCCAGCCATGTTTCTTTTCCTTAACTTTCTTTCCGAAACTAATCCTCAGATTAGATTAGATTAGATTAGATTAGATTCACTATATTAATCCCGAAGGAAACTGAAGTGCCGAGCAGCTCACAGTTAAAAAAAAAAAAAAAAGAGTTACACCACAAGACAATAAAAACAAGTTAAAAACAACAAACAGAAAAAAACACAAGCCTGAAAAACACTACAGGACTAAAACCTGAAAATAAAATTCAGATGGCAGAGGTACAATAGCAGAAAAACTCAACAGTAAAAAAGACTCAGAGGATAAAATGCATCATAAGTGCATCATTTCTGTGCAAATTTGCCTAGTTATGTGTAAGGATTTAAAAAGTCGTTTTCTTTTTGGAAGAGAGGACTCCCTAAGGCGTTCCTTGCTACAGTGCATAGTACTGAGTCTGTTACTGAGAGTGCTTTTCTGTGCTAATCCTTCTAAAATTTACTTCTGAAACTCAACCAGCGTACCTTTACTCTTGAAGCTCAACCCACATAACTTTATTTTCCTGAACCTAACTTCTGTAACTTTACATAAAGTACTTAACGTGATTTCGCCCAACCGTGTCTCTTTTCCTAAACCTAACCTAACCAATAAGGGCACTTATTTGTTGGGTACTGATTGTGCTAGATATAGAAATCGTTGTATTTGTATTTCCATTAGATATCTTACAGACTGTTGTATGAGGATATGTTGAATCAAGTAGTCTGTCTTTCAGCCTTTGACACTAAATTTGCAAACTTAAATAAAGTGAAATTAAACAGCCATTCTATTTTTAAATTGCAACTCTTGAATATTTTTTTAATGTGTTTAACTTGATAGCCAGGGTAAAAAAACAGGTCTCAAATAACATATGACACAGCTACTTGTGTTTTATATGGATATGTGTCCTTCAACTGACTTCAAATTAAGTTTCGACAAACATAAAAGAATATATACACGGAGAACATTTACCCCACAAAAACACCTATTTATTATGATCTGCTTTTCTAATGAGGTGATTCCTCAGTCGGACCATTTCACATTTTCACTGTACTGACTTTGGTACTCAGCAGTGGTCATCATGAATTGTTCGTACAGGGGCAAATGTGTGAACCTCAACACTGCATAGCTCTATTTGTCTGCATTCTGTTTGCAACTCGACAAGGTTGCTAAATGGGTAACGTCCATAAAAAGTGAAGCCGCCCGGTTTTGGTTTCAGTGCTAAATTGTCAGCTACTGGACACAGTGAGATCTCCTTATTCTATTTCAAGGGACGAGATTTAAGACACATACACACACACACACACACACACACACACACACCAATACCTTCTTTCTCTGCCTCGATCCATCTACCAATCTCTAACACCTGCACACACACAAGCTGTTTACAGACATCTAATCTGGTGAGACTTACATTCACAGGCCTGGTGTCAGAGTGTCATGTCTGCTCAATGTGATCCCGAGAGGAATTTAGGCGCCATTTTCAAAATGGCCAAAAACACCTTTAAAGGAAAATGTGGCACACAGACACACAGTGTGACATTCTGCGTTGGTTTTCAGCAGCAGTCAGCTGTTAACATGCTACTGCTCTGACCTCACCACACCTTTCCCACCTCATTTCTCGGCCACTCATTCAGGGGTAATTTCTCAACAGGACCCCGGTGGCCACAGACACAAAGAGCAGGCCAGCCAGCAGTAATTACAACATGCAAATGCCATTTAGGGCGTTTTTTTTAATGCGGCCACTGTCATATCGCTTCAATTGGTTTGGCGTTTATCACCCGCAGAACACACACACATCTGTGGTGCCCAGAGGAGGGGAGGGGCTGGAGGTCATCTGTTCGTTCATTCATTTGGAAATTTCCTCCTTTTATTCTCTTTTTCATGTCTGCCTTTGCTTTTTCCTTTACTGATTTGATTTGATTTGAGTGCCAGAAAATGTATTTCCCCTCTTTCTATATTCTTTTTTAAACCTGGTTTAGGGACACATCGTGTTTATGGCAAATAAACTATGGTTAAGGCTAAGGCTTGGTATACAGATATAGAAAGAGTCAAAGGTGCGAAGTTGCTGGTATGATGTTATTATGATTATCAACAGATCACTTTCACTGTCTATTTTAGCTGCAAACCACGCTTGACAAAATTGGCGACACGCTGAATGAGCCACAGACGAGCTGCTCACACGGGCCGTGTGACCGCTCTAACCTGCTAACAGTGGCGCTCAAATGAAAAGCAAGAGGCCTCGTGACACACACGGGCTGCTCAGGTGGAGGCGTGGCCCACACCTGACGCCTGGAAGATAGATAAAGAAAGAGAAAGATCACATCAGTCCTGCAGCTTTCTGTTATTACAGAGGGAGTAAATTACTGAAAAAAGGGTAGTGTTTTTAAGGTGTGCTTAGGCAACTAAAACACCAGCACAACCTCCACACGCTACTCTCTGCCTCGCTACATAAAAAAGACACCAAGCAGGAGGCTGCAGGGGAACTGAGCAATGGCATTTGAGGATAAATGTGAAGTGCAGACGTGTGCAATGTGGACGTTAACTCGCAGGGACAGTGGGCTGAACTTTAGGGAGGCAGGCCGCAGCTTGTTGCTCAGTCAGGTGTAAGAGCCACCACTCCTCTACCTGCCGATCTCTCAGCTTCTCTAACAGACGCACACAGATGCACCCACATAATTTTCAGCCTCCACTCAGTGAACAGCTCATCTCCTCCACCCACTGCCAACTCTCCCCCACCTCGGTGAGTGTGGGGGTGTGTCTGAGGGCGAAGCTGCCACTGAGACAGGTAGTGGTGGCCAGCTGGTTCGAACAGGTGTACAGACTGTGTGTTCCCATCGGACGGATCTGTGCACTTGGCTGCAGACCAAGGACTGTTGGGTAAAGCCTCTCTCCCCCTTGTCTCCTTGTTTTTGTCTTTTTTTCCCCTTGTGTCTGTCTCTCCGTCTTTACCCCTCTCCCTTCATTTCTCTTTCAGACGGCACAGAGGTGTGTGTGTGTCTTCACCGACACTTCCAGTCTCTCCCTAGCGGCCCCTCCTTTGTCTTGGTTGGTCGGCAGCAGCGGCACGCATGCACAAACACAAACACACACATACACACACACAGCCATGCGTGACCAGACAAACAGTGTTCAGTGCAGGAGGCTGATGGGAGAGTAACTACGCATGAAGAAAAGCTGAGCGCAAACAGACAGACGGAAAGACAGGTGGTTTGAGGTGAATCTTGATATTTCTTTTTACCCACAAGAAAATACAGCGCTCATTTCTACACTATAAAAAGTGCAGTTTTACTATTTTAGAGTGGGAGTGCGAAACTGCAAGATCCACCATGTTCCTTTACAGCTGCACAGAATAAACAAAGACAGCATTTACTCATTTACTAACACATGTTCATCGTAAAACAAAAAAAAGAAAACCAGAGCATTGATTCCAGCAACCTCATCTTTCGTGCAAGTCTTCCCTAGATGAACTCGCGTTTTCTTTTGAAGCACTTCCTCGGGTCACGGGGTCACGGATGAGGTCATATCCTGTCTTTTCTGATCAGACCTGAGGGACAGGCTGCAGATGTGGGGGCTGAGAGGTCGAGTTTCTTTTGGAAGGAGATAGCAAAGGCATCTTCCTTTACTTTTTTATTGCTTACTTAAATTTCTCAGGGTTTTGCAGGAGGTTAAATTCTTCTTTCTGGTGGGTTTGTCTCGTGGGACACCATCAGTGAAGTGACCAGAATACACTGAGAAGACCTTTATATCTGAACCATGTAATGAACCTGCCATATGCACAAGTGCATGTCACAGCTCGGCTGGCAAAAACCTTTGAGGTCTTTCAGTTTCTTCATTGGCGTGGTGTTACATCGGCTGAGGTCTTAAACAAATGTTGTACAACAACAACAACCCAGACGACAAAAAGGCGAGGTGCTGGACGAGAGATAATACAAGACAAGAGAAAACAAAGTCCACACACTAGATTATGCCCCCATGAATATTTAATATAATTACCACCAAGGTGACGTTTCAAGCTACGAACTCTTCATCAGACGAGTTAACAATGCAGACAGACATCTTCAAATACTACTGCACTACGTCACCTGACAACTACTTTCTTCACAACAAAAACCTAAACACAGTGTCAGGTGGCAGGAGGAAGATCGTCGGGGAGCTGAAAGTTTCTGCTGAGGTAAATGAACGTCGCTCAAAACATGCTAGGCTAAGATGAAGTGCTATTTGCTGTCCTGTATGTAATTTCCAGCAGTGTTAATTTAGTTGACGAAAACTATGATGGAAATTATTCATCAACGACCCTTTTTTCCATGACCAAGAGGAGATGATGTCAAGCTAAAACAGATCTTGATAATGAAAACTGTGATGGCATCTATGCTTTATTTTTGTTGATGAGACGAAAAATTTCAGCGGCAGACTATCCAACATATAAAATGAGACGAAAGGAGAGAAGCAACGGCTGTGTGTGCAATAATTCTTCAATGTCTTATGAGCAGCAGTGTGATATTGGACCACCAACTGGTTGTAAACTTCGGTAAATAGTCACAAAACAATAGAGCAGTATCAGCTGTTGGTAGTTTGAATCTCATCTATTGATTCTAATTTTTGGGACCTACATAAGCCCAATTAGATTAGTTTAAATAGAAAAAATATCTTGAATAAAATGTCATGAATTTCCGTTGAATAAAACGTTTTTTCGTCGACAAAAACTGGACTAAAACAATGAAGGAATAAAATGACTAAAATGTGACTAAAACCAATAAGCATTTTCGTCTGAAGACTGAGACTGTATCTGAAATTTCTGCCAAAATGAACACTGATTTCCAGAAAATATTGCAACATAAAACGTGTGTTTTTCTGATAAAAGATGGGTGAGTAACCAACTTACTATCTTCCCTATCTTCCTATAATTGTTACTTTGGATAAGTGTTTACGTCTCCAGTCTGATCTGGAGTGCACAGCTGATAGCTATGTAGTTTGTTTATATTAAGTGACATAGATATATAATGGATTCAGTAAAATTCAATAAACCGCTCCCGTCCGTTGTTTGGCTCAACATCAAAGGGGTTTGAAAATTTTCACACCCTAGGCCCAACCCAAACGACAACAAAAGAAGAAAAAGTAACCACACTGTACAAAGCAGATGAACAGGCTGTAATACCTGGCCACGGCTTTGTCAATAATAGTGGTGGGACCACTAATAGAGCATTATGGGAGCTCAGGGACCAATGCTGACAGGTGATTTATGTCGCCTCTGACGACTTCGGCCCTCCAACGAAATACTGATAAAAGAAGAGCCAGATTGGAACAAGCAGAATGATGAATAGACTACATGATCCAGAGACCCGTCTCATTAGAGAGAGAAAGAGAGAGAGAGACGGCGCTCCGACCATTTAGCTAATGTAGCGAGTCATTGTGTGTGTGTCTGTGCGTGTGTGTGCATCCATCTGCACACATACGTTCATGTGTGTGTGTGCAGCGAGGGTCCTGAGCAGCGGCAGCTTGCTCTTGCCACAGCAGTAGCAGGTTGGAAATTAATGACACACTAAATATATGGCGAGGAAGCTTGACCCCGCATAATGGCGACATATAGGATTAACCTTGGTTGTCACTTGGGGCCATTGTTAGCCAACATGCTGCTACAAGTAAACAGGGGGCTGCGGCTTCAAATAGGTATTTGTGAGCCCCCGTGCTGCTGGAAAGAAGAAGAAAAAAAAAAACATGCTGATTTATTCCCTCACTGCTTCAGGGGATAAAGCGCTACATTTAGGATTAAAGGATTCAAAGTTTGCGTTTAATAAATAGTCAAAGCTTGAATAGACGCAGGGAGGGGAAAGCAGAGCATGGTGGATTAAAAGAGATGAATTTCAAAAAAGGAGGTGTCCTGAATGCTTGAGGACATTACGAGGAGAGGAGTTTGACTTTTGAACTTTTGAGCTGACGAAACATTTGAGGTCATCAACTAAGATTCAGGAAAAATAGGATCTTTTTAAATAGAAGTGTGAGTCATGTATGTATACATTAGACATTATTTTAAGTAATTAGGGCGTCTGAAAATCAGGAAAACCATGGCTGCCTGAATTCTTCTTGAAATATTTCACAGGATAAGTGCTGGTGGCAGTACAAGAAAAGTAAAGCAATCACTACAGTCCGTAGGATTCATCCTCTGGAGAACACGAACATCTGTACAGAAATCCATGACAATCCAACGAGCTGCGAGATATTTCATTCTGGATCAAACAGACTAACAGTTCGTTTCCACAGAACCACTCAGCCAGCACGGCTAAAACCAAAAAAAGACAAGATTCATAATATTTTTTCCACATCAACAAAAGACGGACTACTCGCATCTCGAAATCTCTCTGGCTGCTGCTTCTAGCTTTTATTGCCATTTCAAAATCAGGAAAAGTCATAGGATACGTCATCTAGGAGCGATGAATGTCTGAATTGTGCCAAGATCTTGAGATATTTTGCAGAATAAGTGAAAATAACTGATCTGAACTGACCAAACCAACATTTCTGTTCTGTCTAATACTTATATTTCATACAGAATCTGGATTTCACTGAGTTACTTTTATCGTTTACAAACTGAAAATGTGATTTGTCTTCAGTTTTTACTGATTACTTATATTTAAAGGTGAAATACATTTCCATTGACATACACAACTACAACACTTATTTTGTTGCAGCCGCATGTTAAGAATATACCAGAATTTTTGTCATATTATCAAGAAAATCATTATCTCAAAATATCCTAAAATACTGTAATATTATTATATGGCCATAATGTCCACCCCTAATCTGAACAACAAATGCTGCTGCTACAGGAAAAATTTGGGGTTCAATAAAGTCAGCTGGATTTACTCTCTAGGGAACATGAATATCTGCAAATAAAATCCAGGACAATCCATCAAAGAGTTGTTGAGATATTTCAGTTTGGACTGACCAGGCTGATATTCCCGTTCCACAGAGCCTCGCTGCTAGCATGGCTAAAAACACAAAAAGAGAAGATCCACAGCTCTGTCCGACATCACCTAAAGTCGGCCTATTCACGTTTCAGAACCTCCCCGGCTGAAGCTCCTTGCTTTTATTGCCATGATGGATTTCCCATTTAGCTTGACCCTATATTCATTAAAAGAGGATTTAAGCCCGTTAGAAAGGGAGAAGAGAGAGGCCCCTTGGGGACTCTGTTTGCTCTGCTGGGCCCCCCCCTGTCTACGACACACACTTTCACTCACACACACACACACTGGCTGCTCCCCTTGGCCTATAACTCTCTCTCAGACAGGGCTTGTTAGGTGCGGAGGGCCGGGGAGGAGGGTCCAGGTTTTATTAGTGGCAGCAGCTGCACTCCTCTCTGGCTCTATAAAAAGTAATTACTGCTGGTGGTAACAAGCTAATTGATTGCTAATTAGGTGAATCAGTTCTCTAAGTGCTGTCCCGTTTATTGGCAGATGGTGACGGTGTGTGTGTGTGTGTGTGTGTGTGTGTGAGTGTGGGTAGATGCTCGTAGGTGAGTTTCGATGTGTAATATTTCGTTTTTTGTGCGTTAAGAGGAGCACTGTGGTGCAGATAAAGGCGGATCCGTCGGCGGTGCAGGTCCAACGCTATTGGATGCCGCCAAGGCACAAACATGATTGATTCGGCGAGGGCTCGCTGTCGGAGAGGAAATGAGAGCTGAATGGGGGCGGCGCACGGTCTGTCGGCGCACTCTGGGGACCACCGGGCCCCCGTATGCACTTTCATATGGAAATGAGGGGCCAAGCTGACGCAGAGGGGGAAGAGAGAGAGGGTGCGTGTGAGGGGGAGAGTGAAATGGGAGAGAGAGAGGAAGAGGGTCAGCTCATCAGCAGGAAAACAGAGAGGAGGAGGAGGGGACGCTGCTGAGAGAAAGACGTGGTGGGAAATTTAAAAAGAGTTAAACACCCCAAATAAACTTTATCTCACTGTAAGAACAGCAACAACTAAAAGGAATACATTCCTCACAAAAATTCATCTCTTTATGAATGACTCAGCCCGTGTTCAGCTGAATTCAAAAAGAAAATGTTGTTTTTCTCACATACTTCCACTGTGAATGAAGAATCTGACCTCACCGTGACCAAAACAGCAGAAAAAAAATTCCAACGCTGAAATGAAAGTTAGCCATTTTTATCTTTTTTTATTAACAATATTTGTTATCACAGCCAGTCTAATCATTAGAGTCAGAACATAACATCTTATTGGTAGCATGTGATATTTAGGACTCTTTTTTTAAATGAAAAAAAATAATAATAATTTAAAAAATGTTTTAGCTATTAACCTTCTCGCTGTCAAACACTCTTGGTCGTCCCCTCAAAGATACTGTAGGTATCTTTGTTTTCTATCTTTTTCCAGAATCTGGAGAATCTGTAGACACTTTAAATAATTGCCTGTATATTTTACTCCAAAAACAGAGAAATTCTTGATGAACTGGAGTTATAGGGGGCCGTGATTAACAGCAGCAAAAGAATATCAAAGCATTCATTTACAAACTTACAATCCAAGTGTGTTCATTATTTCCCAAACATGCACAACTGCCCCAAAATCTTACTATTTAAAACACCTCCGTATACGAGGAGTGCACCTGGGCTGCGTATTACTCTGCTTGTGAATAATAATAATATTGAATAAAATATAAAAATATTTAGAACTTGAAAATAATATTTTCAGTCATGAAAATGTGCCCCCTCCTGCCTCGCCCTGGTCATGTGCAAGCCCCCTGAAAAAGTCATCACAATTTTGAGAACCCCTTAAATTTTTGCTTTAAAATTCTCTACAATGGTAAATTCGGCTGTTGAGTTTCTAAAATGACGCCCCTGGAGGGTTGGGTCACAGAAGATAGATAGATGTAGATGGAAAATGGTCCCCCTGATGTTAAACGGGTGATTACGGCCCTGCTACACTAACTGTGAGTGTTTGTAAATGCGTGTTTTGATATAGTTTTGCTGTTATTATATGCGGCCCATTTTACTACAATTCACCAGGAATTTTCTCTGTTTTTGGATTCTTTGTTCACCGTAAAAGCATGTGAGTAAGTTTTCTCCATCAATTCAGTGTAACACAGGGTGAGTAACTGATACAGAACTGATCGTTTTGCGGGTAAAGTATTCCTCTGAGTGTGTTTAATTTCCGTTTATCATGTTGGAGTCGATCAGCTTCGTTTCTTTGCTGCTGCTGAGACCATGATCACATTTCCTTTATATCTGTCTTCCACGGGGACTCTCCAATGCTAAAAGTAGCCATTCAGCAGTTTTGCTTTATGGCCGTTGACATGATGAAAAGTGTCTAACCTCAGTTTTACAGTTGATTTGCAGATTTTACTGCTTACATGCTAGATTGTTGCTGCATGAGTCAGAGTGCAGCCTCAGATCCTCCTGCAGGGCCCTGCTGTCTGTCCTTAAATCTCGGCTCAACTCAGCTTTGTATTCAGGACCCCTCAGCCCGGGAACTCCCCGCCTAAAATAAATCTGAGGCTTGCGCAATCAGGGACATTACCTCTTAAATTGTTTCTATTTTAGCTTTTTTTGTTTTGGACACATATTCTAGTTTAACCTTTTAATCTTATTTATCTTATTGTCTTGTCTTGTCTTATTCCCTTTTATGTCTTACGTAAAGCACTCTGCTTTGTTGAAAGAAAATACAAATAAACTTTTTCTACTTGCACTTAAAAAGCCTTGGATTAATGTTACCCTTTTTTGTATAAATATTTATTGTTTATTGCACTTTTTAAAAAAAAAAAAACTTTGTTATTTAACTGTAGTTAAACAACTAGACTGTAGTTAACTGTAGTTTTTAATGTATGTAATGTAATGTTTTTAATTTTGAACTTTGTAAATTAGTTTTAAAAGGTGCTACATTATTTAAGTTTAATATTATTATTGAGCACAATTCAGAATTTTGACCTGTGACCTCCCTCTAACAGAGAGGGATTTTTTTTAACGATAATAATATTTAATTTAATATGAAAGTGCATAATATTTAATAATCTTTACTAAAGGACCAATTATTAGAGTTAAGATGATATTGTTTATTTATTTTTTCCAATTTTTACAATGAAAAGCTTAAATAAAAAAAATGTAAAAAAACATATTTATTTGTCATTTATTTGAGTCTGAACATTACATCTTATTGTTAACGTGTGAAATTTAGGACTCTTTTTCAAATAATTTTTAAAAGAAAGAAAGAAAAAAAAGCATTTGATCTGAAGCATTTACACTTTATTAATTGCCTATACATTTTTCCTTATTATCCCACATACTCAATTACCATGTTTTGTTGAATATGTTAGTAGAGTAATTATCCTTTTTTTTTCTTTTTTTTAAAAATAATTTTTACTGTTATATCTCTCATGTTAAATCCAGTTTGGAGGCCTCTGTGGGGCCTCCTGCTTGTTGTCTGTAGGGGGTTGAAACACTCAGCCAGCAGTCCTCTAGAGTTTCCTCTCTGATGGCATTTGACATGCCCGTTTTACGCCCGCCTGCTGACGTGTCACAGTGGGTGGCAGCCAGGGCCAACCGCACCAGTTGTTTGGCGATTTACTGCCCTCAGGGTGAAAGGTTTATTGGAGCGGACTAGTTAGTGCAGGGCTAAAATAAGGGTTTGGTAAAGGCTGGGGGGTCCCTCCCTACACCCCCGCTGAACTGCAGCCACCTGCCCCGAACATCCACCAAAACACACACGTACTGTACACACCCTCATGGACACTGATGTGTGCATTCATAGACGCATGCCTGTCTGTTTGTGTCTGTCTCTGCCTCCTTCTCTCCGTCTCTTTCACTTCCTGCCTCTGTTTTATCTCAAGTTTAGACTTTCACAGTGTCAGGTTTGTGGTCTTTCAATGAATCAAAACTACAATTAAAGCAGTAAAAAAAAAAGAAAAACCTTTTCATGACTGCAAAGAACTTCAGACAGAAGGACATATATAGAAAAATAGGCCACAACAATGCCTTATTTACTGCGTGACTTTTAAGTTAATGATGTCGAGGATGTTGTTGTAAATAATGGTGATGAAGGTGCTTTTGTTGCCTTCAAATGCTCCCTGTAATTTTCACTTTATTGGCTTTATATATAGAGCGTGTTTTTATTTACATGAGTCTGCTTTGGGAACTAAATAGATGGCTTTTGTGTTTATATATTTATTTTTATGGAAATAGAGCGACAATTTTGGAAATACGCTTTTTCATTTTATTCTTATTCCCTATTCACAAAGACTTGTGAACAAACTACTATTATGAATTGATCATGATTGAGCCACAGAGCAAGACAGTGGAGGACTGTTAACCCTTTGTATATTCTACATTTTTTACCCTCAAAAAACAAGATAAATGAATAGAACACTATCAGAGAAAAGTTCAAATTTGGTTCCTCCACCTTAATGCAAGTTAGATCTGCAACTTTTTCAGACTTTTTAATTCCACTAAATGAAATTTAAGACCAATACTAAAACCAATTTCTTTTTAAAGGGGAAAAAAAGAACAGACATCAGTGTCAGGGGTTTATTTTGACATGAAATTAGATTTTTTTTTTGTAGATTATCTACTTAAAATGTGGAGAAAAAAAAATCTAGACATGGTGAAGACACACTGCATTTGGGATTCCACTGATTCCCATCGTACCAGGATTGAAAAACTTTTTGCATCAAATACACAGAGTCTCATCTGCATTGCCTTGTGCTGACTTCACAAATGACGCAAAATCTTGGTTAAATATCCTATTTTTTGTTAAATCAGCACTTCCTATGTCGTTTATTATACAGTGACATGAAGCTAGCAGACACCGAATCTTCTGTTTTGAGCATCCCAGCCAGAAACAAAATATGAGTATTGTTGGTTTCAGTATTATCATCTGCATTTTTTAAATAGATGGTATCAATTACTTTGAGATTTAACAGTTTGTTGTTTTTTTTTTTTTTAATAAAATCGTATTTCCTGTGTTCCAAACATTTTTTAAGACCATGGAAAGCTTAATTTAAGTTGTTTTTTTATACCAATTAAAACTTTTTAAGGATCTTTGGGACCCTGTGTGCACTAAATATGAGGCTAGGATGGGGAGAAGGTTAGCTTAGCTTAGCATAAAGACTGGAAGCGGAGGGAAACGGCTAGCCCGTCCAAATGTAAAGAAATCTGCCAATGAGCACATCTGAGGCTCACTAGTTAGACACATATAATCATTTGGAAATATAACGAGTTAAAACGCTCCACTGTCATACATCACAGAAACTAACATATAACATTAGAATATTACATTTTTACAGCGGTCCTTAAAGGCAGCATCATTTGAGTTTTTGTATTTCCCTTCATCATCCTCTTACCTTCCCGTCAGATAAGGCAGGTTGTGACCTTTGCGACCTTTTGCCTTCCCTACTCTGTCAAGATCGTCTTCAGACCACCGCACAACACCGAACACCCACCCCCCCTCCACCACATCCTGTCTTTCTTCCTTTCCACTCTCTTTCCGTCTTTTTCTTTTCTTCCGAGACCCTGCGTGGAACATCGCCGTCTAGACGCGGCGGGTGAAAGGAGACGAGCCGTGAGCGCTCGCTTGTCCCTTTGTCCGCCGCCCTCCCCCCCGACCTCCAGCTCCCTCCGTCTGCCCTCCATTGTGGGGGAACAATACGGTGTCAATGCCTCTTCCTAAACATGTTGGGGTATTAAAATCGCCCTCAATATGAGCCGCAGGGGAGGGGAGGGGGCAGAGCGAGAGCTGTCATGCCAACACACACACACACACATACACACACACAGACACACACACACAGAAATATACATACACACACTTTGACCTATAGGGGGGCTGTCCCGAACCCATTTGTGTCAATCAGGCAGAGTTCAAAAGCCAGGAAATATTCCGTCACACGCACTCATGCACTCACGCGCACACACACACACACACACACACACACACACACACACATACACACACATATAGAAGACCTAAACTTGGCTACACACAGAGCGTCAAAGATGTGTCAGTCAAAACACATGGCAACCAGGGGCCTTTTAGGGTGTGTATGTGTGTGTGTGTGTGTGTGTGTGTCTGGGGGTCAAGTTCCTGTGAAAACACTGATCCCACCCAGAGATCCCCAACATGCCCCCCCCCACTCTCACCCTACTATCACCCAAAAACCCCAACTCATCCACAGATGGAGCCAGATCTCTCTGTCTCTCTCTCACTTCCATCCTGACTAAACACGTTGTTGCCGTGGAGACCACAGCTTTATATTGTGATTCAGGTTCATTGTCAGACTCGGGGGGGCGTTTCTGTGCACGTCTTTGAAGCCACAGCTTGTTACTTTTTATTTGATTGGGCGGGTAAAAATGATACTGGACGGCTCCTGAAGTTTTGGCACGTCTTTTGTATTATTTGAGAGGTTCGATGGAGACTGACAATCTGCTGAGATCAGCAGGCTCGAACATAATGAGTCATTTTTGTTCTTTACAACGACTGTAGGCTGAATATGACAATACAGTCATACTTTAATGTGACTCTTTATTCTGCGTTAAACTTGTATTTGGTCATTATTGGTCAGTATCAGGGCAGCAACTAAAGAGTACTGTCATTAGCAAAGACCAACCTGGCAAGAAATGTCCCACAAACTGCACGAAATTAGTGAAAGGAGACAAAAAAATTAGCTAAAAATTAGTATTAAAAAAAGGATATAAGTATTATAAATTATTTTAAAAAAGAGAGAAAAATGTCTAGAAAATGATATTTTCTGATTATAATGATTTTATATTTAAAAGTATTATACAGAAAGGAATAATAAAATATACAAAATAAATGTGTATATATTATTATATATATATAAAAAAAAGCCACAATGCGGAAAAATATGTGTTTGATTGGGATTTCCAAACTCCCTGTTTAATATGTCGCCTGTTCAAGCGAGAAAAAGTTTGAAGTTTAATAAGTGAGTGCCGTAATTTTAAGCTAAAGCAGAGGTAGAATTTTTTTGTGGTCTACAGTTGACGCTTTGCAGGTTGACCCTTTCTGTTGGTGCTAAAGTCGACACTTGTCGCACCTCATATGAAGTGACAAAGCGCCATGTCGACAACGTGTTTTCAGCTTTAGAAAAAAGTGAGTTAGCCAGACGTCTGGATTAATATTTTTCATGACGAGTGAAAAATGCCCATAATAATTACCCAGAGCTTAAAGTGATAATTGCTTAGATTGTCGTCCCAAACCCAAAAGATATTCAGTGAGCAGTTACCTTCAGCAAATCCTCACATCTCAGAGGCTTGGACCAACAAATGTTGCACAATTTCCTTTAAAAAGTACGTCGAATTGCTAAATTATTGAAAATGTTAGTGAAATAAAGTGTCTAGTTTTGTCTAGATGCAACCACATTTGCACTGAATGTGAGTAATTTTAACAAAATATTCATCAATCATTACAAATATGTGTGGTTCAACGTTCCCACACATTTTCATGGGCAAAATGTCCAAACTTTTACATGACTTTTCAAGTAAAAGATGTTTTTTTTTTCTGATTCAAGCTCTCTTCAAACATAATATCAGCTGGCTGGTAAACATGAAGGGAGAGACGAAATCAGGGAGAAAATGACGTAACGTACGTGATGGGAAACAAAACGCATCAATGCATAATAAAACTACATTCAGTCAAAAGCCACAGAAAATTAATTTGCTCTTATTTTACATCCCATAGAAGGTCACTTTTTCATTACAAACAACAAAATTCCATGACTTTTCCAAAACTTTAAATGATTTTCCATGACTTCTCAGGCCTGGAAAATGTGATATGTGTGAAATTTCATGACTTTTCCATGCGTTCCATGACTGTGGGAACCCTGGTGGTTTCACACATGCTGGATAAACCAATAAACACTCTTGATAGATAAATAAAAACTGCTACTTTTTTACATAACATGCATGTTGAAGGCTCTGATTGGACTGTTTGATGTCGCTCAAACCTGGCAACGCTGACTGCTTTCCTCTAACCCAGAGGTCTCCACAGTGATGCTCTGCACAAAAATGCCTGCACACAAAGACGCACACCCTCTGATACGTCCCCTCTTATCATTCTCTAAAGACTGCAACACACACCCTCACACACATGTTCGCAGCACAGATAATTTATGCAGCCGCTCTGGAAGGCTCCTCTGCAGTGACCCAAGCAGACAATAAAGCATCTCCACAATGGAAATGTTAATTTCCTCATTATCAGCCCTCTTAATTATTTGTTGTGACAGATAATTGCATGCAGGGCGCTTGATATCAGCAATAACCTTCTGCCTGCGTTGTCAAGGGGGCCTTGTCGCCTCTCCCGCCCCCGAGCGTCGCTTTTCACTGAGACAAAGAGCGAGGAGCGTGCGCACATAACCTTTTCTAAGCTCCGCGCCGCCTCTCCCCTCGCCATAATAGGAATAAATATTATAGATTAATTAATCCGCACTGATTATAATTTAATCACTTTGCCTCCCGGGGTCACTGTATTATTATCCCACTTAGTGCGTTGCTTGTACACACACACACACACACACACACAGACACACACACACACACACACACAGCGTCGACACACATATACAGAGAAGAATGGCATTATTCCAAACCCTGAGTGATGTGTAGAGAGGTGTTTTCTGCCATTTTACTGACTTATTAATTACCAGTAACATTGTATTACAAGGCTTTGGGCGGTTTTAGTGAGCATACACACTCACAGAAGCAGCTGCACACATGCGCTCAGGTGAAAATGAGAAGGAAAAGATTGGGAAACACTTTTCGCTACAAGCAAATACGTTCAAGTCCAAGTTCTGTTGCCTCTATTGCATTCACCTGTATCTGTAAACACTGCAAAATACACGTTTCCAACATATGAAGCCAATCTGATGTTTAAAAACGACTTATTTTTCTAATGAAGTTCAGTTTGTTACCTGCTGCCAAAAGCAGTGCCGGATCTAGCACATTTGGTGCCCTAAGCAAGCTTCCCCTGGCACCCACCCCCATTTATTCTCATTATTATTATTAGTGGTAGTAGCATAATTATTATTATTATTAGTAGTAGTAGGAGTAGTTGTTGTTGTAGTAGCATAAGTATTTGTTTTGGTATTAGTATTGTTGTTGTTATTATTATTATTATAATCATCATTATATTTATTGTATCTGTTATGAACAAGAGCTAAAGAGAAATTAACACGAAAAAAAAAAGTTAGATGTTAATTTCTGGGTTTTCTTTGTCTGTTTTTTGTATGTTTTTCTCTGTTTTTGTTTGTTGTTTTCAAGTTTCGGGGCCTCTGGCTTCTTGACCTCTCCTGACACATTTTTTTTTAATTCATTTGGATTCTATGCAGTTTTTTAATTGTGTGCAAATAAACTAAAACTTAAACCAAACCAAACAACATAAACAAACATCTTAGCTCATAAACAATAATAAAAAAAACATACAACATACCTTTTTTTTGTACTGTGGTCTGGATAGCTCATACATTTTCATGTTCAATTCACTGTTGTGTTCGATAGATAGATAGATAGATAGATAGATAGATAGATAGATAGATAGATAGATAGGTATATTTTTTTCCTACCTGCGCCCATTTTGTTGCGTCCCTGGACGACTGCTGATGTTGCCTGTAGGAAGATCCACCACTGCACATCCAAGTAACCTGTCAACATACACAGTCTTTTATCACATATCCGTACATAAAATATATGAGAATTTTGACAAATGTATCGACAGGCCATGCCAATGAAGCAAATTGAAATTGAAACTGAAGCTGAAATTGAATCAATTCCAAATGTTGAATACATGGTTAAAAAAGGGAACTTTGTACAAGTTTAGTGATACAATCAGCATGATAAAAATGATGGGGGTGATCCTTTGAGAGTCAAATTTGATTAGATAAAAGCTGACTGTAAAAATAAGAAAAAGAGTAATTGATATATCATACCTGTGGTTCCCAACTGGTTCAAACACAGAGTCCACACATGAGATAAATTACCACAAATCCAATTCTATTTCACAAAACATAAACACCACGTTGGGCTTAGAACATAAAGAATTAAAACACATTGCAAGAATAAACAGAAACTGCATTTCTATGATGCAAATTTACTGTTACTTAAAAATGAAGCGTGCTTTTTATAAACTTGATGCGTCTCCACCAGTTGGGAGCCAATTTATTACACAATCAACAAAACATGAACTTGAGAGACTTGCAGATAAAAATCAGGCAGAGTTTTAGTTTCTAGTTAGGGTTTATCACCAAAAACAGAGTCCTACATGTCCCATAATGCAACTAAATACCTAGCATCTTCTTCCAACTATTTTTACAGGCCGGATGATGTTCCTCATGACTTTGAGTAAAATCAGTGGCGTCCTTTGGAAACACTTGGCAAAGACACAAAGGTCATCGTTATCACTCTAATTCTTCTCATTTAGAAACAGATGAGCCAAACGCTTCTCTCCGACATCAAATCTGGCTCTCCTCTAAACACATACAGACTGAGCCTGCATCCATGTCAGGGCAGTGGACTTGGCAAAGCCGGGTGGCACTGATTCCAAGTCAATTTGGATGTCGGATGCTGAGAGAGAAAAAAAAAACCCTTGCCTGACTCTGTAAATAAGGCAGAAAACAAAGCGACTGAAGGGTGGCTCGGAGCTTTACTGTCATAGAAACGAGCGCAGGGACAAACATGACGTTCGCCAACATGACAAACTCAGTCAAAACACCAATTTCATGTTTTGTTGAGTTAAATTTGCTGTGGAGCAAACAGCAGGGACAAGATGTTTGTGGAAAAGATCGAGGATGGAAAGGAGTTATTTTTACACAAGTACAGCAGAAAGTTTGAAAGTCCAGCGCTGCCTGTGCGTCAATCATCCGCCCTGCTTACATACTCCCCGTCCCTGAATGACCTCCAAATTTCTGTATGAACGGGAGCCAAAAATACTTTGGGGGGCGAGCATCAATTACTTGCCTAATAATAAAAATTATTTAGCGAGGGAGGGGCATTGTTTTCTGCTGTGTGTGTGTGTGTGTGTGTGTGTGTGTGGGCCATGGCAAAACATGCATTCTGTTCTTCTCCCCAAATGTTCATGAGAGGTAACTTAAGCCCTGCATACAGGTGCAGCGTGCAAGGTGTTTAGCCTCTCTCTCTCTGGATGCACACACACACACACACACACACACACACACACACACACACACACACACACACACACACACACACACACACACACACACACGACACGGTCTAAAATGATTTTAAACCCCCTACATTCTACACATGCCTTCATTTTTTCCCCTCTCCCACTTGAAGTGCTGCTGGTGTCCGTCTTCACGCACACACATGCAGGCTGACAGCTTATCCTACCTCCCACATGTGTGACAGGTGTCAGGCCCAGTGGGAGCATTTACAGCCCCTAAACCCTTGACATCTGACCCTTGACCTTCTTTACTCCTTCCACCCAGAGGCACCTGCAGTGGCCGGAGAAACTCTTACAAGCTGAAGTGGAACCTGTCGTGTTGATGTGTAACCGTGAAGCACCGAGAAATACACACAATTATCGCGCTGTTTATGTGCCGCGGAGCTTTATAAAAATAATACAAAACTGTAGCGCAACAATAAGTCGATAAATCAGTTGTTAATAACTGATTTATCGTTTTGCTACTTGTCAGGCAGAAAAAGCAGAATGTAGATTTATTAGAGGTAATTTCAGATTTCATTGTTTTCAGCAGTTTTTGTGTCAACATCTTTTTTTTACCTACTGTATTAATCCCACATCTGTCAATCAAGATTAACAGGGCAAAGCCTCTTGTATGATTGGCGGTTGGTTTGGTCTGCAAAGCCAATCATAAAGCAGCTTCCACCCTGTTTGCCTCGAGCCACACTGTGTTTAAAGGCAGCATGATGCAATAAAACCGTCATTTCAAAAAAAGGAAATTATTAAAAAAAAAAAAAAATTAAAATGAGACACAGGAAAATGTATTGGATTATTTCACAGTTTCATGTTTTATAATACATTTTGGATATATTCATTCATTATTTATTTCATAAGTATTTATTTATTCAATTTTGACCACTGAGGGTCCCCGTAGTGATCAGATAATTTGTATATTTTGCAGCCTATAGGACTATTTTCATTTTTTTACAAAAGAGAAAATAATAGATTTGTTTTCATTTTGTTAAAAAAAAACCAACAAGATTTTAAGACTGACATTGACATTTGTAGAAGAGAATGACATTTGTCTCTAGTCAACAATCATGTATTTCATAATGTCTTATTTACTGTTTTCAATTTTGGCCACTTTGGGTGACTGTAGTCATCACATCATTTATATATTTTGCATCATATTTAGATTATTTTTCTTCTCTAAAAAAAGAGATAATACCAGATTTTTTTTTTCACTTTTTCTACAAAGGAGGATGTTCGGATGTTAAGAACCTGAACCTGAGAAAAGCATTTTGCTATGATCTTTTATTTCATAATGTCTTTTCTAGTTTCTTTTTAAATTGTGACCACTTCGGGTTTCCATAGATATCAAATATTTAATATATATTTTGCAGCATATTTAGGCTATTTGAATTCTTTCACTAGGTTGCCAATGGGGACTTTAAAAATGTGGGCCTCCAGTTCATGAAATTGCAAAAAATAACCACTTTTAATGCAAACCCCACAGAGAGAGAGAGACGACAATAACACTATTTTTTTTTTCACTTTTTCCACAAAAATCTGGAATTTAGAACTGAGCATGAAACAAGCCTTATTATATGTAGTTCATAATGTCCTATTTAGGTTTCCTTAGTCATCACATAATTTGTATATTTTGCGGCCTCTTTGGACTATTTTCGTTCTAACACATTTGTCTTGAAAGGTGGGCTTCTTTACAAAGGATTAACCACAACCTCAACCTTTTTTTAAAATGCAAACACCTCAAAAAATCTATTTAAAAACAACAACATAGTTCTAGATTTTCTGTCATTTTTCTACAAAAATCTGAATTTTAAGCATAAACATGAGATACGTCTTGGTACAATAATTATTTATTTCATGTCTAATTAATCATCTAATTTTAACTTCTGTGAGTTTCTATATCAAAGTTGCAGAACTTAGTTAAAAGCAACGGAGGTCACGCTAGATGTTGTCACTTTTTTCTTTAAAATATCAAGCCTGAAATGATTTGTTATCTGCATGACGTACGTGCAGCTCTGCAGTCAGAGAGAGTACTTCAGCCCTCCACTCATTTCTCAATTGAAGAGCTGAGGGCAAACACATAAATGCTTGTTTCTGTTACATGCGACTGCTGATGTGTTTATGCATCGTACAGACGATGCGAGGTCTTTATCAGCTGATCAGACATTAACAACATGCGCACGCTGCATACAAGCACGCAAAAACACACACACACACACAGCGCCACCTTCTAATGAAAACATCTATATCAAGCAGCTGCTCGCTGTATGTAAAGAGGGACAATTACTGTATGTGTTTTCCGTTTGATTGCAAAACGGGTGAAACTTAATTAAAATTCACAATGATTAGCATACGCATTGTGTGTGGGTTGGAGAGTCAGACACAGAGCGACCCCCCCTCTCTGTTTCCTCACTCGGGGCTCCCTGGTGTGTTGGCAGTGAAGTGAGTTTAAAGAGGATAAACACCCCCTTTAACTCTCCCCTCATTTCCTCCGTGGCCTCCTTAAATTAATCTCCACACACACACATGCCGAGACGCACATGGCTGGCTGGAAGTTGACCCTTGACCTGGACAGATTTCACGGATTATCCCTTTTTTTGTCCGAGCATTGCCTTTCTGATCCTCTACTTTGCCTTCGTGTTAAAAAGACGCCCTCCCTCCTCTCTTTTCCGTTTTTTTTACTTTAACTGGTAAAGCCTCTCTGTGCTTTACCTGGATTCCCAGGGTTTGTAACTGCTGTTTTTTTTGTCACAAAAACACAAAAGAGGCTGGAAAAGGTGGATTGAGGAGGGAAACAAGAGGATGAGAAGGGGGCATAAATAGATGAAGAGACACAGAGAAAAAGACAAAAAAAAATCAAAGGAGGACAGACAGAAAAACAACATTTTGACATGTTACTTCATCTCAAAAAGTAAAAAAAAATCACTATTCTGATGATTTAATTCCACTACAAAGCTGCACTGAGAAAAAAAGCAAATAAAAGAAGAAAATAGAAATAAAAAGACAGACAGCTCTTGATGTAATTCTTGATGAAAGAAGTCCAAATGAGAAAAGAAAAGAAACAGAGAGAGAGAGAGAGAGAGAGAGAAAATAAAATGAAGACAGGGACTGAGCAGGCAGGGAGGGGTAAGTTAAACGCTGCATTTTCCCCCCCTTAACCTTTGAAGTGAACAGATTGCTTCCAGGGCAGAGGGAGAAGCCATTTACCCACCATATATTCATGTCCCTGGTTAAACAGCGGACTTAGGCAGAAGAATAGAGATTAGCTGCACTCTCAGCATCTCATTACATCCTAAAGGAAACCATTCAAGTGGGCTTTAACAGCTGTTTCCCCCTTTCAGCAAATAAAAGAAACAGTCACACAATTTTTTTTTTTCGTTTTTGTCTCTGTCATGGAGCATGAAAAAAAAACATTTGAGCGCAGAGCGGCGGCGGACAACAAAATACAACCTGGGAGCAACAAACAGCAGCGGTGTGAGTGACAGAGAAGCTAATAGGAGCTTGTTACCTGTCAATCAGTGGAAAAAATGACATTGTGTCCCTCTTTGACCCCTCCCCTCACACTGTGACTGACACTTTGATTGGACAAGGCACTTTAAATATAACATGTAATAGGGCCTTGTAGGCTGTCAGTCACAGGAACAGAGGCTGTCTTTTCTGCTTTACTGCCTCCTCCTCACACACCGTCACACAGCTCTGATTCACTGCAGCTCACTACCAAATGAACCAGGCTCACAATAACACACAGACCTTCTCTTACAATATTGCTGACGCCTGAAATAAATGCTACATTGTGAGCTACAAGACCAGATAAGAACACCTACTACAGTTAAATTATTGTGGTAATTACTTTCAGATGCCGTATTAACTTTTAAAGTCTATCCACCTTATTCCTACTCCACCTTATACATGATGCCTTGCATGAATTATGGGCTCGACTTCTGGAGTCGAAACTCAGTGCTTTCCAATAGGCTGTTTGCACATGACGTCAGATGGGGGGCGGGAAGTGATTTCTGCATTGAGAAGTCCTGTAAAAATGCCAAAGCTTTGCGTCTGTGCCAACCGGTCAAATCAGAGAAGAAAACACAGGAGCTGCTCTCAAGTCCTGAAAGTAGTTTTCTAAAAAACTCACTGAGAAACGGCGGCAGACATGGACTGAAATCCTCCATCTACACATAAAATAAGACATATTTGCATGGGATTAGTCTATTGTGGGGACCTCCTGTAATTTGTAATAACTGGACGTCTGTGATTTTCATCCATAATGTGTAAAGTTAAACTTTCAGGGCAAATCACCTACCATATTTCGACAAACGCAGAGGTCATGGGATAATACTAGTCCCATGCAAATCAGCATCTCTGTGATTTGCTGGGGATTTGTTTTTTGTTTTATTTTTCCTCTGTCATATGCACACCGTAGTAACAGGACCAGGTGCTCGGTGCGTCACCGCTGCAGCCTCCCTTTGTGTTTATAGTGACTGTTCATTATTTCCTAGGAAGGGAAGTCAGGCATTTTTAAAAAATGTAAGCACTGAGTTAGGATTTGTGATTGGATTTTTTTTTTTCTTCGGTGAGGGAAATATCACGTGACTGCAAACAAGCTTTAGTAGCGGTACCTAATTGTATGCTAATCTTTTTTCCCAGAACAACAGTAAAATAAAACATGTGGAAATTCTTCACTTAATTGCACTGAAAATTTCCAAGGGGTATTAGTGTAATGTGGCATGTGTCTTTGAGCATATGTACTGTGGTGTGTGTACTGCAGTATGTATATTGTGGCGAATGTTTTGATGTGTAGATTGTGGTACATGTATTGTTGTATATGTATTCTCTTGCATTTTCCGTGTTTATTGTGTATTACGAGGTTTGAAACGTATTACTTTAATAACACTGTAGGTCTGTTTGTAAAAGCCCAACTAGAGACAAAAAGTTGAAAATTAATAAAAGCGATGCACTCTTTATGCATGTGGGTTGAGGATGTAGTCAGACAGGGAAAACCAAATAACTATACTTTTTTTTTAAATGTATAGTTTCCTTGAGACAGACAGGAATGTCATGTCGTAACATTTAGTGACAGATCGGACATTCTCTCCAACAAACTGATTGAACATTTCTCTACTTTCCTAACCGTTTTTTAAATATATATCATCATTTTTTCTATTATTTTAATCATGTAAAAACATAGTGTATGATTTTGATTCAGTAAGGGACTGCATTTTATCTGTCATTACAGGACGATCCAGTATTAACGTTATACAGTATGGCTGACAATCATCGGCTGTATAGAGTCAATAGTGGCGACTTCTTCCTCTCTGTAAGTCGGCGACTTACTTGATCCGCTCAGGCTGTATGTTGTCGAAGCTAAATATTTAGCTTAGTCTGATTGTTAGAAATGTCTCAGACATGTGCCAGAGCTTCACAAAGACATTTTTGAACATGTTCATTTAATGTTAGTTAATTATCTGTTAAAATCAAACATGTATTTGCTGAATTGAAGGTGCATTCCTTTAGAAAAGAACCACCGTAATCATCTTACAGAGGTAAGAAAACAGGAATAACCTCATGATTGCACTTGAGTGCTTTAATTCCATTGCTCCTTTTCCTCCTTTATGAAATTTGTAGTGCAAATTGTGTTAAATATATTTGTCTCTTACCCGTAGGTACTGTAGGTCTGTAGGTCTTTGGATCATCTTCTGTAACCGAGTCGTGACTCCTGGTCATGGTTCCTGCAAAGAAACGTAACTGTTGAGTTTTTCAAATTCAAAAAAGGGGTGCCTACATTTCCCACAATGCAACTCAGTGGCAGTTCAGTACAAGATTTACACAAGGTAATAAGGCTCGCCCCCAATTTTACATATCCAGGCTGTTCTCACAGGTTTTGCTACGAAAAGTAATTTATTAATAAATAAAATTCGTACAAATCCCATGTGATTTGAAAGGCTGCGATCGCATGACCAGCGTGCTGACGGGAGTAAAGGAGGGAGAGGGAGTAAGGAGGCAAAAATCCAGACTTTCCCCTGGAGAGGTGTGTTCAGAACCTTGTGAACTTTGGGTCATTTTAAGGTACGTCCTCACCTCTTGTGTCTTTTCCTAAACCTAAACATAGTATCTTTTATTGCCTAAATCTCATCGCTGTACAATAATTCTGCAACTGCACGTTAAGGACGTAAACTATTTGTGGGGCATTAATTCGAATATTAAATGAACTGTTGTGTGTTCATTCTCACAGGATATCACACAACCCAACCTATTGACACATTGACCAAAGTTTTTTCTTTTTGTATAACTTTGTGAAATCCGCCCCATATATATATTCTTTTTCATTCGCTCTGTTGATGTTATGTTATTTCAAACTCCCAGACAGTCAAACTTTCTTTGATTTACAAAAAAAAAAAAACCCAGGAGAAATCAAAGGTTTTCCAAGATCATTGCTCTATGAGAGTCATAAAATACAGTTTTCAATTCTAAACTACAGATAGACCAAGAGAATTAATACAGCAATAAAAAGATGTGTCCATAAAACATGCCAGCCTTTAAGTGCACAAGTTTCTGCTTTAAGTCAAACACAAAACTGATGTAATTGTGTGTGTGTGTGTGTGTGTGTGTGTGTGTGTGTGTGTGTGTGTGTGTACGTACGTACTATGTAAGAAACAGCACAATAAAACAAAACACAAAACAGACCGGAACACATTAAACTACTGGCCGCCCCGGTAAGATGAATGTGTTCTTTGTTGCTTAATCTAAAGTGAACTCTACGTGCCACTCAGGAGTGTGTACGTGTGTGTGTATGTGTACGTCTGTGTGTGTGTGTGCACATTGGTCCATGCATTATGGTGGAGTTCCCTGTGCTTTGACAAGAGGTTAGCAGCACTAAAATAAACCTCAAGTGAACCGTTTGTCTGATTTTCCCATCAAAATAATGAAACGTGATCAGGTTTCGCTGCGCTGTGCCAGGGAGCGTCCAGGGTCCACAACTGTCAAGGCGCACTTCAAAGACTTGTGGCCCTTCTGCACTTCGCCTGCCCTGGCCTCGCTGACTGGCTGGCTGGATGACATTCCTGGGTTGTCTCTGCTGCCTTTTTTTTCTCTTTTGTGCCCTGACATCCAGCCTGTAGCCCTCACAGCAAAATTACAGCGGATATTTAAGAAAGGGAAAACACAAAGGGACTCAGAGGAATAAAAGCTAAAGAGAGTTCACAAAATGACTCAGAACGTCTGCAGAGAAAAAGATCACTAACACGCTGATATGTGTTACCTGTTCCTATCATTTAACTAGAGCCAAAGATTCAAACATCTTGGACAGAGCCAACAGCGTCGAAAGAGAAAAAGGCCAGTGGAAACAAATGACTTCCAACACGTCTGTCCTCTTCAGTAAACAGAAAACAAACACATGTAGCGGCAGAAAGGGAGCGAGAACAATTAGTAACATCCTCTATGCGAAATGTGGTCTTAATTTTGAGAAACACTACCACTAACAGCAGCACTGGTATGAGATAAAAGCTACCAGTTGTCACAACCATGGACCCATTTGTTTACAGTAATTACACTGAGCAGCGCTGCCAACTCTGAAAGTTGCTATGGCTGCTAAAAACACCACAAAAAGTCACTACGGGCTATTAGCCGTGTCATTACGTGACTTCAGCCCAACTGTTGGTTCACTTAACACACTTTAAGTGTCTTTTTAGCAAACATTTACAAAAGCTTTTCATTCTTAGGAATATGACAAACGATACCTTTGCAGGAGTATCAAAGAAATACACAAATTTGGCCCCAAAACCCAGCGGCTTAATTAGCAGAGCGGGCACCCCATGTACAAAGGCTTTGTCTGTGCTGCAGTGGCCGCAGGTTCAATTCCGACCATGGCCCTTTGCTGCATGTCGTCCCCTCTGTCTTCTAAACTGTCCTCTCAAATAAATAAAGCTTTAAAAATAAATAAATACATAAAACCAAAATGAAGTGATTTGACTCGGAAATAATGATGCTTATCTCCAGCAGTTACCTCCATAATGAAGCTGATGGAGATTGAAGTTGTTGGAGGGTAAAACTACAAATGACAGACTTTTTGGCTCATTTTCAGGGGTTGGCAAGCTAACAACGACCAGCACTGTAGCTCCATCACTCCAAAAGTGCGGCTGCAGGCTACCGGTTAGCTACACTGTGTCGTCTTTTGTTCTGTCACATTTTTCTCGTACTTGCGTACCCTGAGTATGGGGGTGAAGGGAAAAAGGTGAGAATTGGTGCACTCAAGCCTTACAATGGTCGCTAAAATGTTGGCAACATTCTTAAGTCAAGACACGTGTGTGCTGACGCCAGTAAATACAGAATGATGGACGTCATGTTCATATTTCCTACAATAGATCATTAACATAAGGCCTACGACTGACTGAACAACAATATAAAAAACTATTGTTTAGAGCAGCTTTAAAGACATTTGGCACATCAGCGAAATCACAAGCGAATGAAGCACAAAAAGCCAAACAGGAAAAGATCGAGCACATCACTTCAACTGAACATTTTAATACTGTTGTTTGCTATTAACACATCATCTGGCTCTATTTGAACTGTCCCAGTGTGGTAAAGCTCATCCATTTGGTGCATCAAGCATGTTCAAACAAGAATTATCTCTGAAGGCTACGCAAGCAATCACTGATTAAAGTATGTGTGATGCTTCCACACAGACACACACAAACACCAGAAGCTTGTTGGTCTTAGAGAGGACAGACAGATGAAGTGCAATAGACTGCACAGTGCTCATTTGCAGCAGTGGGTGGCCTGCGGCCTGTGGCACCACTACTGTCCCTCTCATTTGGAAGCGCCTGGAATGGTGTGGGTGGGCGAGTGTGCATCTCCGTATCGCTGTGTATAGTGCGTATCTGTCTGCGTGTGTGTGTGTATTTATGTGTGTGTGGTGGACTGAGCGGAAGGCCAAATGAAAGGAAATCACAATAATCAGAGTTGACGCAGCAGAGATGCACACTCAGACGTTTCTGAGAAGATAAAGGACCGAGATACAGGCCTGGACCTGACTGTCAGCTTCTTGTAATCACTCTCATACTTTAGAGAGAGACACAGAGACGGAGAGACCAACCGACGGAGTGACTGACACACATACAAATAGCAAAAGACAAGATGTGTATTGAATGCAAGTGTACTCTTTAAATCTCCTCTTGAATCTGGTTGTGATATGAAGATACGTATCGCTTTACATTCTTTGGGTCATCAAATGCAGCAGCCTGCAATCACTGGCGCGGGTTACTGGCAGAGCATCCCAAAAATAGTGGAAAGAAAGATGGCAGGATGGCTCTGTGGTTTCAGGAACTGACATTCAACCAGAGAATGTGGGTTCAAGCCCCATTTATTGTCTGTGAGCATAAAGCCTGCTGAGGTGTCCTTGAGCAATACATTGAAACCCGAGCGTAACGGCAGACAGAACGCTGATATTGAGCAATCCTTCAAAACCATGAACTACAGCCAGGAACAGTGTTTTGAGCCTACATAAGCAACATTTTAAAGGGGACCTATAATGTTCATTTTCAGGTTCCTACTTGGGGGTTTTAACATAACTTTATTTTTCAAAAAACTTTATTTTCCTCACACCATCTATACTGGATCACCTGCATTCATCCTCTGAAACACTCATTTTTGTGCCTGTCTCTTTAAGCTTTCCCGAAAAAGCCCGGTCTGCCCTGATTGGTCAGTGTTTCCGGGTCTTTCGTCTCTCAGCTTCTCTGCACATTGCAGTCAGGGGAATAAGTATAGCGGCGCTTTCTACCATTAAAAATACCCGATAAAAGCTTCATAACCGCACATGTTACAGCAGGAATATGTAACCAAAGCAGGAACCCCAGGGGCCCAGACAAAACTACATTTTCAAAATAAAAGGCCCTAGATCGTAATATGATCAAATGTAGGGCTGCACCTAACGATTATTTTTTTATTGATTAATCTATTGATTTTTTTAAAATTTATCTAACTATTAAATATACTGTGTTTTACAGTCTGATATAAAGCCTCTCCAAAATAAAATTAATGTAAGAGCTTGTTCTACTCAAGTAAAAGGAATGTAGTGCAACCTACATTATCCAACAGCAAAATAAATAAAACAATGTAAAATTCAAGTCACTTAACAAAACAGTTACTCTTTGTTACAGTAACAAACCTCAAATCTAGCAGTCAGAGCATCTTACAGTAAAATTAGTGCAATTTGAATAACACTATAACTTTTCTCTAACAGAAATAATTATAACTAGTCCATGTATTTTCATATTTATAAGCACATATTCCACTCATTTATGAAGTTATACAAGCTCCTGCACAGCTGACAACGCCATCCTGTAAATGTTTCAAAATAAAATGCATTGTATCAGCAACTGATGGCATTCTGTCCAGACACACAGTCAGAGGGCTTTTGTTTTGAAAGGGAAGCAAGGAAGTGGAGGTAAAACAAACATCTTTGTATTTCCTCATCTCTGTGACAGAGACAGACTTTAAGCTGCAGTATAAAGTGGTACAGAGTCAACAAACATGAGCGTCACGCATAATAAAATAGCGAGCCACCGTTTCTCTTGATGTGCTGCAGCTGACGCGCAGCTCAGACGCGCCTGACAAGCTGCTCGGGCGAGCAGCGTGCACGCTCTAACTTGATACATGAGCGCCGAAACAAAAAACAACACACTCTGCACTGCTCAAGCTTTCATGGTCTTAAAGCACATTCATGTTTTTAGTAAACTGTTTTTTTTTTGTGCATTTAAAGCTTTTTTAAGTACAAGGCATTTCTTCTTTCAGCTCAGCTTTTTCAGATAATTAATTAAAACTTTTACCTTTCAAAATATTATAGTTAAGCTTTTTGAGCAATGTATTTCAGCTCTTAGCTTCTTCAGGAAATGCAGTTCAGCTTCCAACTTTGCCTTTAAACCATTCAGTCTGAAGATTTTCAGCGGTGCAGTGCTATGCATTTGCGTTGTAAGATTCTTGTATTTTTAGCAATGTTTTGCAACTTCAGCTGTCAGCATTCACATGGATTTTCTGCAGGAAATCCTTTTTTTTATTATCCTTTAATATTCTCTTTGGGGACTCCCTGTCTGATACTACAGGAGATTAAAACCTCCCCACAGTAAACTGGTCTCCAGTCTCTGCCAAGTTGTAGTTTCAGTCAGGGGAAACTTGATCTTAATTTTGTTTTGGCAACACAAGTTAAGCTACAATAGAAAAATGTTTTGCTTTTGTGTTTTGGAAAACCCATGAAAGGGAGACGGTACAACAAGTTTTCTTTTTCTTTTCCAGTTAAAAATGAAAGCTTATAAACTTAAAACCAAGACCTTCTACATGAACGGTCCATGGATAACATGTTACATACACTGATGAATAAATTGCTCCCAAAGACATTTAGGTCTTAATGTCCCCCAAAGTGGACAAACCATCACAAAAGAAGACATCATATATCAAAAAGCATTGTTAACTGTGTAGCAGTGCTATGATCCTGTTTCACAGCTCATGGGAACCAGACAGTAGCTGTTTGAGGACAGCAGTCCCCCATAGAGAGGGACAGGAATCTGCAAGGGGCATTTCAGGAAATATGAGTAGTCAATGAACTTTTGAGCAATGCTGATGTCAGCGTTTATGGCCTTTGGAGATCATAAAGTGTGTACTGTATACAGGGTGTACTGCAGTGCAGTGTGTGAATATTGTGGAGGTTTGTTTCAATGACAGGGACAAATCAAACCAGACACTTTCTATGAAATCAGTCTGCAACTGTGTAGGAATATCAGGTTTAAACTGAATGAAGAGACATGCAAAAACTAAAATAAAAGAAGGTTTCTGTTGATTTAAAATTCAAATGTCAGCATTGTGAATAAGCCTCAAACTATTCAGTAAAGCTCTTGGTTTGCATATCAATGTCAATGCCCATAACAATATCATATTATGGGAATTTTTTTGTTCACGTCTCACAAAACAAATATCTTTTTTCTTTCAAATAAAAATCTTTGCCACAATAAAACTGAATCCAAATCAGGACATATCTAAGCACCAATTAAAGCACAGGATTTCTTTTTTCTCAGTTTTTCACAATACTGTCTAAAGAAGGATTAGTATGATGATTTTTGGCACATTCTTGTGACATTCTCCTTTTTTTATCACACAAACACACACACACACAAACACACACATACACATAAACACACATATTCATACACACTGTGTCTAGTACAGAGCATCCTTTCAACCACAGGAGTTTCGAGATAAATAAAGCAATCTAAAGCTGGTCTCTGGGCTCAGCGCGGAGAGTTATAGCGAACGTGGAAGAATGCAGATGTCAACATCTCAAACTGGCCACAAATTGGCAGTTGTGACACTACTGAGGTTTCAACTGCCACCACACCTCCCACCCCCCTTCTCCTTCTCCTCCTCTTCTTCAACTCCTCCTGGGACCCTCCCCTCACTTTGTCCACAGCGAGGAATTGTATCTGTATCAATATCCATGACTTTTCTAACTTTGTCCAAATAAAAAATAGGATTGGAGTTTAAAAAACAAACAAACACATATCTACCACACACCATCTGTCCTATCAAATAAAGGGAAAATACCCCAAAATAAAAAAAAGTCCTGAAAACTATAAAAAGAAAAAGAAAAGGTCAAATGTTACAGGGAAACTATGAGCAAATAGGCTGTGGGGTACTATTAGATATTATCAAAAAACAGAGGAATAATGTCCCAAAAAATCTGTTTATAATTCTCTTAGTAATTCTCACAACAAAAAGAACAACAACAACAACAACAACAATAATAATAATAATAATAATAATAATAATAATAATAATAATAATAATAATAATAATAACAATAATAATAATAATAATAATAACAATAATAATAAAACAATAATGATAATAATAATAACAATGATAACTGGAACACAGCATGAAATCAAATACTTCGACTAACCCAAAATAACAGCTGTAATATCAACAATAATACAGTCCCCCATCTCTGGAGTAGTACAATTCTTGTTACTTTTTAATAATTTCTTGCTATTTTTTGGATCATTTCTTGTTAACTTGCTTGCCATCCCCTTCCCACCCCTTTTAAATAAATCAAGCCAATTTTCCCAGGATTCAAAGGGTTAAAGGCAAAATTAGAAAGGTTTATACAAACTCCATATGAAGTATTCAGTTCAAAAATCAAGTGTGGACCACTGAGGTTCAAGTGAGGATAGGTCGGTAAAGAGCCGCCCATCTCACACGGGCTCTTTGCATCTGTCATTGGTAAGAAAATAAATGCTTGCGGACATTCATGGAGGAATTTGGCACAACAGAAAAGATGCTGTAGAGGGGGGAGGAAAGATGAAAAAGAGAAAGAAAATGTCACGGTCTCAAATAAGACAGTATGGTCTGTTTTGACACACTGAGTCAAACACGCCAGCCATCAGTGTGGCGCTGAGGACTCTGATGATCTGTGGCTACGCGAGGCAGCGGAGAAAAAAGAGGCGATGAAAAGATGAAGAGGGGGACAATGAATGAGAGACAGAGGGGGAAATAAGAAAGAATTGAGTTCATTAACTTTATTATAGAATTGCCCTACTTTCAAAGGATTATTATCGGAACACTACATGAATACTAATAATTTGGATAATTTATTCTCAAAGTGAGCATAATTCATCTTGTCACCTTCCACACTGGCAATATGTGGAATTCCTCCGTCATGCCAAAAGAACAAATACTCAATTGAAACCAGGAGGATGAAAGACACAACAAGGAATAGAGAGAGCGATGTCTGTCAACAGTGGATCAGTGTGGACACAGACAAGGCTCCAAGATTTATTTGGAGTGTATCAACAAACAGCTTTTCACTCTCTATGACTTTCTGTAAGAACAGAACGGGCAGTCGGGGGTATTTGAGTACTTTATGAGGTGTGATGACACAGAGTGCAGAGAGTCACAAGATAAAAGCGCACTGATGTATTAGAAATGAGAGGCGGAGCTCAGCAGAAAAAATCTCACTCACTCCAAACCACAGATAAACATCTCTATTTAGTATTTTCTGCCTTTACTTGTTGTGCATTTGATTGTGATCCGTCTGTAAAATGTTAAAGAGTGATAACTTTGGAGTACTGAGCAGTACACTTAGAGCTGAAGTATTATGAGCCACAGTTTTAATTATGCACAGTGGCTCCTTTACTGATTTACTGTATTATTTTGAAGTACTGGATAATTATTATCATTATTATCCTTGATTGTTGAGGCAGTTTTTCAATGATGCAATGCCAATACCAGTGTTTACAATAACAATTTTACCAATAGCGGATACAAAGGCTTTTTGTGTTGTTTATTTGGCTTTTGTTGAAATTTATTCCCTTTTTTGTGATTGGTAACAAAGAAACCATTATTATGAAAAAATAGCTGAACTGTTTTAAAGTCATTCAGTCCGTCATTACACTATCTTTGAATCAACACAAATTCAATTGTACAAGTTTACAACCAAACTTTAATATCACCTTCTTTCACATGAAAAACCTTTTTTTTTAACTGCTTTAAAAGCCTGTTTATTATATATAACATATAATAATTCCCTGTCTAATATCTTTTTTATATTGGTGTGAAAACTACAACTTTCTCCTATTAACAACTTTATTTATTCAAATGTTTCTCGCATGATACATGATAACATTTTAATTCATTATGATAATTTACCCTTGCCTATCTCCATTTGTACTGAATAGTGCTTGAACTCAATAGAATATAACTCAGTGTAAACTCTATTAGCTTAGAGGCAAAAAAAGGCACGTCCTTTGACACATGAGTTACTTTTATCCCGACTGGCGTCCCGGGGAGATCTCTGTTTTTAAACCAAACACGTTTTATACTGGCCCCAATATGACAGTATTCCTATATAGACATACAGAGAACACTGGATGAGTGTACCTACTTCTGCTGCATTCACAGATGCATGCATTGTCAAAAATGTCAGCCTTTTCTTAAATCTCATAAAACACCAACTCCCTCCACTGACTGCTGTCTAAAAATGCTACTGTTAGCCCTGTCTTGTAAAATATTTAACCTCATCATTCTCTAAATTAATTTGGAGAGCTTGGTGGAACGGCTGCCGAAAAGCTATGAGACAGCTCATGTACAAAATTGTCACCGAGGGACTCTGGGGGTCGCAGAACTCATCAAATTTGAAATTCCACCGGTACTAGCTTAAATAAAATGTCTCGTTAAGGCGGATATTTTGCTATAAAGGCAGACAAACCTCAGTGTGAACATACATGATGTTGACTGAGATGCACACACACACACACACACACACACACACACCACTGGCGGCTGGTAAGGTGTACTGTAAACTGCCAAATGTCAGCAGCCACTCTACACCGTGACACTCAGACATGTCTGCACAATAAAATAAAACGACTCGATTGCAGCCGGCGGTAAACTCCCACATAGTTAAATTAAAAATAGATGAGGAAGAGCATCCTGGCTTATGGTGGATAAGCTGTACTGGTTGACTGCATGGGTATAAATCTTGTTGGTCTTCTTGCACACGGTGTGGAAAAGGTTATAAACTATTTGGTCTAACCTGTATTTGAAGTAGAACTAAACAGCTACAAGAGCAGCAGCTACAATCATGGGATCATGTTAAATGCTAATGACTGCTTAACATTTCGCTAACATGCTTTAGCCACTATGAGCTATTGGTAAGAATTGCAAGTGTTTTCAAACTTCTTCATGCACATGAAGACAGACTGAATCCAGTGCAGGAATGGCGGACTCCGCTGCCAACTTTCAAAAAACTATATGGAGAACCCCAATAATGAGTCCTAAATCCCAAAAATCAATAAGCATTTTGGCACCTTCGGTTCCCTCGTCTCAACGTCAATGAGTGTTTTGAATTGGGTTTTTTTGATTAGAAGCCTTAAATAATGTCTGTGGTTAACACAACATAAAGAGACTTAAATGTTTTTTTCTCCAACATTAAATACTCCACTTTGAACTTTGCAGCTTTTATGTGTCTTCGAAAAGATGGTTGCTAACAAGTGCCTAATAAGACTACAGAACGTCATCACATTAAGCTGCGCCTAACACGGCTTTACAGTTTTGTAGCGGAAACCATGCAACCGTAGTGTAGTTCGTTTTAACCTAGCAAAAGCTTTTTACTTCTGCCGATTGCATTTAGGCCTCAAGAATCCTGAAAGTGGCGTTTATTTGTGAAGATTGCCTTGCTAAACAAAACCTGTAAGTATCATAACCGCTGCTTTACCACAGAGCTTATTTTCTGCAATGATCCAAAATCCAACAAAATAATCCCATAGGCTTTTTGATGAAGGAACCAGAGTGATGTTAGCTTCCAGACCTTCCTGGCCTGCAGAAAAACCGGGCGCTCTAAAGAAAGGTCATTACTGAATGCAAATACACGAACGGCTTTTGCTAAAATACGCTGACCATAATTAGTTTAAAATATGGGCTTTGATTTTGTGAAACTCTTACAGATTATAACTTTAAAGACCATGTAACAAATCTGTCCGTTATTTATAATCACTGTATTCATTGATGAGGAAGACAAAAAAAAGCATTCGGATGTCTACCAGGCTTTTCTCTCTTTCTCTTCTCCACTTACAACTTTTCCCACGTGGCTCCTGCAGTTAAGGAGTTATTAATATCTTAATGGAGGGTGATAAACAAGACGGAAAGTAGATCCTTTTAGTGCCTGACAAAACAAGTCAACTCCACCTCAGCGAGGTCAAACATTTCAAACCGATGTCAAAAACATATTTTTTTTACCTGCGTCTGGCTCTGCTCCCTTTAGGAATTTAAAGAAAGCAGTTATTTTGATATAGCATCCCGGACAGAAACATAACTTAAATGTCTCAAATGCAAACAGACACATGCCCACACATGTGTAGCGTAAACTCTGAACAGTTGACTGATGACTAAATCAATTTCAAAAGAGGGAAAGATGTAAAGAGAGAGAACTTCATTCCCATAAACGAACAGGCATTAATTTTATCAATATGCTCCGAGGAGCCTGACACACACACACAACCTCTCTAAATGAAGGTTTAACGAGGCAGCCATGGGTAGGAGAGTGAGTGAGATGATGGTTGTAATGTCAGAGACAGTCTGTCCCACATGGTTCCCATAAGTGTGTGTGTGTCTGTCTTTTTGTACATCTTCACATGTGTGTGTTGCATAAGCTGGATATGACTTTAAATCACCCTCATCTCTCTGAATGGATGAAGTTTCGGGGGTCGGGGAGAGCGACGGGGGGTCCCGGTGCAGTAGATATTTAGACGCCAACACACACATTCAAAACCCCCTGAACGCACGTACACACACAGCAGTCAAGTACATCTTGATCACGCTGTCAGCGATCAGCGCCAGCACCCTCATCTCCCCGTCCAAGTCCATATTTCACTCTCACTCTGTCCACACACACATATTTATCCACAAACATGCACACACACAATTTCTACGTGGGTCGCATGCTACAGTGATCTGTCCTGCTGATGATCTGTCTGAACACATGGGGATCACAGCAAACACACACGTCATTAATAAGTAGATAAACAGGAACAAAAGCTTAACATGGCGATGCCTGACATGGACAACACATCCTACCGCTTTTGTTTCTGTATGCTCGTGTTTCTTTATCTGTATAAAATCACTTTTCAAGACAGACACACAGCATCAGTAATTTTTCATGTGTGGTCGTGAGTTAAACAGATGTAGAAAGTAAGCAGAAGCTACCGAGGAAAATACCTCCAACTACAAAAACTCAAATTTCATAAGCAGAAACACAATAAAATAAAAGTTTAATCTCTCCTAGGAAGGTAAACATAATAAAAAATAAAGTAAGCCAAAACCAGAGTGAACTTTCCAAGAGGAAAAACGCTCCAAAATGAGAATGGCCTGTGGAGAGATGCTGATGTGGCTCTTTGTTGGTTTTTTTCTATCATTTATTAGCTGCAGGCTTTATTCTTGCTGTCTTTATAGTTTTAATCTGCTGTCCATTCACACAAATAAAAAATAAAAGTGTCCACCAAAGCAATGGCAACTTGACACGGAAGAAATCAGTCCAGTTCAGAGATACTAAGAGGAACTCCCCCATGATTTCAACTAAAGGTCGTAAAAATCAGCTTAAATAGCACGGCCTTATAAATGAAAACTCAGGTATGCCGATGCTCTCTCCATGTCAGTGACATCATATGACCCACAGCGGTGAGTGTGGTTGATGTTTTCAGTGATGACTAGCACTGTGGTAAATAGCATCAAGTGGTTTAGGGGTGATGTCAGCAGTATGAGCAAACGGGATATCTCCATTATCAAGTGTGGATTTTAGTTTTTGTGTTTTCAAATGAGAAACAAGCTGCATTGTTTGATTTCCATAAAAATAAAATGTTAAAATCTGATTTTTTAGTTTCCCAGCAAGATGTTCAATGTGATCTTTGAAATTTCTAACCACTTCTAACACTGTACTATATCTATTTCATCAAGAGTGTGGATTGCAGTGAGATCATCCATACCAATCAGCCAGCGTGTCCTCATACAAGGGCTGCTATGATTTCTAATGAATTAGTGCCCAACAAATTAACACCCCTATTTTTGGGGGGAAAAAATCATTGCTCGGTGTCATCACTTTATGTATTAAACATAAAGTTAAAGTTATATGTACATTTATAATTTTAATTTTTATTTAACCTTTATTCACACAGATAATCTGGTGTCATTGTCAGGAGAGACCTGTTTAGGAAGCCAACAATATATCAGCAATTAGTTATAGACAGATTTCTCAATTCAGCACATACAACATTTAAGTGAAAGCAGATAAAAATACTAAAAACAGGAGCAAGTTTCCAAAGATGCTTTTTCCAGAGCCATTAAAATAAGTTTAAAATCCCCTAGTGGGATCAAGATGGACAGCTTCAGATCCTGCTGTAGTGTGTTCCAGGTTCATGGGGCAGACCAAGAATATGCCTTTTTGCCAAACTCTGTACGCACTGAGACAACACTGAAGGTGATAGAGGCCTGCGCGCTATGACAGCACTGTTTGTGTTAATGTTAGCAGACCCCAACCCCAACCCCCCACCCCATTCAATTTCAATTATTTCTGTTTCGATTGTGAAAGGCACAAGATCACCTGCGAGTCGACATACATAAATGGGGTTCTGGTCGTGTTCTTCAGTTGGCTGCTGAAACCAGAAAAGCAGCTGAGGAAACAGAAAGTCATTGTTATTTTCTTTTATTCTTTTAGAATACATTTTTGTTATTTTTCAAAATATGTTTACCCTGAGTTTGGTGTGATTTGTGGGTGCAACATATATATATGAACAGTGCACGAAAACAGCGTGGACTGGTATGATCAGCATTAATCTGAACATAGAGCAAATAGCATAGGGCCTAACATAGATCCTTGTGGGACACCTTTGTCAACCATATGAGGATTTGACTTAAAACTATCTTCAGCAACAGTTTGAGCTCTACCAGAAAGGTAAGATTAAACTATGTGTAAGCAGAAGGTTACGAAATTGAACTCAGTAATGAGTGTAGTTGTCATCAACTTCATTACTTTTGAGTCTTTACTTTGTCTCCACTGTGCCCCCCTTGCTTTTCGCTCACTCCACTGTGTCATGCGGGTATGAGGTCAGCCCTGGAACAGAGCAGCATGGCAATAAATGAAATCACAACGTTAAAAAGAACTGATAATGTCAGAGCTTAACCATTCGGTCTTTGATCATTTAGACCTGGGGCTGGTTTAATACCAGGCTTTGGTATCAATCCCTAATTTGTACACTTACACTTACTAATTCCAACTGTTTAATCCACAAACCCAGGTTCAAGATGAATGTTTAATCATGCATTTAAGTATGTTAATGTTCCAGTATGCAGGAGCAAGACACTAAATACTTCCACCAGGGCTGCTGCTGTAGCCGACTCTGACCTCCGACCCCGCCGTTCAGCAGCACATGATAAGAGAATTTTCCCATTCACTTAATTAGCAAGTTAACCTTTACTCAGATGGAAGAAATTTGTATGTTCTTGTCTCGGGTCCTGCACATAGTTGAAGCCGTATGAGCTATTCACTGAGCTACATGTCAGTTTGTGTTGACCTATTCCTGCTTTGGGCCACCTCTACCCCATAATTAAATGAATTATCTCACAGAGGACAGTGCCATACATTCCCGCTGGCGGGCAGAAGGCTGCTGGCTGCTGAAGAAGCTGCCCTGACAAAATGGCCTCTCTGTACATAGATAATGAGGCAGGGCCCTGACAGGTGGGCCCTGATTAGGAAGGAAGGTCCTGTGGTGGGCATGGAGGTAGCACACACTCACACACACACACACATATGGAGTTCACCCAGTCTGTCCCTTTGCGGTAAACACACTCGTCAGAGCGGAGGCTGTCCCTGGAGAGGAAGAGCATGTTTGACATCATTAATTGGCTTTTTCAGTGCAAGGAGTCAGGGAGATGAAAAGCTTTATCAAGCTGAAATAATTAATTTTGCCCTCGCCACCCCGAATTCGCTGACACTTCACTTCTCTCAGAAAATGAAGAAGGGGGAAAAATGACTACTTTTTTTCCCTTCTCTGTCCTCTTTCTTGATTCAATCCCTCTATTAGCTTTTTTTTTTTTTTGCTCAGGCTCGAGGAGAAGTATTAACGGAGGTAATGTGCGTTTTGTATTAGAATACAATTAGAAGGAGAATTAATTAACTTGAACCTGCATGAAGGGGGAAAAGGTTAGCTTTATCTCAGCCACTTACAAAGGCCATAGATTAGAGGGCCGCACTATGTGCCCAGTGCACCGTACATATTATTTCCAATTAATTCTAAATTACAGAGAAAATTATAGGGCTTTGATAATACACCATTAAAAGGACTGAAACTTTAATCACTTTGCCTATCTAACATAGCTCTGGTTGGATAATTAGTTTAATTAAGCTCTTTGAAAGGCACCCACATGTTGAAGTGTGAAAAGTTTCGACGACACCTGAGTTTGATAATGTGGCCAAAGATGGAAATGAAACTGGAGTGGAGGAAGAAGTTAATCTTGCTTATCTAAGCATTTGACTAGTATGAGGTTTCTAGGTTTTATTAATGTCTTAAAGATGTTGGTTGCTAAACAGGCCTAAAACACCAAAAGCAAATATGATTATGTTGACCATCAAAAATATTAGGCAGATAGCGATTGCACCTGATTGTCTGTAACCAACAATGCCATTTGCATCCGCAGTGGAATAGCCAACGTGGCTATTTACACCCAGGTTTTCCATGCATTCATTTATGTGTGGCGATTTAAACAAGTGTGGCCATGAGCTGATTGCATAATTTTGGAGCTGAACCAAACTCCACACTCTCAGTGCACAGACAGGGCACAGAACGCCAGACGCAGTGAAAGGGAAACTTAATTGTTACTTGCATTAGGTTCAAATGTTTGCAGCAGCGGCTCCTCTCATCCAACAATCTGATCTGATGACCTGTCATCGAATAAACGGATCATCCTCGACTCAAACTCCACAAACTGCTGCTGAGGAAAAATGGAACTAAACTAAACTTGCGCTGCATTCACAGGCGTACAAAAAGGTCAGAATTTAGAGATGGGACAGTATGTAAACCTGGGTGTATATTGCTAGGTGTCCCAGCAACATAGACATATTACGTAAAGACGAATCGGTCTTTTCAGCTGCATGCTAAAGCTTATCTACACCAGGTACATTCAGAAGCTTTAAAAAAAAAAAAGTTTTTAAACATTTACTCATTACATTACTTTACACAGTACTTTCTTACCTCACTAGACTTTCTGGCAGTACATTTGTTTGTTCTTTCTCATAAATTTGCCACTTTAATTTAAGAGAATTTACGAGACTGACAAGTACTAGCCCTGACCAGGACCTTTTTCGCCCTAATCCTAACCACTTTATCAACACATCACATTACAACAAGTAACAGCCAGTCACAGCCGGCAGTGGGAGCCATTAAAACTGGTAGGGATAGGTCTAAGCAGCAGAACAGCTGCAGTGTAATTATTCTCATCCAGGTCCAAATAAACACTCAAAAAACCACTACACCAAAGCACCAATGTCTTTGGATTGCACTGGAAATGATTTAGCACAGTAATGGTGTATGCATTCAAGACAAGATCACCTATGAGTGAAATACAGTGATAGTTTTTAAATTATATTTCATGTCGCTTCCCCCTCCTCTAATGTTTAATAACAACAACAATAATAATAATCATAACAGCAGCTCTCACAGTCCTCCAGGGCCCTTTGTGTATTTTCCCTCCTGGAGCAATTTGAAGAATATGAAGTGACTGAATAATAGAGTCAACTATTGGCGCTCACACACACACACACACACACACACACACACACACACACACACACACACACACACACATACAGAGTATTCTCCTAGCCTTCTGGTGGGAGAACAGCAAGCAAGGGTTCTGCTTCACTTCCCATGTGGAGAAGCTACATATTAAACCAAATTCATGTGTGTTTTGTGTGTGTGTGTGTGTGTGTGTGTGTGTGTGTGTCTATGTGTGTGTCGCTCATCTTCAGCACATCTTTAGGCTACTGCCTCGCCTCAGCAGCTCTCGCACATACACAATATTTACCCCTCTCATTCGTCACAGGCCTGCACTGTTATTGTGTTTGGCGCTCTGCGGCCTCCCACTCTAAAAGAAAATACACACTGTCTGCTATTAAAAATAAATTATTGACACTGCCTTTGAATCCTACAGTGGCTGAGGCGAAAATATGTTTAATACCATTAAAACAAAAATTAATTCAGCAACTGCAATTATACACTGATACTGTCATACACATGATATCTGAATTGAACAGAAATGCTACAGAGGCCAAATTTAGAGCTAATATTCTTAAACAGACATAAATGCAATATTAGCACAGACTCTAGCAATACCACCTACATGACTAACAATTAATTGTTTATACATAAAGCTCAAACACAGCTAAACTGTATTTAGCCCTATGTTATTTGATTAAAGTCTATCAATTATGCATGCCACATAAGCAATGCCCATTAGGGTAAATATGAGGCGCTTGTATACAGTTGTCCCCATGGTAAATGTAAAGTGACTGCTCAATGAAACGACTAGAAATTATTTATTTATGCTCAGTATGTGTGCAGCAGCGCTGGTGGTTTATTACTTTGAAAGCACACAACGGCATGCAGCGATTTTAATTAAGAATAATTGTTTTCTTTATAGACGCGCTAAGGAAAGCTAATTAAATATAATGACGGCAACATTTCCCGTAAGAGCAACAACACTGGTTTATCCACAGCGGGATAGAATCTCCAAGTTATGCTTCATCATGCATCAAAGTTTCATACAACTCAAATTTTAAACACCTGAACAAATTCTACTTATATTTATCGTGCACATTTTGCACAATCTTTCTACACACTGAAAGTGTAAAATGAATGAAAACAGAATAGTTTTTCTCACTTTGACATTTCAAATACAAAGACAGTGAAAAATATGACTGACATTAATGAGATTTTTTTTACCACTAGTTAAAATTAGGGATGTCAGTTTCGGTAAATTTTGCTTTCAACAGCTCGGCACACATTAACATGTAACTAACTGCTTTAGCACTGCATTACAAAGTGCTATCAATTTAGGGGTGCTGAAATTTTAAGGTTTTGTGATGTAAACGTCATGCCTTTTAATGTATTTTCTACGCTGGTTAGCTGACGTTAGCCTTGGCTGCTCTGCACTGTGCACCACTGGGGTCACGTGGCAACTAGCTAGCGTTGCTATTGATTCAGCAACTACTGTTGATAACAATGTCCTAGTGGTTGGACGGTATTGCTCAGAAAGAGGTTTACTAGTCCTCCAGTCTCCCCAAATGTCGCTCCAGTGAGTAGGTAGCTTTATTTTGAGCCGCAAAACCTCTTTAGCATAGCATGGATAAAAAAATGTAGTTAATAGATATTTATTAGTCCTTTTTAGAACTTCATTGTTGCCGGACAGCAATCGTCTGCTAAACAGACAACTATAATAACACTGATAAAAAACTAAAAAAAAAAAACTAAAAACGTCAACAGCAGGACGACTTTTCCATAAAACTATGTTAGCACCGTGCTGACACTGCTAACTGTGCTGACAGAGCTGAAAGTTGTTATTGTACAAGGGGGTCCTATAATACAGACAAACAAAAACGAACGACAGAAAATAAAGACTTTAAGTAAATGAAAAGACAAAACAAAAATCAACAATTCAACCACCACACTACGACAATTAACAAAAAAATCCCCGGAGAGAAGAGTGAAAGTACCAAGAAGAGGCCACGAACTAATGTCTAAAAAATATAAGAGAGTAACATACATACCTACACACACACACACACACATATATTTACACACATGCACATGTATGCACACATATAAACATAGACTATACAGTGTGTTTGAACATCTTGTTCAAACTCAGTATTTAGGCAACATTAGAAAATGGTCTGTTTCACTTAAATAATGCAGAGAACGCTGACTCATGCTCCGCTTCCACAACATCCCTCTTCACAGTCACAGTTACCCACAATCCCAGCAGAAAGCACAACCACAGTGCTCTACTGTTGCAGCTCCACTGGAGCCATCAGGGGTTAAGTGCATTGTTGGTTCAACCTTGACAGAAATTGTTAACAGAGGAAAGAAGAGTTTCCAACAAGGGATTTAATCCAGAGATCGTCCACAGAGCAGCTCTCAAACCTCTGGGCTGCTGCCACCACATTACAATTGAAATGGAGTGTCAGTCCCAGCTCCTCTGAAGCACTCAAGGCTGCACTGATTCACTTTTCTGTCTCAGTAATCCTTTAATGTGTTATTAAACGACTCCTTACATGTGCTTAACATTTGCCTGGAAATTACTTTAATGTGCAAATGTGGAAATTGTTTTCTCCGTTTCAAAATTCTCAGAAGGAAGCTAATGTTTTTTAATGAGTTTTCAAAAGGAATTTAGCCACATCCTCGTCACAAAAATAGCGCATCCCAAAATTCAACAATTTAAAGCTTCAATCCGCAGACTTAGACAACGTGGCATCAACCCAAAAGCCAGAGTGCACGTGATTCTGATTCCCACTGTGGTCCATGTAGTAGAGAGTTCAGAGTCTGTATTCAAATGTGAACCATGTGGTTTCTACTGCATGAGCTGCTGCTGGCCACCTTTTGTTAACTAACATCTCAACACAGGGTCATATCTGTCTGTTCATAAATACGAGCCAGTGACATGTTTCCTCTTTATCTTTAATAAATAAGAAAAACAACTATCAAAACACAAAATATGCACGTCAAGAGAAGTAATGGATCTTCTGAAACATCCATTGTTGGGTTGTTTTAGCACAGACATCATTGCCCAGTAATAAGTTGTGGGCCTGTTTGTCTTGCTTGGCATGCTTGTTTTTCATCTGAACACTAACTAAGCAGTTTATTTTTGTAATCTATTCCAAGTCAGGAAAAAAAATGCATAATTGTGGCTGTAATGGAGGAAAACCAGATGGTGAATGTAAAAACAGCAGATGTGTAAAAGAAGTAGTTCGAATCATTAAATTGTTACACTTGTTTGCCAATATTTAGATGGGAAGAACATCATTTTTGCGTTTGTGCATTGACTAATTTGCTTAGCATAAACACTGAGAGCAGGAGGAAACCGCCAGCCTGGCCCCATCCAAAATCGCAAACTATTTATTTAAAGGGTAATATTCCACATATTGGGAAACGCAACATGAAAGGCAGCAACTTAAGTCAACGCAGAAGTGCCAAAAACTGCAGTTCCTCTGATGGCCACTTGAGGCTGGCTACAAAATCAAGTCAATCCCCACAGACCCCCATAGTAAAATGTCCAACTTTACAGCAGAGATATGCTGTAAATGTTTTGTTTACTGAATGGTTATATTGTGTGCTGACTGAATGACAACAGAAGAATTCCCAGTATATATATATATATATATACATATATATATATATATATATATATATATATATATATATATATATATAAGTCCAGTCGAGATTACCATTCATTAGCAACAGAAAAGAAGAAACATTTGGTCGCTCCATTTTCGTGTAACCTTGCTTTTAAAGTGAAAATTAGGATTAATTGACTGCAGTTTGCAGGAAATAGCCACATCCTCAGTGGGCTGTGTGTCCACACCGGGGTGACGGCTGCTAATTGAAAACGAAGAAATAATTACTGTCTTAAGAGTGATGGAGGAGACACTGGGGACTCCAAATAAGAAATATGGGACTCCAGTGGGACAGAGAAGTCTCAGTGGGAGTCAATGGGGCCACTGGGAATTCCTCTATTGTCATGCAGTCAGCACCCAGTGGGATCCACACACATTTATTTATTACTTTATCTATGTATTTGAACATAGCTTTTAAATCAACAAACACACACCTGCACATATTAGTATTACCAATGTAAAAACCTTGACAAATTCTAATATTCAGAATAATCCACAACAGACACACTGCTGTCCTGAGGGACCAGGACCATGGACCCAGCAGGCCGGTGCTGATAACAAATGGCGATGGATTGGTGGCGCGGTGGTGTTGTCTGAGGAACAGTTGGTGCTCTGACCGGCCTCATCAGCAGATTTCAATTGGCAGTGCAGTCTAGCATGGAGACCATAATCTCTCTGCAGACTGTTATTTACATTTATGACCCTGCGGAGGAGGCGCAGGGCACATAAAACATACACACCAATGCAGCTCTGCAGGCTGAAAGCATGTGAATGCATGGGGCGTTTCCAAAAACATACATTGGTGCAAAATTCATTAGAACAAAAATCTTTTCTCATCCTGATTTCGAGGTGAGTTTGAGTGTGACACAAACAGAGATAGATTTTATGAGAATGGAGCTGATGACGCCTTCTCTCCATCCATCTTATTCTTCAGACACTCGACTCGCCCCTTTTGCCTTTCAGCAGCAGAGTTTAGCCCCACCTCTTATCTCCCATGTCAAACAAATCTGTCCAACACCGACAAATGAAATCAATGCTCCGCTGAAAGCTCCTGCGCTGCAGACACGTTATACAGATTTTGTGCTACTTTTGTTTTTACTTAAAAATAGAAATGAATGCCTAGGTGTGATTTATCTTTAAAATTTGGCTTTGAATTTGCATATTTTCTGTACCTCACGACCAAATGCAACAAAAATAGCAATTGCAACAATGTTCTCCTTATTGCAGGTGATGCAAAAATGATAATAAGATGATCTTGTAGGCCCATAGAGAGGAGCAGAGTATAAAGTGCTACATTTTCCACAAAAAAAAGAGCGGGGTCTGTGCAGGCTGTGTAAGGCATGGGAATGTGTGTGTGTGTGAGACAGAAGTAGCGACTATGAGCGAGTGAGTAATGTATAATCTGCAGAAGAGCACTTTCTAGTGGTGTGTTCAGAGCACAGCAGTGCAGGCTCAGCGGGAGCAGACTGCCTCTCAGTCTGTTGTCTGTCGCTGCTTCACCCTAGCAGCCGGCCTTTTCTCACACACCAACACACACACACACACACACACACACACACACACACACAAACATGTCTCCGAGAGCAGGCTGTCTTTTCACAGCAACAACAAACACTCTCCTTGCGACATGCCGCTACATGGGAGACGCCACAAATAGCCGCCTGGTTTTGAAGAAAACATGTTTTGATGTGGGGATATTGTCACGGCAGCAATGGCGTGGATTCTGTGAGGTTCTGTTATAAGAATAACCGGCGCAGACGGTACACTGCCCTTTTTCTGTTTTGAGTCCTAGTTTGACCATTTAAAAAAATCTATTATGTTTCTTTTATTTGGATTTGTCAGACATTCTCTTTAAAAAAAAAAGAGTTTATTAGATGTAAAAACACTGCAGGTCGCTCTCTTTCACCTCTTTAAAGAGTCATTTAGTATCCATTACAACGTCATCAAACCTCATTGACCTCAGCCAGAGAGCCAGCGTGAGTCTTCAATAGCCCCTCTTAACAATGGCTAACAATAGGACCAAATGGCCTGTTTGCATCCACAACATAAGACCACCAGCATCCAGCAGCCGTCACAGTCGTGACGCTCCCGGAGACCTGGACTCACTATTTTTAGCTCCACATTTTGCCACTGTATATTTTGTAGTCAATCATAGCGCATGGCATACAACTGCTGTCACTGCACTGCTTTGTTTTGCCTTTGTGTTGTGTGTCTGTTTGTTGTTAGAGATTATTTCTTTTTCAGTCTGCTTTGTCTTTTTTAATACACGCATGTCTACTTTAAAAGACTTTTACCACTATTACTCAACCGTGACCTCCAGTCACTTTGCATTATGAGTAAAACATAATGATATAAGAGTATAGAAGTACTCTGACTTGTTTCTTAAGTTTCCATTTCAACCAAAAAATGAATAAATAAATAAATAAACTGGTTTGTAAACTGAGTTTTAAGTAGATATCATTTGCTTTGTTGCTATGGCCTTTTAAAGTGACAGGGACTATATGTGTTCTAACTTTGTCACAACACAGAAAACTGTGTTATTAACCACACAGCCAAATTTGAATGATTACAAAAATTGCTGAGTATTTTAAAAAAAAAAAAAAAGGTTTCAAGGGTAGTATTTTTGTGAAACGCTGGGGTCGTGTCAGAAGAAGGCACTGGGCCATAGAACGAGCTGCTGCGAAGCTGCAGATTCTCATTAGCAGCTAAATCAGTAGCATAGCTCACACACCCAAAAATGAGAGATCCGCTGCGTGTGACAGACTCTCGTTCAGCAGCTAACAGTAGCTAACATTGGCACAAAGCACAAAGCCACAGCAGTTAGCAGTACCGCTGTCACGCCCAGAGCCAGTTCAGCCTGAAAGACTCAAATGTACGATTGTGACAGCTATTTTCTTTATTTCTCTTGACTGAGGCATTTAAGAGACTTGTTTAATTATGTCGGCTATCTGTAGCGGAGGTGAGGTAATGTTAAGGATGGCACCGGTGCATCATCCAGCTGTGATATCAGGTCTGCCGAAAAGCACTGGACATGAAAATGGTGAAAAACAGTCTAGCTCCACAATTCAATACTATAATTCACAGACATTTCCTGTGTTTTCAGCAAGTATTTCTAAAATTTATAATGTGTTTCAAAAGAAATCTCAGATTTGACTTCATCAGGACTTTCACTCAGGAGCAAAAATCCGCCTTTAAACTTCGAAGAAATGATTTGACTTTTAAGATAATTATCAATATCAACTGAATTTTTATTGTGCCTCATCGACCATCTTTTTTTAAAGATTATCGTGTTAAAATTATGGATGGATAAGATGGATAAGTTTATGGATGTCGTGAATTGAAGTCTGGAATTCTGGAAAAGAGTGGATCATAATGTTATTTGAGCCCATACGGCCACACTGAGAGACACAAAGCCTCCTAATTTCCTCCCGGAGCAGCGGCCTAGGCCGCAGCCAATCTGTGGGACTGCCGGACCCAAGGGACCCACCAGCCACCAGCTGACTGACCAAGCGGCCTGCTCAAAGGCACAATTAGAGGGTCTTTGTTTCACCCGGAGTGGCTCTTTGTGCCGTGATGTCGCCTGGTGCTGGAGGGGAACGTCATCAGTCACTGGCTGAATGGTCCGAGTGAGAGGACAGATCTCACACACACACACACACACACACACACACACACACACACAGGTTGGAGGTTGGTGTCCCTATCAGAGCGAGCGATCTGACGGCACCCTGTGGTGCTTCAATAGGCAGCTCTCCCTGCTCCTCTTCAGTGTGAGAGGGTGCTAATGTCATGACGGTTCATCAGTCGGTTCTCGGCTGTCACTTTCTGGCCGAGTACAACCAGAATGTGTCACATTTGTACGTCAACTTTAACACTAAAAAGCTAATTATGCCCCTAACCTTAACTTTAATCTTTCTCGTTATCCCACCAGAGTTCTTACTCTTAAAACTACTCACTTGTGGAAACATTTGTGGATTTTTTTTTTTGCACTGAGCCATCAAAAATGTATTTCCGCCTTAAAACTACAAATCTCTTTTCAGTCCCAGATGATGAACAAAGTGCTTTTTTAAAGAGCTTCATTGTTGCCATCCTTCGAAATACAAACATCATCAACACTCCTCTACCAATTCTGGGAAAATAAGATGTGACCAACATTGTTAACAAGCAAGAGCTCATAATCACAGAGCGATTGATCCCGTTTTGTGTCATAGCCGAGCACGATGTTGTGGTTTCAGTGTCACAACTTCAGAAACACGAGCTTGTGGCTTCACAACCCATCAGAGAAAAACCTGAGGGAGCTTCTGTGAGAGCAAGACATCAGACATGGAGTGTAACACGGAGACAGATCGCAATATCTTTGTTTTAGGTTCTTAATTGAAGAACGAAGCGTCGTGTTGAGGCACTGTCAGCCGCTGCCGGTTGTGTTTATGATATATTCCTGCTGTGTTTGCTTGGCCTTTGCAACGAGGGCTGACAGTACGTGAAAGCTCAACATATATATTTCCTGTATTTTAATTGTTTTTATTTGTTTTTATCAGTAACTGGTCTAAAATTTTGTCATAATTTGGTTTGTGATGAAGCAAGAAAGTCCTAAAATCCGTTCTGTTATATGTTGTATTCTGTTATCTTACATTAAACTGTTAATACTTTTACTCCACTACATTTCAGAGGGAAATATTGTACTTTTTACTTCACTACATTTATCTGACAGCTTTAGTTTTTTTTTTTTTTTTTACAAATTAATATTTTTGCCAATATTTTTTCCCAAATAATTTTGAGGATTTTTGGGGTGTTCTCCTCTATTTTTTTTTTAATTATTATTTCAAAGTTTTATTTTTTTTCATAATTTAAGTATTTGGGGTGTTTTTTCCATTTTTTATATTCTAAATGTTTTTTTATTCTAAGAGTTTTGAGGTGTTTTTTTTTATATACAATTTCATAGTAATTTTGATTGGGTTTTTTATTTTCTTTCTAACAATTTTAAGGTTTAATGTTTGGGTGTGTTTTGTGCAAATTCAAGTAAAAAATTCACAAATTCAAGTTTGGTACAAATTCCGGATTACATTAACTTACTTTTACTTAAGTACCATTTTCAGAGGAGGACTTTTACTCGTAAAAGGGTATATTTGCAGTGCGGTATTGGTACTTTAATGTAAGTAAGGGTATCAATACTACATCAGAAGTTCCAGATGTCAGGTCATATAAGACATGATGAGTCTGCGCCCAAATCCGTCGAACAATTCGACCGTCCGCTCTCTTAAAATTGTACTTTCTTACACGGAGCCAGGTCTGGATTATGACATGGTTGACATCATTTGATTTCCCCTCCCAGGAGCTCTCAAAGTGCTCCATTAGAGTTATTGCTGGTGGGGCGCCATGCCAACGCTAGCAGCCTGTCCCTGTTACCCACAGACTCACCTGCTGAGTGTAATCTGTCCTGTTAAGATTAAGCCAAGTTTAAATTTACACATACTTTGGAGTCTTTGCACCTCCTTGAACGGCACACTCTGCTCAAAGTTGTTCGGAAACGCACATAAGTCAGCGTGTACGCTGCTGCTGAGCTATGTGCTCATATCTAACAATGTAGTACAAGTACAAGTACTCTATTAAATTACAGTTGAAGCCTTAAAAAACAGATGCGGCCGCTGGAGATTGTGGTTTGCAAGACCACGTTTACATCCATCAATAATAAAAATCATAATATAACTGACATCAAACGAAAAAACTGAGAGAAAACGAGCAGCGGCACCAGAGCGTCTTTGAACTCAGCTCATAAAAATGAGCATATGTCAAAGCTGAAATCATGTACGTGGTTCTGACACAATCTAATCCCAACTCATCACATGTTGCAGCTCTGTCAGTGGACATCTACGTATTGGGACAAAGGTGTCTCATGGCATTGTGCACATACACCAGAAGCACTGACAGAGCGGCGCTATTTGACGAGTTTGTAATGAGAACAGGCTGTTCAAATAACTGCTTAGAAATATTTTGTTCATATTTCTTCCTTTAATAAATCTTTTTAACCAATATATTTGTTTTTTGAAATTTGATGAAAAAACATGTCGGATGTTTGTATTTCTTTTATTTACGACACAATTGCAATATTTTCTCAATTATTATGGTTTACTGACAAATTTTTTGACTTAGGCTGTATAGATTTTAGGCATAAAGCATGTAAAGATTCTCAAAGAACTGAAATCACAATGAGCAAAAATACTATTTCTATTGCACAGTTTAAAGGGTTAAAGGAATTATATCTCATTTATTCATCTACTTATTAGGCAGTGTTTTCTTTTATGATCATTCAGAGTGTATTCAGTGTATTCAGGATCAGATCAGAGATAGAAGAGACACCACAGGCCCCTAAACACAGGTCTGTAATCTTATAATTCACTGGTGTCTGTATTATGGCTGCACACAAGACAGACCGTTCTCGATGAAGACACGCGAAACTGACAACGTGCCATAAACCAAAAGACAAGGATTACAGTCTCCAGAAAAGGGTCATCAAAGCAAGTCGAGCTCTTTGCCAAGGCGTGGATTCAAAACCGAGCCCAGAATAGAACGGTGCAGTAAATCAACGGGAATCCTTTTATTTGCCTCCTGGTTCTGGTCTTCATATCTTACTGGGACATGTTGTTTTTCTCAAGATGGAGGACTTGCGAGGAAGAGGGAGGAGTGTGTGTGGATGAAGGAGGTGGGGGGGGGGGTGATTGGGAGAAGGAAAAAAAAGGAGGTGGAGGGCAGGCGGGCAAGCAGGACAGTGACATTCACGCGTTACGACGTGGCGACACTGACAAGGTGTCCTCCCCGCCGCTCGGCCAAGCTGTTATCACAGTCGGCCCCCGTTTCCAGGTCGCAACCCTCAGCGGCACCGGCATTATTGGGTCGCGGCTTGGTGCCACAACCCAGCCCCGGTGTGGGCCGTCGATGCCATTGTCCGACGGTGAAGCGTGGCTTTGAGATACTGAACACACACACACGGGCGCACACACAGGCCCACTGATCCGCCCTGGCAACCTCCCTAGCAACCATCTGTCCTGCTTTGCCATGCTCGGGCTTGGGCACAGCCAGCAATGGGCATGCCTTGACACGTCTGAGTTAATGGGACAAAACGGAGGCGCGCAAGAGGACAAAGGACTCACAAATGAAAGAGTGTAGCCAACAGAGAAGTGCAGCAAAGACGGCGCGGAGCAAGAAGAGGAGAGGAAAGAGAGGAAGTAAACCGAGAGATACTTTCTACTTCAAAACCCACTGAAGAAAACTTCTATAAAAAAATATGAAGAGCAACAGATCTTGGCTCAAAGGCTCAGAATAAGATTGGTGTTATTTTGACCTTGTTCTTTTAAAACATAGTCCGGGAATCATGGATGGACTGTACACCAGATGATTAATATGTTTATATCTATTACAGTCAAGATACATGAAGGCAAAATGTGCTCCATCGATGTAAAACGGCATTACACAAAAAAGGAGTACAATATACATTGATCATACAAGACATATTCTGACCTTTATCAGTGTTGGTCAAATTCCTTATCCGATTTTTATGAAACAATGGCAAGTAGGGAAGCATCAATTTACTGGTTGAACAACCATTTCGGCCGATATTTGCCTTGTTGATTGTCATAAATGCAAAAAAGATGGAATTCACAGATGGAAACGGCCAATTTTTCTGTTGTGTCACATCAGTGATGCGGCTAAAAAGCAGAGCTCCGGACTAACGGCCACAAACTTAAAATAAATGAGCAAGTACAAGAGGAATACAACGACTGTTTGGCAAACGGGCTCTGTGATCTCACTGTTGTGTGACGGGATAACTGACAGCAGCCGGCAGCCGTGTTTCGGACTAAACAGAGATCTTCCCTGGGACACGTCGGGACAGAAGGATGTAGTAAACTCACTATCTACACGTAAGAGGACGCCGCCTATTGTTTCCCTGATAATGCTGCATCGTGAACAACAGATCTGTGCAGAGACTGGCAAGACGAGAGCTAGTTAACGTTAGCTGTTAGCTGATAGCTGTTAGCTGATAGCTGTTAGCAGCTGCTGGCTGAAACTAACTTCTGATGGAGGTTGCATGGAGTTACATTATGATGCATTTCAGCTCACTTCAGTAAAAATGAGGATTGGATGAAGGAAAATCAAAATGCTCTAATTAGGGATGCACATTTGAATGTTTTGTCTGGTGACAACTTGTTTTATACTGCATTTATTATGTAAATTAGAAATGCACAATATTGGATTTTTTGCTGATATCCAGTATGCCAATATATAACTCATCTGGCCAGTATTGATATTGAAATATTCACTTTTTTTCCAACCTAATTTTATAGATCAAGTCTTTGCTGTAGTGGAACAAACTTTATATAATGCGTACTCTTATTGTGACGGCCCACCAGCAGATGGAGACATTAAATAAAATGCTTTTTAGTGTTTGTAATATTCATTCATTGTGCAAAATTTAAAAAAATACTTCAAATTAGGGTTGATGTTTTGTACATGTTCACTTTGTCAGTTTGTCAATTTGTGCTCATTCAAAGATGGTGTGATGAAGGACTTAACAATTTTATAATGAAGCTTTTTCCTTTCTTTCCCTGGCACAAAAGGAGGAATAAATAACAACAAAAAGAAAATTACAAAAACACTTGTATCAACTATTGGAAAAATTGTTATTTTAAACATCGGTGCATCTCTAACATTCATCAAATGAGACATATTTTGACCTTAATCAGTGTCCGAGCGCACATTTATGCAAAACATGCATTGTTTAAGTTTGTGACAGCAAAAACATTTCAATGGTAAGATTTCTCTCTGCTTGGTCGCTTTTCTTTCATACTTCTTTCTGTATTCAGCGTCTAACTCCTTCAACATAACCGCTCATTGACCTAATCAGTTGTCTTGTCATTGTATTGCTGGCTATTACCATTACAACCAATAACAAACCTGTGACATGACAAAGACGTCACATTCGAATGTGTTAGGCTTTCCTAAGAAGTATAAAAGGATTATCTTTTGAATGTGTTTGTTGAACATCGGGCCGTGTCAGTTTTTAAAGGAAATTAGCAATTCGGAATAATAGAATCTGACAGACCTGCTTTCTTAGCTGAACTTGTGGACTTGTGTTGTCATTTCTACTCAGTTTCGAACGTTGGCGCCCTTGAGGTCAACGTGTGATTCCTAAGAAGTCAGAAGAGTGACGGTTCGCTTCCTGACGCTATAGATTTGAGGTTGGGTGAGGGCGTGGCCGGGGCGGGGCAGGGCCGGCTGCGACGCTGTATCACATGCAGATACATCTTCCCCTGTCGAATGCGTCGGCTTGTGTTGCCTTATCAGCGCTGTGCCGAAAGGCCTCCGAAACAGTGACCTCGCATCTTTCCCCAAAAAAGTCTTCTTTAACATGCAAACGCCCTGCCTTTGTCACACCATACACACAAATCAATCCCCCGCCCCCTCTAGCACCCAAAACCCCGGGTCTATCCGAGAAGCAGAGGGGAGCCTCAGACACCTCATGATGGAGCCTCTTTTGATTGCAACTGAATTTCGTTGCATTCGCTCCAGATTTGGATGCATACAAGCTTGAACATATTTTTTAAAAAAGTGTTTTAGGGCTGTGCATGCCAGAAAGAAACTGTGACGTAGAGATGCTGCGTGAAATTGCTCATTCTTTTCTGTCAACCACAAAAAAAAAAAAAATCCGTCTACCCTGAGAACTGCTCCGAACATTTTTTTCTCCCCTTTTTTTTACACCGTTTGAACAAGCAATGTCAAAAGGAGAGCAAAGAGAGCACCACTCCCCTGGGCTGCACAGGCTGTGACATCCCAAGTTTGGTTTAGCTCCCGTCTTTTATTTACTTCCTCTGAGACCTCGGGTTCAAGCGACGAGGGCAGTTAAAAAGTGGGAAAGAGCGATCGACTCGGGGATATGATGAATGTAGCAGATGAAAATGAGGGGGAATTTCGGGCCATGCCAACTCTCTCCAAGCCCCCCTCTTTTCCTTCTCTCTTTCTTTCACCATCTTGCACTTTCAAAGAGCTGAGAGGCCATAGCGAAAGTGAATGAACCATGACCACAGGCAGATGCTCCCCACATCTCTCTCTCTCTCACCGTGCCCTTCCCACTTTACACCCTCCATTTCCCACAACTAACTTGACACTGCTGTTCCACCGAGGCACACCGTACATTTACATAGTTTCTTTTTTTTTTACGTTATTGTAGCCGATAATAACTTAAAGTGGACTCAAGACTTGTGAGGTAAAATTTTTGTTCCTATCAGTATTTAATATGTAGTTTGGTTTACAGATGAAACATGGACGTATGCTGTAATTTTACCTGCTTCATATTTCAGCCCTTTACACGTTTCATCACTTTATTTGTGTCGTGTTCAGTGATAATGTTTGAATTTCTGTAACTGTGCAGTTTTGAGTTAATGCCATTTGTTAATTTCTCCTAATTCCCTCTGGGCACTTGAAGGCCAAATGAGCACAGATGGGACATTTTCAGTCCTTTGGATCACTTCATTTGACTGATTTGGGTTCAAAATTATTGTTTCACACTCTACATATCACACTTTGTGCCCTCTCACAATATCGAGGTCACTGTAAACATGTTGACGCAGCTTTTTTAACCACCAGGTATTGAATTTAGTAGACAGCACCAAAATTAACGGAAATAAAAGTTTCTATTTATTGTAACAGCTTCTTCTTTTATAATGAAGCACTACAAACGTCATTTAAATACAGAGGTATCAATTTGAAGTAATAATTTATTGGAAAACTTGCTGACTTAATATGCGGAAGTGATAACGTTAAAAATTAATTTTAAACATGTAATAAGTGTGATAATTCTAATGATTAAATTCAGCCAACTGGGGTTCATGAGAAGATTAGCTACTGTATGTTTTTTTTCCTGAAAATTTGAGTAATTTCACTCAAAAGACTGTGACCAAAAAAAAAAACAACACATAACTGCAGTGGTAATTTCAGCATTGACAAAGTACTATTTTATATCAGGTTTGAAATTTAGAATTAAACGGTATTAGAAAGTAAAAATATTTACACCAAATTCCATAGATTAAGCATCCCTTTAAACATATATACATATTTAATAGCACATTTATATTAGACGTATTCTCTCTCGCACTGTTAATTAAACACATTAACTGGGCCTGTGCTGTCGAACGCAGCACACATAATCTGAGGGAGAGTAACAATACTGCGCAAGTAATATCTGAGTTTTATAACCAATGTTTGACATTTCTTAAGTGGAAATTTTGCCAATGTATGGCCATGCATTGTTATAAAATATGTCTCTTTTTTACTCTCCTGAAGGAATAAGTTTATGATGTTGATTGTTGGTATATAAAATGTTTTTTAAGGAAAGGAAAGGAAAATATTCGCTTCATGTTATGCAATTTTTCAGCACTATCCCTAACAGTCTATCTCATATTCTGAAAATATTATGTCAACAGTACAAGATTCCCTGAAAAGAAGTTCTATTCAATGTGTTTGTGTGCGAGTGTGTGTGTTGACCATGACCACATTTCTGAAAGCAGGAATCGGGCCAATCACTGGCAAGCGACGGGGCAGTGAAGCGTCCCAAAATTCACTCTCCTGACTCTCAATAGGTTTTCAGCGCGGAGCCAACAACACTGCCTCATCTCCCCTGCTCTGCCAAAAACAATGTTTGTGTGTTGTCTGAAGAATTTCTATTCCAAGACGCTGTTTGGAATGAGAAGCACCGCCTGAGCTGATAAAAATGTTAGCATTTTGGCAGCCCACGACTCAAATTATCTTTTTCACATTAAACAATAGCACGAAATTTCTGCCACCAGTTAGTTTTTCCATTGGTTTATTCTCTCAGTCTACATTTCTTTGATTTCTCTTGATTAATTATTTTCGTGTAAGGATTTAGGAGGGTATATGTTTCAGCGGAAGACAGTAAAATGTTGTATGAGTAATGTGAATTGAAACTATCTAACGTCAATTACTGTGTGGCCATTTCTCACTCATTTGGGAACCAGAATGGGACAATGAAGCCCAAATGACTGGAGCCAATATTCCAAATCAAACACGAGTCAATTTCCAAGAAGCATTTCCAAAATATCCTTATATCTTGTCTTGTTGTATGTTTGCTAAATGTGCATATGAGTGCAGCTGTTGTTGTATTGTCATTGTTATGTAATGAATTGTGTCAAGTGGAGTCAATTTGTATTGGCATTATAAATATATATTTTTATAAAGGATTCATAAGGCGGTTAATGGGGATTTAAATAAGCAACAATAAAACATAATTTTAGTTCTTCAAATGTGAAGATTTGTTCCTTTTGTGTTTATATTACAGGAAATTAAACCTAAAACTTTTTTTTTTTTTTTTTACTATTTTCAGATGTTTGGAGTCTCAGCTGACAATCAATTAATGACAAATAATTGGTGGATTATTTTTAATCAAAGTAAGCTTTGGCAGTCCTGCAGAACTTAGTGAGCCCTTTTACATTTTTCTTAAAATCCTCTTTTTTTGTTTGGCTGTTTCTTAACTAATGGTATTTATTGTAATTTATACTATTTTATGCTGTATTATGACTTGTAGATGTTTTTTTAGCGTTATGATTGTTTTTACTGTATTGCACTTTGTGACTTTCTTTTGAAAGCTGTTGTTTCAATAAAGTTATGATTCATGAAAAATTTAAGTAGAACTACAGTTGGTGCAACTGATAAATTACTCATGAATTGGTGGTTGGGTGAAAAAAAATCTATTTTAAAATTTATATTTACAATAGAAAAAATATACAAATGAAATATTCCAGTCCCGTGTAAAATGTTGTGAAAACCAAAATAATTTTCTCCATGAATATGAGTCAATACATTCTGATTTTTTAACATGAAATGAACATGCTGTTTCAGCCAGGGCGTTTTCAAAGACCATCAAGAAGAAAAGTGTAATTTTTTTTCCCTCGAGGAAGTTGGACATCGTAGATTGGCCTGACGCTAAATTACATTTTTGTTCATACAAACAAAACAAAAAAGTCACGATGCATTTTTTCATTTAGACGCAGCTGTAATGAAAGCACACTGATATGTTTTTACAAAATCACTATCGCACACCGTAGTGTGAGAGACACGATATGGTATAATCCCTCCATAGAAAAAAATTGGTCAGAAATCCATCCTCCACCAAATAATTCTGTAAATTGAAACTACTCTATTGCCGTGCGTATCAGCCTTGATGTGTATGGCATGTTATTGCTGGAGACAACTTCTCTGTTTGGAGATGGAGAGGAGGCTCCTTCCTCTCTCTCTCAGTAAAGAATATCCTGATAAAAAGGTAGAGCAGATGAGGGGGGGCGGCGAACGCGAGGTGATATGGCGCACAGTGAAATTTCATTTCCTGCCTTGTACAGAGAAAATAGTATCAGCTGGGAAAACCTGGCCGAGAGATGGGAGATTTACCCTCCGAACATTGATAACCATTTGTTCATTTCCTGACAACAACAGGGGGAGGAAAAAAATGCATGAGTCTCCTCTGAAATGGAATAGGTTGAGTTTTCCCTCTCTTTCTCGTTTTGTTCTGCGGAGGATGGGAGTCTATTTCATCGCCAACATGCAGCGGTGCTCCTAATCACAGAATCAGTTATTATTGGAGGGAGCGTTTGCTGCATCGGCTGCATAGCTGAGAGACGAAAAAGAAGGGGTCTGCGGTCAAATTCTCCCACTCCTGTGTCGCTTAGCTTCTCTCCGCCAGTTCAGATTTGCATTTTAATGGAAGGCTTTTATAGACTTCTCGGTGGCGTTCGTGGCACCACAAGTGGCATCATTAAGTGAACTAAGCCGGATTAGAGGCGATGCTGAGGTCAGATACCCATACGCCATGACAGAACCGAAGCTTTCACCTCCAGGATTAGACAGAGACCCAGAAACGGCGGCAGAGGGGGGAGAAAGATGAGGGGTGTGGAGGGGAGGTGTTTTGTAGGGACAGAGAGGAATAGAGGAGAACAACTAGAGTGATATAAAAAGCCAGAGCAGTGGAAAGAGAGGGAGTGGGAGAGAGACATGAGGAGGGAGCGGAGAGACGGGCCACAGCAAGGTGATGAATTGCTTGTAAAGTGGTTCCTCTTCAGCTCGAGGGCCTCTCAGCTCCCCTTTTTGGCTCCAGTTCACCACAAAGTGATATAAAGCACAAAACTGGAAATAACTGTTTGCAAACAGTTCTGGGCTCACAGAGAGGTGATAGGACTATTCATGTCAGGGAAGCTGTCAGTCGGGCTGGGCAAATAAAACGATAATTATCTCAATATCATTTCCCTCAATACCGATATAATAGATGTTCGATAAATCCTCCATGTCATGAACGACCCATGGGCCCTTAGTGGGAGCGGTAATGCATCTTAAATAGCAGTTAGCAGAAGAAGAAGATGGAGCAGCTGCCGTGGTAGAAGAAGAAGATCAGTGGACCAACCCAGCGGCCACTGAAGCAAACAGCAATGTTACCACATTAGACACACGCATTAAGTTATTTTTAGTATGACTGTTTTGACTATCGATGACGTTGAACCGTTACTGAATTCGCCACAGAACATGAGCTACAGTGCCTTCATGTTCTGACAATAAGTCACAGTTTAAACTATAATTAACAGTATGGCAAAATTTGCCTTTAAATTAAAAGAAATAATGAGTTGGCTTTTTTGGTAGGTAAAAATTGATATAAAATTGTCTAAAATGATAGTCCTAGGTACATCCACCGATTCAGAGCCTTGGCAACCAAAGATAGCCTGAGTCAAAAGTCTTATTAGGTCAAAAATTTAGGATTAAATTCTCAGTGTGGCTGCTGCTACAAACCACATCTGCAAACTAAGACCACGTCAACAACAAGTTTTATTTTTTATTTTTTGATAGGGGTTTTTAAAATGAAAACAATTTCTGGTTATGAGAACGTTTAGCACTATTTAAGAGTCTTGGTCCACATCCAAATTAATAAGAATCCATATCACATGACCATTTAGGTGTAGTAAGCATGTGAGTACAAACAGAAATAAAACAGAAAGCAGAAGAAAACACACAAAAAGTAAAGCAAAGGATTTCTTTGCTTTGACCAATGATGAGGTGGTACTGCTACATAAAATATCATAAGTATAATGGTCAAGGTCGGGGTAACCAGATTTGGGGTCATTAAAAAGCAAATATAGCAACATATTAGCGCGGTACCAGTCGGGAGCATTATCAGTTCTACCATGTACCCACACAAGAAGGGTGAAATGTTTTTGGACCTACCAGTCATGTTTTGACTAATTTTCACTGATGAGACACCGACAGGAAGCCAACATCATTTCTGAAAGCCACAGTTTTCACCCCTTAGACTCAAACTCAACTTCTGAGTTTTGAAACTAAAACAAGGCTGGCAGCATTTTCAAAGATCTGGATTTTAGTGGTTTCAAAAAGCCAGAGTAGAGTGGATGCTCGGTATAACTATAGCAATATAGTAATGCAAAACCAAAAAGGTTTTTAGTGTGGATGTAGACGTGAAATGTTGCAGTGTTTGGGCCAGTATTGTCCAGGATGGGGTCAAACGGGCTTTATTTTTGCTGCCAAGAATTTCACTTTGTAGTTTGTAGAAAAAATAAAGAGTAACAAAGTTTGCAAAATATAGAAACGAGAAGCCTGCTTAACAGCTTTAATTCTGTATTGATTTCATGATTTTTAAATTGCGTTAGGGTCAAAGCTGTAAACCTATTTCACAATAGACCATAGTATAAAAATCACTGGTTATCTTACCAGCTACATTTGCGAATCAAAAAAGTAAGGTAATCTTGCCTTTGTTTTATTTTGTCAAGAGGGAGACTTTTTACAGATACTTGCATTAAAAAATGGTTAATGATTTTACTTCTGATAACCAAAAGAACCCTTCTGTTTTTAATCCTTTACGGCTCATAGCTCACAGTAATAGTAATTGTGTAATACCGTAATATTTTGAGACTGGTATCGTACTGTGAAAATCACATACCATTGCAACGCTAAATGCCGTACCCTGACTTAAACCCCGCACTAGCCGACACGACATTTTCCAAATTGCAACGTAATGCTTTTGTTAACCAGGTATGCAATTCAGTATTAAACACTTTAATTTATGTTGAGCAGTCAAAGAAAGAATGTGCCTAAAATAGTGTTTTTGTGTTTTATGTATGATGCAATAACCCTGCAAGCTTGTTTTAGTGCGTAGGCGCCTTACATTTGTATATGCACTATTCATTTACTTTGACTGTCCTTCAGAGCACCAACAGAAAACATACAAAATACATAAACTTTTAGTTTAGCGTGACTGAAAGTCTTTCAACTGTTCTGCTGTCTTGTTTTCCAATTAACCTTTCCGGGGTCCAACCTTTGCATGGAAAGACACGGATCAATGCCCACAATGATAAACATCTGCAGAGCACCTATAGCTGACTGGAAAAGTGGCTTTGTAAACGCTGTGTAAATATTAACTGACGGGTATTTGCTGTCGGTCCACAGGTCCGATGAGTGCCAGGTGCACATATGAAGGGGAGGTCGCTGAAGCGTTTGAAAGTGGCGTGAATGTCGAGGTGGCAGGTTAGACTGACGCTGAACTGCTGGAAATAGAAAGTAGTCTTTGCGTCCAAGTTTATGTCTGCTCAGTGTCACCGCATATTGTTATTTAGACAACACAGTAGTGGGAAGACTAAAGAGGGGGCTATAATCTAGGAAAGCACACACAGTGGGGACAAAGTCAGTGACAAACTCATGAAAGTGAAAATGAGGGACTGTTTAACTCTGATACACACTTGTTTATCTTTGTTTATGTTGAAAAAAAACAAAGAAGAAGGCTATAGCTTCACAGGAGGACAGGTCACTTCAGGTCATCCTCTGAAATGATGTCATCTGACAGAAAAATTCACTGTTGTACCACGAAAACGAACACGCAATGTGCGTTTGTTACACATCAAAAAAATACACCAGCACACAAAATAACTAGATGTCTTTTCAGTATGTACAAAAGTGTGTGTGTGTGTATTGTTCATGAGCCTAACACGGCGTGCTGTGCAGAGATGAGCGGCCCGTCACTCAGCGGGCATCAGGCCGTAGAGGTCACACCCCGACAGTTGCGGGAAGAAGAGATTATGCCTGTGTGTGTGTTTGTGTGTGTGTGTGTGTGTGTTTTTTTTTAAAAAGCAGCAGAGATTATGCATTGTGATATCAAACTGGGTTAACGTAGCGGACTGTGTTTGCATACAGGGGTGCCACAGCCTTTCGGGTTTTAGCTTTAATCCCCGCACACTGAATCCTCGCCGGCTGATTTGGCACTTTTTCAGAGTATTAGGCCACCAGGCGAGGAAGCTTTGTTTACCCGACAGACAAGTCATCATGTTTAATAAAATCCCTACTAGCCTCCATTTTTCCATCCCTCTTTTCGTACACCTCGTGTATGGGAATTATTCTTTTGACTCTGGGTTACTTCAGGGACATTGAACCATTGTCTCAAAAGATGTGATTCTTAACACAATATTGAGAAAAATATAACAAACAAATGTGAGAAATATATGTGTCAAAGCAATGCACAGTCGAAAAGATAAAAATCGAGAGAAGCAAGATTGCAAAGTTGCTCATAAATAACAAAAGCAGAGAGAGGTTGCACATTTACATTATCCGACTATATTGCTTCTTACACTTATGAAATTACTAATTATTTTTATTTTTTAAATGCACAAGTTTTATTTTGCGGTGCCAAAAGATATGTAGCACATCTGCTGACACAGACAGAGCTTTCGACGCATATTTGTGCACTGTTGTAAATGCCATATTACGTTTACAATAATACATTCACCATGTGCTGACAATCGCTCCTGCACGTGAGGGTTAGATGTAACATTTGACAGCTCGCGTTTCAATGAATATTTTGACTCTAAAGTTGCTCATAAAAACATCACAGATTACCGGTTTCCTTCATAAAAATTGTATCTAAATACTTTGAGACGTTTTCAAATTATGACATAAAAACAAAAAAGTTGTTATATCTGCGCCCAGTCTCCTCTTATCAACCCCAATTTTCCAGTCACAGAGACGAAACAACTCAAACCCTGGACAAAGGCAGATCAGAAAAAAACATGAAGATGTCCTGAGGCTCGTGTGGGCACAATACAGGACAAATCAAGCTACTTTAGATACGAAACCACATTTTTGATCCGTTAAGACTTGAACAATCACAATGTATGGCTGAACCATAGCGTAATAAACGCTCAACCTTGTCCTCTTAGCGTTTTCTGCATCTTTCAACCGCACCGTATGTTCTTCCTCGACAGCTAAAGATGACTCAGTTGTCATCAAGTCCGGCACGTCATTCACACGATAATCAGGCGATCATATGGGTGGAGGATCGACACACATCATAGCTGAAAGTGGACTTTCGGTTAAGACGATTTTCTTACTACACACATATGTAGCCTCTGAATTTGCCTCAGTGATTGGTTTTAAACTTGTGCTTCTTCGTGTTTTGGTTTGTTATGAAGGATAAACGCAGGTGTGTCGAGGCAGGTTAGCATCTTGAAACTCACTATAACGACTGCTGGCAAAAATTGGAAATTTTATCAGCTTTCTTCAACACTTCATATCGAGGCTCATTGTATTCTTTATTCACCGTTATAATGCTGTCGGGATGAACACACATATGAGGCCCATTTCTTACCAGCAGTGAACTAAAAATCATAAAAAGTAGTTTGTGGGGAAATTAACTAAGGGGATTAAATAATAGATTAAAATCAATGGAAAAAACATCACTTCACAGTTGCTTTGATTAATGGTCTCTGCTGGAATGATAAATTAAAGTTGAAAACTTTCTGTACACATTATTAACCCCCCATTTTCTAACTCATTCAAAAAGCTGCAGGCTTATTTCCCATTATGTTGATAATGTGGGTATGGTTTGCCAAAACTCTTTGTGCTAATTGTGTGTTGGTTCAAAAAGCCATTTTCTGTTAGAGTGCACAAATCCATTACGGCCTCCTCCTTAGCCCGGATAATGGGGATTGAATTATTGCGGGGGCTAAAACATATGGCCCGGGACTCTTAAAGATATGATTGATCATCTTATTGCTGGGTATTCAACCGGTTTGGTTGTGTTAATCGATACCATTACCTCCTCCGGATTAAAAAGCAGTGTGTTAACGAACCCAGACCCGAAGACAGAAAGACATGGCTTCAAATACTTTAACTGGTTAATGTACACTTCATTCAAACCACTACTTTAGACTCCAGTTAAACTCTCAAATCAGCCACAACACTTCCAAAGTAAGATACATAAGATACTGCTGACGATCAGAGCCCCTCCCCCATGACCCAATCAGAAAAAAAGACATTTAAATATCTGACTTAAAGGTATAATCCTTAAGATTTCAGTCATATCAAACTGTACCGCTGTGAATACCAGTCATACACTGGCATTCATTCTGCTATAGCACGCTATGCATTTTCACTCAGATGTTACCTCTCTATAGAGTAGTTAGTTTTGTCAGTGGCGGGGTTCGCCATTCCCACCACTTGATTCAGTGGCGTGCACATGCACAGGTGCATGGCCGAGACGTTTTGAATGTACAGTTTATCCGAAATACTTTGCGAATTTGAGAAACACAAGTGCAGCTATAAAAGCACAAATGTAAATGTCACAACGGAGCTGAGCGTCAATGCATGTTGACAATGAAACTTGCTCATTTGAGAAGTGAGCGAAATATAGTTCACTATTGCTCACTATTACAATGAGATCGTCGTTAATGAGCAATATTGCCTGAATATTTTCATATTTATGTATCCTGTAAAGCTAATTATGAAACTATGCAGTGCTGTTCAATAAGCTAATATTGGTCAATCAGATAAATGTAATCTCAAAATCAAGGTTGATTTATAGTCGATTTGCTCAACACTTTTGATAAGTGTCACTTGACAGATATTCATCAGTCATCATTTTCAATTTATGGTTTTCATTAATTAAGGTTTGGATTTTTTTTTTTAATTTGCAAAGCATTTTGCACTTTGAAAATTGCCAGCCATCATACAAAAGGGTTAGACAGCAAAATACCCAAAAATTGGAGGTCGAGATGCATGTACATATGTGATGTCCTGGCATAATACGGAAAAACATAACAGACGGTTCCTGGCATTGTGAAGAGGAAACAAATATGTGTCTGTAAATGCATGACTACAGTGATATACGTATATCAAGACATTACATTTTCATCAAGCCAGAACAACTTGGGAAAGACACAAATTGTTTATCTTTTTCTTTTCATCATCACCATTGTCATTTACATCCTAATTACACACATCCCTATCTTGACTCCTGACCTTTCACGTTAACTCAGTGTAAAGAAGTGTAAGTGATTAGTATAAAGTTCTTTATGTTTTGAGAGATTTTGAAGATGCTGCAACAACTTCCATTCATTTGTGGCCTTGTAAATAGCATGACCATAAGGTCAATGAAACAGCTTTCTCTGAGCTTCAAAATGCATCTTCAGACGTCACAGATATTGCTCAGACCGAGTCTTTAAAAGTTAAGGAAAAAGTTAGCAAGTAAACCTTGATATAAGATTTTTTATGTGCCTCTCAAACCATATTTCTCATGTTTCTCCCTTATCACATGAATTTACTAGGTTAGATCTAAATAAATGTATCTGCGTGCAGCAAAAGTGCATCCATCAGATACGCTGCAGGTACACTGATGACTACTCTACCCACTGAGCTATTCTGATCATGATTGGAGAGTGTATTGAGAGGATATGGCCCACTTCATGTTTGTGTCTTCACTGCCAACTTAGTCACAGCCAAATGATCTGCAACAAATGATTGAAGGAATAGAGCCAAAACAACAACAACAGACAAACAATTCATTACACTACACACTGAATGAATAACAATCACTCGCATTGTTTGCTTCCTTTAGGAAAAGAGCAAAAACAAAATCAGTGACTAAAGAGAACTTGCAGAGTGTTTAGGAATGGAGCTACTGAAATGTGGAAGAATGTGTATCGGGGTTCGACAGCGGGGCAGGTCAAAGCAGGAGGGGTGAGAGGTGTCAGCTAATCTGCTGCAGGATGATATAGATAAACAGAGACGCCTCCCAGAGAGCGGATGTTGTACCCAGATGGACGCGGAGCAGTTGGTGGCAGCAGGAGAGAAAGAGAGGGAGATCAGATAGACGGAGAGGGAGACAGAGTGAGTGGGAACACTGCAAAAAATGTCTCTATGTCTCTTATTTTGTTTCAGGTTCCCAATTCAGTGCCATCTGTGTCCAATGCTTTTACACTTTCTGGAGAAAAGCAACTGATTCAAGATATTTTTCAAAATAATTTATATATAATTTACAGTGACTTTGGTATTTTTCAATTCAGATCCTTTTTTCCAATGGTTTTGTGTTAAAATGACTAACAAAGACGACAAGTTTTGAAATCAGTCCCAAATTGAGCAACAGCACTACAGGAGGAAGCTGAGAAACAGGCTGCAATGTAACCACTCAGGGCATTTCTGCACAGTCTGAAAAAGGGATGGAAAGGATACCTACAGAGATATAGCTCAAACTCTTTATAGCTAGTCAAGTCAAGTCAATTTTATTTATAGAGCCCATTATCACAAAACATGGTTTTTGCAGCGAAAGAGTAAGATCATTTTTGTTTAACCAGAAACAGCCCCGAAATCAATTTTGCCAAAACCACCAGACTCCATTTTAAAAAACAGTAATTATATAATTGTAAAACACACTTAATTCAAAGTTGACAGAGACAAAATAAAACTCACAAAAGCCATCTTGGTTTGTCTTTCAGCCGTTCCAACAACCACCAGCTCTGGTTTGGTTAAAATAAACCTTATTTCACCCTATTAGATGTAATAATATGCTGGCTCTACACACGCTTAAATCGCTGTTTATTGAAATGTAGTCTGGTGGGTTTGGCAATAGTGATATGGGGCTGATTCTGATGAAACAAAAAGGATCTTACTCTTTAACAAAAAGCTCTTTCTCTGTAGGGATCATTTCCATGATGCTGTCAGATGCTTAGAATAACAACCCGAGCCTGTCAGTGGAAAAAACAATCACTTTGCAGCTTTCTCTTGCTCAATATTGGACTGATTTCACTTAGGGTCCAAGTTTATTCTGTTAAAGCTGAGACTACAATTCCCAAAAACCCTGCTGCATTCTGTCAAAAACAATATCTTTGCTTGTTCTCTTTTCTGCATACTTGCAGAGGGAAATATACATGTTGGAAGTTTGTTTTCCATCAACTTGTTCCAGAAACTCTGAGAGCGTCTTTTACTCTTGAAAGAACAGCGTCCTTTTTTTTCTTCTGTTTTTGGCCAAAAGGAGAACTGGAACGTTTCTCCCAAAATACTGCTGGCACACAAAGTAGGACGCAGTATGTCCTGACGAGATTCCCAGTCCTCTCTCTATCATTAAATTATTATATCAGCATGCCAAAATGAAAACCGTAATGATTTATTGATGCTGAAATGTTAAAAAAGCAGAACTTTTCAGAGAGGTGAGAGACAAGACTTAATAATACATGATTTGAAGCGAAGGAGACTTTTTGCAGTGAGAAGGAGGAAGAGGAGACAGGGAGCGCAGCGGGGAGGCAGAGACATCAGATCGCCTGTCCTGGACTCCTCGGATGTGTCATCTCACACTAATAACCTTCATCTGATCTGAATCTCTGGCCTGTTCTGTCCTTTTCTCTCCCTCTCTCCGCCTCACCTCCTTTTATTCCTCTCCCCTTTTCTTTTTCCATCCCCCTCTCCTCTTCGCTCGCGTCACTCTCCCTCTCTGTCCCGTCTCCGTCTCATTAGACCTTATCTGAGCTCCCACATTCGCTGTTGCTTTTTATCTGTCTAATTATGTTGCTACTCACCTATGGAGGGAGTAAGGGAAGCCCTGTGGCATGCTGGGAAGACGATTCTTCTGTGGCGCTCTCTTGTGTGCTGCCCTCTTGACTTTTACACACACATCGCCTCTCTGTCTCTCCCATACACACACACATAAAGACAAGCAGAATGTCCCTACCCTCTATTCAATTCTGTCACCTTTTCAGCATCATGGGGGCCCTCTGAGCAGGGCCCCCGGCCCCTAAGTCCCCCGAACAGCCAGGCTCAGTGATAAAACTCCCCAGACACTCCTCCATTATGAAGCAATGATAGGAGGTGCTGCCTGGAGTAATGCACAGAAATATACACCGTCCTCATACACATGCAGTCGCCACGGCACACGCACTCAGAAAAGAAATACACAAATGCTGCGAGCACATAAAGGAATTCACACACACACACTCCTCCCCTGCTTCCTTATCAACCTTTTTCAGTAACCACTGCGTGAGCTGCATGTGCTCTTCTTAAACATAATCCTTTAAGAATCCAGCTGTCAGTGATAGAATATTTCATAATACCGGCTGCCCATGATGGATCAGAAAATGGGAATTTGCTTTCTTCTAAACCGTATGTTGCCTCTTTGACTGCAAACTTTCAAACTGTGAACAATCAGAAAACCTGTCACATTACAAAGCAGTGGTTTACAGTCCCCGACCTTAGCCGTGTCACCTAATTAGCGAAATATTTACACACATCAGATGATAGGGATGGGGATCGAAACCCAGTTCTATTGAGAACCCGGTTCCGCTATTTTCACCTTTTTCTAAAGTCCCAACCGCAACTGCGAGCAGTGTCCTCGGACGTCCCGACCACGCAAAATAAGAAGAGAAGAAGAAAATACAAGCAGAGGGCAAAGTCTCTGCAGATAATTACAACACAAACACTTTCGGTAGGTCATAGTGATGATGGATAGGGTTTGCATCTACATAACTATAACATCTATATATAACCATTAGATTAGATAATCCTGTTTAGTATAGTCTTCCTCAAAGTAGATCCAGTAAAAGTAACTAATGTCTACCATGCACAACAGGACTTAAGTCTGACGCCCTCTCATATCTAAAGACAATGTGATATGTAAAATCACACACTATAAGATTTTGCAGAAACTGCGGACATTGCAGCAGGGCCACTATTTGCAAGACAGCAACTGAATAGCTTCAGATTATTTCCCATCCTGCACCTCTTTGAAAACATTATACCAAACTTTATTTAAGAATATCACATGGACAGTTCCTTATGTGTATGCAAACATATAAACCTCTTGAAAGTCAAGATAAAGGTGTCATATGTTGACAAAGTTTCAGTTTTGATTAAACATCTTTTAAACAACAGAGTTTTGTGTAGGAGTTTGTTATATTCCAAATACTAAATACTGACACAACATTTTGATTTTTATTTGTAAATGCATATCGGTTATAAATAACAGTTATAGGTCTCATTAACTGCTAATAATTGTTATCAGTTTGGGCCCTCAAAAAACAATATTAGTCGATCCCTAAACCATTATAGAACCGTTATTTGAAAAAAGGAAAAGTCTGGAGTCCTGATAAAGATTAAGGCTTTCTGCAGGTATTTGTCCTAAATATGTCATTTTGATGAAATAATAGAAAAAACAAATAAATGCCATAGATCCTGCTTTTTGCAAGATACGGTGCATCAAAGACATAGTTGGGTTTGATTTTAAAAATCAAGAGTTTTTTTTAGGAAGCTAAGGATTTGGCCTCCACTATGTAAAGTTCAAAGGATAAAACCGCCTTCAGGTTTGTGTCGCTCTCGTCACAGTGGGACGTTTCACAGACAAGCAGGAGTCAAGCCTGTCAGGGTCAAACTGCAGCAACCGCTGCTGTGCGCGGGGGGGTCATCTTCATGTGTGTGTGTGTGTGTGTGTGTGTGTGTGGCAAGACCTACAGGGCCGATAACCCCAACGCTGATGGCCCTTCCCTATCTGCTCACTTGATCCCAGCGCACACACATGCAAACACACACACAGCACGGTGCGTACAATATGTGATTTTAATGAACCTAATCTCCAGGATCACCAGGTCTCTGAGCCGGGAAATTAACGAGAGCAGGTTAAACACACTACACACACACACACAAACACACACAGTGGGTTCAGTGAAACCTATTTCAAATTATGTGTGTGTCTATGTGTGTGTGTGTGTGTGTGTGTGTGCGTGTGTGTGTGTGTGTGTATAGGGGTGAAATTGGTTTTCCTCAGGATTAAAGGATTAAAAAGGCTGTTAGTTCCTCAAAGTACTCCAAATGCCCCCCTCAGTATTCATTACAGCAGATACAAAAGGCAGAGAGGAGCTCATAATGGCCCCAACCTTCTAATCATTTCAAGCAGGGACGCTGCTCATCTTGCACGCCACCACACACACACACACACACACACACGCGCTCTCTTTTATTATCATTATCCACACTATTAGCATGAGATAAGAACTGTCTGGAAATCACAACAGGGGGAATTTTTACGTATTATTGAGGAAACTGTGGCAGAAAATGTTTTTTAATATTCCAACAAATACGTTCCCCACTTGCTGCTTTAATGACTCCCTGATGCCAACAGGTCTGGTGTGGGGTCTGCCAGCCTGAAATATTGTAGGATAATAAATCAATATCTGAGTGCCCCCTTCACACACACCCCATGGAAAAACTGTCCCTTCAAGCAAGGAGGAGGGGGGGATTAATTGAAAGTGATTGAGAGCATTTCTCACCGTGCCCTTTTTTCACCCAGCGGGTGGCCACTTGTTCGCTGACAGCAATGGAGGGATTGGTTTACATTGTCCGCTGCTGGTCCACCACTGTGTATATGTGTGTGTGCGCACATGGAGCGCTGGGGGGGGGGGCTAACAAGGCTGAAATTGATGCCATTTTGAGAGGGGAGTCATTTTTGATGGTTGCTGACATTCAGCTCCAGAAAATATTGCATTGGATGTGGAAAAGGTCAAAGCCAAGGACGAGCAACTGGGAGAGAGGAAAAAAAGAGAAGAGATGGCGAGACAAAAGAAGACATGAGAAGAGAAAAGAAAATGAAAAATGAAAGAAAAAACAACAACATGGGAGGTTGAGGATAAAAGTTTCAGCTGTAAAATAAATTCATTGGCGTAAAAAGTGCAATATTTGGAATAAATGTATCAAGTCAAATGGAATTATGGAAATGGAATCAAGGTCTGAAATAAACACCTGCCAAGCATCAACAGCAGGTCGATTATTGTTGCCAGAAATCTCAGAGGGCGAGTAAATGTTTCCACCCAAATCAGTAATGTAATAAAATAGAAACTTTGCTGAGACTCTCTGCCGTGTTTTAGTGTAATTTGTGAGTGCACTGCTTCTGTCCTCACACACTTGCACACACACTGCCACATGTGTTTTTCCACGTGTCTAAACAGTGCCGTGAAACTGACCGTCTCAAGCGCTCATGGTTTTGCAGCACTGTTGTACGGGACATCAGACAGACTTCATGGTTGGAGCAAATAAACGGGTGATTACAGTGAGGAGTCTGATGAAGAGGTTTTAGTTGCATAAAATAATTAAGAATCCGATGTGTTTACATAACTTTCAAATTGACTTTTAGGTTTGATCCTTGAGCACATTTAAGAGGAAATTTTTCCAGGCAAGGTTTGGAAATCAAGACGTCTTCAGTTGTATTCAGGCTTGAACTGAAAAATTGTTGATCAATACATTAAATCATTTTGCAGAAAAGTTTGCTCGGGCCTCTTTTTTAAGTTTGTGTTCCAAACGATTTATTATTATTTTAGTAAAAGTAACTGGATTGAATGCATTCGTGGCTCAAAAAGGCAGTTTATTATTTTGGTGGAAAAAAATGTGCTTGGTCGGTGGAATTTTTCATCGACTCACTGCCTTGGAAAGTGGAGCTGAAATGATTAATTGATTAGCTGTCTACTATTGAATTAATCTCCAACTAATTTAATAACCGATGAATTGCTTTGAGTACTTTTTAAGAAAATAAAGAAAATTCTCTGATTCCAGCTTCTTAAATTAATGTTTGGTTTCTTTACTCCTCTTAAACTGAATATCTTTGGGTTGTAGACAAAACAAGACGTTTAAGGACATTATTTTGAGCTTTGTGAAACACTGATCATTTTTTTTTCACAGTTTTACAGATTACTAATCCAAAACTAATCCATTAATCAACAAAATAACAGAAAATAATAGTTAATTGCAGTCCTCAAGAGTCAAAAATTACTTTCAGACACTGTATAATAAAGTCAGGCTGGACGGCATGTCTAAAATCAAATACTACAATATCTTTTGACGAAATACCTCAAAATTGATGTTTCGACGATTTTGTAGAGTTGAACATTGGCTTTCACAAAATATTGACACAGTAATATTTTCTGATAAATTATCATCAGAACTGCAGATATGATTGACGGGTAACAGCAAATAATAGCAGCTAACTATGTGGTAAGTTCAGAAAATTACATTACTGTCACACAGCCTTTAAAACTGGGAAAATACAACACTTTATAACCAAATATCGAGTCTTATAATATTAACATAATGCCCAGCCCTAAATCAAGTAGAATTACCTCAAAAAGGAAATGAATGTGTCATAACAATGTTTTCCCTCTACTTCAAAATAAAGAGTTACATCCTCTCTTGTGAAATCTGAATAATTACGGTTGTACAGGCAGGTTTTGGTAATAAGAAAACAAAGGATGACTGTGTGAAACTGTGAAATGAGCCATTAGCAGATTATCACTTAACGCTACACTACATCCCACATCTCAATGACTGCACTGTCCAGCGGATAAAAAGCTCTCTAGTCTTTAGTTTGTGTTTTCAGAGGCACAACTCACACATAAAACACCCCATCAGCTACTGCAGGAGACAGGAAACTATTACATGCACATCATTTTTCTTCACTGTTGGCACACTATAGTAATCACAGCCCCCCCCTCCGAATCACATCGTCCTCCTCCTGCACTGAGAGAAACTCCTGACAAAATAAATGCTGCGACCACAGCTCCCCAGCTCGGGTTTCTTTACTCTTCTTTATTTCCCGTCATCATTTCGAGGGGAGACAAATGTTTGTCACATCTATTGTCTGCGTACACAACAGCTGCTTGGGATTTTGGTTATCTGGGATTTTCTTTTTTTTTTTCTACTGTTGCACTTATTTTGCATTGCTCTGGATAAGAGTGTCAGCTAAACGCATAAACTGCATTCGTATATGTCAGCATTTCTCGAAGTCAGGTCCCCAGGCCTGTTTCATTGCTTTTCTGCAGATTGGAGTTTTACTTCTATAAACAGAGCCAGACAGAAAAATGCTTTATAAGCTGAAATCAACTTTGAAAAAAAAATAAACTGAGCTCCTACCACCAGAGATTTTACTCAAAGAAGCATCACCAGTTTGAGCGTTCAGTTACTTAAAGGGACATTCCACCAATTTAACAGATGAGGTCCAGGTTACACCTCACAAAGAGCACTACTCATGCCGACTATACACTCGAAGACTTTTAAAAGACTTTCAAAGGACTAAAGACTGACACCTTCTTATGCTGCATTCATGTGATGCCGGAAAGTCGTAGTTTCCTGGTTGGAAAGTCGTTCTTCCGACTTCGTTGTGTTCATGTGCTATGAGGTTGTAAAGTAGGAACAACATGAAAGCTACAAAGAAGATGGGTTGCATTTTAATTCTAAGAGTGCTTAAGCAAGAGATTAATAGCTGTTGTCAATATATTCAGTTTATTTTTTATATATATTTTTACATCTAATCTAGATGGCAATTACCTTAACACCATTTTACAACTACATGTGTTCAAAAATTGATATTTAAGGTGGGAATTCTTTAAAAAAGGTTTCTTACCATTGAAAAATGTTGACTTTTGGCCTCCATGTTTATGCATTAATGTGGACAACTCATGTTATAAAATAACGTTATCAGTGTTTGTGTGCTCGCCTGGCATGCTTTATAATTGAAAGTTTTTTTGCTCGCTACAGTTAATAGATGCATACACTACAATGTGATATTAAATAAAAAATGACTAAACTCATCATTTTTTACTGTCAATTGTTGACACTGTTTCACCGCTTCCTGCCATTTCTGTCATAACTCCACAGCTCAGATATCAATGAATTACAGCTTTGGAGAGCTGTCCGTGTGCTTGTAAATACAATATTTCTGAGGAGCACATGAAGGCAGCATCACTTCTCAAAACACTGTGAGGATTTTAAGTCACGCACTATAACATTTTGCAAAGACTGAGGATCTTGTGGGGCCACTACTTGCAAGACTACAACTTGATTCCTTTTGAGATTGTAATGCCAAACTACGTGTCTGCAAAAACACATAACAGTATTCTTGTCCACTCAGCATCAACATAATCTATAAAGATACGCAGTGTTTATGTACAAACTTGACATTTTGTATTTGTTGTCTCAGCTCACTGCCAGCCTCTATTGGTGAGCTGCACTATTTCAGTGGGAGGAGACCGTAGAAATGAGACCTGAACCGTTACGATCTCTCACTAAACTAAGCGCTGGTTGGTGGATCAGACACACACCGAAATTCAAGCATGAATTAACCTTCACGTTTAAACATTTAATTCAGAATTTAATGCTGATTGCACAATGTATTGGCTATAGAACAATGAAAAGAAACTGCGTTAAAATCGCTCTGCTTTTAGCTCAGCTTTCACTTTGCAATTCTACCTGTTTCTGGGTACGACTGGGAAAAATGAGTTATAATTTACAGCATAAAATGCTGTAGGTGATCGTTGACAAACGGAGCAAATAGCAAAAGTCTACATCATGTACTGCTAGATTACAGAATGTGAAAGGTTACAGAAAAATCAGTTACTTATCAAAATATGACGATCTAAAGTAATAACAACATTAGTGCCTCTTCAGTGAGGCAATAACTTTATTTCTACCACCAATAAAACAATTCAAAGCCTCATGCAGACTTTAGCAATCTTAGAAGTTTAGTGCAAACAGTGTGCAACATTGATCCAATATAATATTATGCAGACTGAAAAAAGACAGTGCCTTCTGAATCGCAGGTTACGATGTTTGTCCATCAATACATAAACAACATAAACAAACATGAATCACGCTGTCTGAGTGTCTAAAAAGGTCTGAAAAAAAGAGGAGGAGGAGGAGAAGGAACAGCTCGAAGTATTAGCATCTACTAGCATTTAGCATTCACTAGTTGCACTGATCAGTGCTTCATTTCGTTGCATTTCTATTGGTAGGTTAGTAGATGTAGGTCGTAACAGCACTCAGAGAGTTTTGATGGTCATCCAAAATTTCTGACACTGTCAGAAATTTATCCTAAGCTGTCTTTAATCGCACAACCACGACAACAGCCATCTTTGAACCTCTCGACGTATGACCACTATTTTAGAGCCACAACCAAAGACATTACCACATTTCTTTCAGGTTGTAGCTACAGTGTATACCGGGCTTTAGAGAGATGTTTAAAATTCTTCCTATCCCATTTAGCTTTCCAAAATGTTCAGCAGAAGCGCAGCTGGTCCATTTATTGCTTTAGTTACTTGCTGCAGTTGGCAGCACTGAACTGCAAGGCAGTAATCGTCATCTTATTGGTCTCAAACGAGGATTATGGTTCATCAGACATAAAAAAAACATGGAAATCCTTTTCTCCAACTTCTAATGGATTGAAGACAATCCTAAAAAATATATTTGTCTATGCAAGAATAACACGAGTGTTTTCTAACTGGCAGTCAGGCTCAACAGCGTGCTGTGACCTCCTGCGTCCTGTTTCCTTCAACAAGCTGCTGCCTCTGTCACCAACGGGTTTGTCTGAGCTAACAAGCTACATGTTAATAACAGGAAACATGAGGAACGGAGGAGTTAGACTGTGCAGAAAGGCCCAGCTAAATGAATATAAGTGGGGTTATTATGTGCCAAATGAATGTGCAAAATGATAAACATCATGTTGGAATAATGTTGCTTGTAGCTTTAAAATATCATTTTCAGCATCGATTTCTGCTCCACTGATCTGACATCCATCTATTCCTGCACTTTTTCTTTATCACTATCACCAAAACTCATCTTTCCTCTCACTGCTGTGTGAGTCACCTCCTCTCTCTCTCTCCTTCCACCTTTTTCCCCTTCTTGTTTCTGCCAAACTTGGCTTCATTAAAACGCTAATGACTCCCATTATCGGACCCACAGATCGATTCTGTTGGCGTTCACTTGAGCCTCTGCTAATAAGGTGTGATTAGTGTTGGTTTAATTCACTGAACCTCCGTGTATGTTTGTATGTGTGTGTCCTGCCATTACTCTGATCTCTATTGATTTTCTGTTTGGCCAGCAGATGCCAAGGTGGACTTTCTCCAAGGATTTCTGTCTCTCAAACGCACTATTTCACAATCACAGCAGCGGCAACTACGGAAACAATTGTAATCACATGAAAACTTCAAATACTCTAAGTCTCCCAGTGACAGGAAAACTGAATATGTTCAAAAACTACTTGTTTTATCCCCTTTCATCTCCTTTTCTCTCCCACTGTTTTTGTCTCTCCATCCTCCAGTCGCTCTCTATGTTTTGCATTATCCCCACCAGTCTGTCTGTGGTTTTTGAAGTGTGAGGGAAGGCCTGGTAGCCTGGACCTCCATGGCTGAAGCATCCCAGAGGTTATAAGGATGTCGACACAGCAAATCACAGTGTGATGGTATTCCCATATGCTCTCAGCTGACCGGGACAGTCCGTTCCAGATACACGCGCTGGGCCTGATGCCGTTTTCCTAATTCTTTGGGTTTGTTTACACCTTGTTAAGGAAGCGTGTGGCACATAAAACTTTTTTTTCAAATAAAAAGCCTCTCGAATTAAACTTTGGGGATATTTTGATCCCATAGGGACCAAGAAACTAACGCAGTTGTGTGAAGAAATAAGAATTATGCCATCTCAGGGTCAAGGTGCGCATATACACGTCAATATTCTTTGTCTTTTTCTTGACACACAGTTTCTGAATGTGGGCATTCATTTTTAAATTCTAAATATTTGATTTAAGGTTTGAACAAGTCAAAAAATGTGTAAAAATTAGAGTTTTTAATACTTTATTTTTAAAACATGAATGTATTTAATTGGAATTCATGTCAGATGCAGGGTCTCTTCTTCATTAGTAATTGCTGCGGTTTTAAAGCGCAACCAGTTTGAAATCTTCACATTATATTTTTGCTCTTTACTGTGTGAATTATATATTTACATGGTAATTTAATGCTTTGATATTGCTTAGTTTAAAACCAGATTTCATTGCTGTATTTCTACAGCAACATTCTGCTATATCAGAGTAGTCTCAGGCAAAGTTAGTGTAAAAGTTGTTAAGCGTACAGCCAGTAATTTATGCAAATTTACAGTGAAATACATTATAATGTATAATGTTTGCACCATTGATTTGGCAAATATCAATTTATAAGTTTGAATGGTCGTGGTTGAAAAGTATATCCACTTTAAAGGGCAGTTTATTGTAGTTTATACCTTTTAATATGGTCCTAAATTTCGTAAAAATAATCTGATTCGCTCAAAGTGAATTTGTGTGGAGTTTCCTAAAGCAGAAGAGCCTTTCTCTGTTTGATGTTATCTGTGCGTCTCTTACAGACGGGCCTCTGAGGATTCCCCTCTGAGGGCTGCCGATGATATTGTTCTCTGCGGTTTGCATCTGCTGGTTTGATAATCCAGTGATTTCGCCGTCAGAGGGGGATTCTGGGAGCGCAAACACGCAACAACACACGAACTCCTGGACTGTGACGGCAGCCATTGTTCCTCCCAAACAATGTCTTCACTTTGATGTCTGTGATGCTTGGCCGGCCGAGGGAAGTTTTTTCAATCTGTGCTTTAGCACCCAATTCCCTCTCTTTTCTCTGACCCCCCTCCCATCAGTCGTCCCTGCTGAGAAACCAATAAACTAAAAAAATGTAATAAATGAGTTTTAATCTCCACACATACAGTATATTATTCATAATATTATATCCTATGGACTTTCAGGACTACGAATCTTATTATAAATCCACAACACTGCATATGGCTAATGTAAAAAGTTAGACGCAATTTAAGGTGAATAACTGCATTCGTTCTAAATTGTACAGAAATTTACTAAAAACTGATTTAGACTGCAAAAAAGGTCAGATATGATTTGATCTATGATGCTCATATGATGTCGCACGTTGTGTGTTGTTTCTAACATAAACAGAGTGTCTGTTTTTGTTTCACTAAAATGCCATTAAAAGCCCCTTCAAAGAGTTAAGCCCAAAAAGGGCTTTTGTCATTGTCTCGCTGTGGGGGCAACATGCTGGTTTGACTCTTGATTGACAGGTTCAATCCTCCAATGTGCTTTGGCACAAAAGGTGACAAGCAGAAAGGAAATTGGCTTTTGTCCCTGCCTCTGAGCTACTTAACCTGATTTCTCATTTATTAAAACTTAAACTGCATGGAAACTGACACACACATGCAAAATAAATGCTGCAAGATTTCATTGCATTTGTTATGTTTTTATATTGTCCTTTTTTATTTTTTTTTATTTTTTGTGTTTTTTAGAGCAGCTATTTAGTCGAAAACAATACACACATTTGCAGCATTAACTGTTTTTTTTTTACAATGTAAGTGTAATACATCTGCAGTAATTTTAAATTCAGACATTATCATGGAAGTTTAATACTTTTCCAAACACTTTCTTATAGTTTTTGTTTACTATCAACTTAGATGATTCCTTTACTTGTAGTCATTGCCATTATGTATTGTGCCACAGTTTATTAATTCTGTTGTGTAATATTCTTTTACTTGGAGTTTGGTTAAATTTTCATTTTACTATTTTAAATCCGATTAATATGTGTCTGTTTATACTGTCTTTTGAATTTTGTCTACATGCATTTTATGTAAAGCACTGAAAGAAATGTGCTGTACAAATAAACTCACATTAACTGGTCAATTATTTTATTATCAATTGCTATTTTTTTCTTTTTAATAAAATATGTGTCACCAAAAATTTCAGAAATAAAGCCAAATTTAACGATGCAAATCTGGTTATTATTCAAAAAATATTTAAGTTTTCATTAAAAAAGACTGAAAAATCATTAAAAAAACACAATAAAATGACAAAGATAAAGCTTAAAATGTAACAAATTATCACTTAAAAATAAAATACAGCCAGCCAGGAGGTGGAGGCCTTATTCTGAAGTCTGTGTCTGGCCGTACTGACTCAAAGCCAGTAGTTTTGTGCCCCCTTCTGGCAACTGTAGCAAAAACTGACCAGCTGATACAGTTGTGATGGACAGAAATGAGCTGGAAGATGTAATATAGTGCTAATATCTTTTATCCAGACACACAAAGCCAACAACCGCCAATGCACAGAGATTATTAGATTTCCAAAAGGGTATACAGATTCATAAGCACTCCAATAATACAATAGATAATACGATCCCAACCATCTTAAAAAAAAGGAAACTCTCTTAATAACGCCAAAATATATCCAGTCTACACAGACAAAGAAACTCCACATCCATTCAAAATTTTAATACCAATCTGCCAACATATCAAATAACGTAGAATAAACAAATTGGCTTGTTTAGCTGAATTCAGTGTGCTGTATAGTCAGGTGAAGATACCAAAAAAGTAAAACATTAGGCGTAGCAACATCCAAATCACCCCCCCCCCCGTCACCTCTGTTACTCTGGGAACCAACAGACTCTCCCACTACACCTCCGTCTCTCTCCGTCACTCCCTCCCCTCTCCGTCTCCGCTCCATAACTTGTCACATTCCCCGTTAATTTCCATGACAGATGCTGACTTTGCCCCTCTACCTTTCTGCGCCTCGCTCTCCATCTCGCTCGCTGTATTTCTCCCATTTATCTCCCCCATTTTTTCTATTTCACCTGCTCTCTTCCTCCTCCTCCTCCTCCTCCTCCTCTCATCTTACGTGTTTCACTCTTCCCATTTTCCTTCCTCTCTGATTCTCTACTTTTATTCTTTTGTCGTTCCTTTTCCTGTATTCCCCTCCCTGTCTCGACCCCCATATCTCGTCACACTCCCCATTAATTTCCATAAAAGAGATGCTGACTTTGCACTGATTCAGTTAGTGCTGAGGGTGGGGTGAGGGGGCATGGATGTGTGTATATTTATATACTGCAGGTGTGTGTGCGTGTGTGTGTGTGTGTGTGTGTGAGAGAGAGAGAGAGAGTCCATGGGAATTGTCGCCGTAAACGTGGATTTTACTGGTGGCAGAGAGGAGGAGAGCAAACTTTTATTGTGACTGATGGCTTCCTATTAAAGGCACACTATTATCATGATGGAAAGAGACAAACAGAGAGGTCGAGAGGAAGAAGTAATGAAGGCCACGAGAGGAGAGAGGGAAATAAAGAGAAGGACAGAGAAAGAAGGAGACATAAAGCAGGATAACGAGAAAATGAAGAAATAAAATAGGAGAGATGATGGAGAAAAAAACACAAAAAGGGCTTGAGATGAGAGCAGATGAAGGGGAAAGAAAAAGGGGGCAGAAAAAAAAGAGAAAACAGAAGAGGGGCAGGTGGATAATATTAGAGAGTGACAGATGAAGAGCAAAGAAGAAAAGAGCGGAAGACAGAAATGAGATGAAGAGATGTAGATTATGAGACAAAAGAGGCAAGAGATGACGCAAGAGAAAAGAGAAAATGAGCCACAAACAGGTTGCTGTCGTCGTCAGGGTCCAAACAGAAACAGATGAAGAAAGAAAGAGATAGAAAGGTCACTGAGTTGTAACACAACAGATTATATCTGAACCTCTGCTGATCCAAGGATGCTTGGATAACATTTTGAGAGAAGAGGGATGCATAGAGAGGAGGGGAGGAGAGATTACTGTTTTCTTTTGTTGCTTTACCAACACTCATTCTCAAGCCTGGAGACTACAACTACAGCGACAAAGAAGAAGGAGAAAAACTCATTTTGGGACAAGATCCTTCAATCTGCCCGCTAATGCAGACTGAAAAGTCACTACACACAACACTAGCTTTTGAAAAGATCACATTCATTTGTTTGAGGACTCCCTTCAATATCTCTGGATGCAGTAGTAAGCAACTGCTGTTAATTTACAGCCAACTCATCAGTAAAACACTACATTTGTTTAAAACGGTACTGCATTGTGGGTTGCCCCACTTGAAGCAACAGGAACCAGGCCCTTAACAGTATGCTGTTGCTTTAAATGACAGGACACTACAGTATTTTTTGGAAACAGTCTGCTGCAAAGAGAATTTGGAGCTCGATCTAGAGTTTGATGTAAAGTTAGCCTTGTAATCCTAACATCAGGCGAGTGCTTTCTGTTTCTCAGTCAATTTTCTTTGAGAAAACAGAAATAATTTCCTATTTGGATGGCAGTTTTTCCCAAAGAGGACGCACAGTTTGGAGGACATGTGCTACACATCAACAAAACCATTCTTCAGTGAGGAGGAGATTTGAATAGCTCAAACAATTAGCCTATTTACCAGCTTTTTTTCGTTTTATTTTGGTAATGTTGATATCATAGTCTGCAATAAAGGAACAACATTCTCGTTAACCCGGTAATTAAGCACAAAGAGGCCAGCTTCAGCAGAGGGAGGCAGTAAAATAGAGCATTAGCTTACTGGAATATTTTCACATCTAACAAAGATATGTGCTGCATTAAATTTTTGACAGTAACAGACTGCAAAAACGTTGGATACTGTAAAATAATGGTATATATTAAAAGGTCTGTGCTGCCATTATTTTACTGTGTAGCTTGCTGTTATTTTACAGTGAAATTATTTACAGTGAAGAACTACAGGAAATATTGAACTGTAATTTAAAAAAAACACATTTCTGGCAGTTTTGAGCTCCTGCCAAGACATAGTGTTTCCAAACTACATCACACACAACAGAGTTTGGGGCTCTAAAGGCGTGGCCTTCAAGCCTTGAACTTGAAACCTGTGGTAACACACAAAAAAAAACTTTACAGCAGACGAGCCATCTGAGCTCTTCAATGCAATGCTGAAATCCTGCGATAAGTTTGCAACAAACTGCTACATTTGCCACAGCCACTGAAGGTCCATGTCCCCGGACAGGCCACGAAATTTCTTTGCTTTCTCACTTCGGCTTTGCTTGTCTTGAAGCAGATATGATGTCAGGGTCACCCCATTGCACACCAAGTTTGTATTTGTTGTCCAAAATTCAGGTTTACACAGACTCCGAAACTTTTGTTCTTTCTTCAAAGTTAACTGAAGAAGTAACATTTTTGGCATTTTTGGCATCCGTCAAAAGACACGTACATCCAGAACAAGAGAAGAACAGGGCAGAAGTGTAGAGGAGGGCATCAAAAGAAAAAAAAAAGAAGGGGAAAACTGTGAATGCAATATTCATTTTTAAATGTTCCACAACAAAAAGAAGGTAATGTTAGCCTCTCCAGAAATGCACAGCAGCAAAGATGATACTTAGAGCCGAATGCAGCTTACATAATAGTCACACAAAAGCAAGACGAGTGGCAACAGCATAGAAAGAGGTGCGAAAAGAGTATTCTCGCCCATTTTCCAATTATTTGCAAAACAGCTTTATTCAATAGACGTTCTATGGACATTTTCCTCCCATGCACCTGTCTACAAGTTTTTTTGAGGTGTGCATGAGCCTCCACAATCAAGGTTTTAGCAGAAAAAGAGGTACATCAAGTAGATAGAAGCAAGGGAGGAAATGTGTGCAAAGTTATGCAACAAATAAAACGATAAAATGCATCAGACAATTTTTATCAGATCGGGGAGTACAAAAAATACAGACTTGCTGTGCGCACAGGCCTTTACACATTGATTGCAACATTAAAAGCGGTAAAAAACGTGAAACTTGAAATGAATCGACTTATCGGCCTAGCCCTATTAGACAATAGACTACACCATACATGGCAACCACACATGCAGGCGGACTCCTAGTCCACTGTAGGGATACCTAATGATTACTTTTTTTTTTATTACTAATTAAACGTTTGGTTATTAAAATATCAGACAATAGGGACAAAAAGCACATCCTTCATGCCTTCAATTGCTTGTATTGTTTGACCAAAGTCTAGTTTGGAGAATCAAAATAATCTTCCAAGTTCACTGTGTTTACATAAAATAATGTTTCCAATAATCTTCCATTTACAAATGAGGCTCAGCGTTTGTGTATTTTTACCAAATCTGTAACCCCGGCTGGCCGGCTTTTCTCACGACCGGGCGGTGGCCCAGCGACGGACGGGTCATACTGTTTTTGTTGTCGCCGCGTGCAAGCAGGAGGGTAAACAAATCCAGTTTTAATAAGGGCTTGTAGCTCATAATCCTCGACCGCCAGCAGGTGAGGGCCAACATATGGGGCGAGACCACGAAGAGCGGGCAGCACGAACACACACACACATCCGTGCGCACACACACACACAGCAGCTGTCGCTTGTTTTCCGAGGCAAGACCGATCCAACAAGAGCACCGTGGGTCTTGGGGAGCTTCGCCAAGAGAGGAAGGAAGGGAAAGGTGGGAGAGGGAGGGAGAGATATATTAATGCAAATGACAGAAGGTGAAGAAAGGAGGGATTTTCTCTTCCTAATTTTAGTCCGTTTGTTTCCTGACACCATCACATTTTCTAACACAAGCTGATATTTTACACAAAGTACTCCATGGCTATTATAATTGAACATGAAGCGAAATAATAGCACAATATTTTACTGTGTGGGAGCGCGCGGTGCGTTTTAGCTCGACTAATTTACCACTTTGCTGTTTTGTAAACATAATGCGTTTGACTAGTGGGACTTGTTCATGGTTACTTTGCCCTAGTGTGCTTTATAGCGATAAAATGCTTTCAGCAAGGGGGGAAAAAAAAATCAATTTCCCCCCTGACCGATTTGGTTACACACGGCGTAAACACAGTCTAGCTGGCTTGTTGTGTTGTTTTTAGCGAACAAACACTTTTTTGTTGTTGTTCTTTTGGCTTATTCCATATAATTCAGGGAAGTTTCCACAAATCAAAAGGTTGGTTTCGCAGCAAATAGAGGTTCAATCTTTTAAGATTAAACATGAAAATGAAGCTGAGCTTTTAATGATTTTATGTCGCAGTGTTTCTTTTTTTCCACAAAGGCAGAAAATGGTTCCAGGAGCCGCTCAGTCTGGTTTACATCTCTGCTTTCTCTTCCCTTTTCTTGCTTTCTCATACCGTCTGTCATCACTCTCTTCTCTTCTCCACCCCCGTTCGTTTCCGTATTTCCCTCTCAATTTTCTTTTCCCCGTATTCTTAATTTCTTCCCTGTTTGGTTAACTCTCTCTCCCCGTCTGCCTCCTCTTTGTCTCCCTCTCCTCTCTTTTTTCTCATCTGCCTCCTCTCTCCTCCATCGCAACCCATTTCTGCTCCTTATGAACTGTGAAAAATGATTGTCTGCAGGATGAAGTGGACAGAATTCGCCGGCGTAATGGCCTGACAAAATGAATCGCGGCCTTCCTCGCCATCCATCACCGCTCCGAGGCGACTGCGGTTAAGATCTGTGAAGGTGCTGGCTTATTGATTACTAGTTGTAACTACAAAGTGTCTGATTCAGTGTTTGTAGCATGGCGGGGTGGAGGAGGGGGGTGGAGGGGAAGGCAGGCAGCTGTAGCACTCTCAAAAATCCTCTTTTGATAGATTTTAAATGGTGAAATATTGATTTCTGTCCGGTCCAAGGCCTGGCCGAGCAGGCCGCAGCCATTTGTCGGAGGTATAATGCCGGACACCCAGTTCTGCTGGCCACCATCAGTCATTCTGACACGGCGAAAAATGAGAGCGGAAGGAAGAAAGGGGGAAAAGAGAAGGTAGGGAAAGAGGAAGAGAAATAAATCAGTGGTTCGACCCTTTACCTCCATTTAATTCAGGTTGATGCTCCTATATGTGAAATGTCTTACGCACCGTACTAAATTATGTTACTTATGAATATTCTGCATATTGTATAAAGCGCTGACTCGTGCTTTTCAGTGACTAGAATAACAACAACGCCCACAAAAATAAAGCGCACAATAACATCAACACCCTCCAAACTTTCCTCATTATCCTGTATTTGGTGAAAGTAGTGTGACTGGGGCTATGAGGTGGAGGGTAATGACCTACTAAGAGAGCAGACCATGAAAAGGTGATTATTGCTCTTAATTGGTGTCCACAGAGGCAGCAAGAAAGCAGGCAGGTAGCATTAATCTACATTAAAGAGACTGGAGACAGCGCGCACCACGCTTTTCTGCTGATTCACACTCATTTAAGGCTGCGTGTTGTTACGCTGATAAGCTTGAATTAATAGTAGTTTATTTATACGGAGCTACAAGATGAGGGTCTGTAATTAACTCGCTGTGGTCTGTGACTCACACATGCAAAGAGGTATGACAACTGCAAGAAAAGACACTAATCCAGATGCGGACACAGCAGCAAACATCACCACAAAACTCGACATTCATAGACTCATTTGTATGGGAACTATTTTTTTTTTCCATATGTGAATGGAAATCGGAAAAAATGCTTTTGCCTCAATAAACAAGGACAAATATCATATTATAGATGAATTAGCAGATGGAGACAACACAGTACATGGTTTTCTTCCCTGTGCTTTAAAAGGGTAACAAAACAGGAGTAAGAGCATAATAAGGTGTCAAAGTCGTTGACATGTGCCCACATGATGTATATTCTGGACTATATTCGTAGCAAAAAGACACATAAACCCTGGACTTTTTAAGGCAGGCTGAGCAGGTATTATTGGTACTTTTGGAATTTTGTCATTTTTAACCTCTCCTGAAATAAAAAGACAAAATAATAAAATTACTTATTATTAGTGTGGTTTTAAAAATAATTGCAGAAGGTAGACGTACCTGATGAAACTTGGTACCAACCATGTCGGCATAGCTTGTTGGGACAAAGGCTAAATAATGCTGCAAATCTACGCTAATTTTTAAGGAGGGAAAAACTGGCATGGTCATTTTCAAAGGGTTTCCTTGAACTCTCATCTAAATATTTCTGAATAAAAATGGTTTCTGTCACCAATCTCCCTTAAACATAAGAAACCTTGTACCCAGTAAATGTTTTGTTGCTTCAAACAATGTACTCCTCCAGATTAAAGTTATATATTTTTCTTTATATGGAAAAGGACAACCAGCTTTTGAAGAACAAAAAATCGCAGAACACCTAAGAAGATACAGTCGATACATAACACATTAAACCAGGAGTGTAGCAAAACTCAAATTACTACTTTGAGACAGTATCAACTGTAAAATTAGAAACCAATCAGTATGTGATTTCTAAACTCTCCATACTGACATAGATTTCAACTAGCCTAAATATACTTCAACAGCATAATACAATTCCTTAAATTCAATTTTTGCTTTTAATTTTTGGGTGCCATCGCAAGATTTTCAGTGTCCCAGTGGCACCACTAGCACACTAGCTCAACTTGTGTGATGTGCATAGGAAAACTTTTTTATCTTTTTTTTTTAACATTTTATTGAATCTTGGATAAACCTGCTGTATAATGTTTTGAAGTGTACATTAAATGTATTATGTTGTGAATTCCAGTGGGAATATTTGTTTTTTTAAATCATTTTTCTTTATACATAAAGATAAATTTTATGCTTTTCAACTTGTTTTATGTCTCAGTTCATTATGTGTTTTCCTGAGGTTATTAATATAATTGAGTTTACCAACTCAAATATAAGCAATGTTGAAACAGCAAAAGCACTGTATCTTGGAAAACCTAATGAAATCATATTTGGCCAAATGGTGTATTTTGACACTGATATTATAACTTAACATCACATGCTTTATTTTCATCGAGAAATAAAACACAAAATATTTGTGGAAATTCTGTTCATTCCAATTTTGCAATTCAATCCATCATAATTTAGATTAAAACCCGGTCGAGTGCAATGCAATGTTTTGGTCCTGAGAAAAAACTGAAATTAGGTCGAGAGCAGGTGGTGACCGCCACCCACACACCCTCCACATGTAACACACACACACACAGTCGCAGCACAGAGGAAGCTCAGTCCTGGTGGGAGGTCTGAGGTCTGGCCCTCCGCATTCCACAGACAAGTGTCTAGCACCTGCTAGGCCTCAGTCAGCCTTTACTGGCCAACAGATTAGGACGGGCGGACACACTCCAAATCCGTTTACTTTACAGTCTGTGTGTTTCCGTGTGTGTGTGTGTTATTATGAGGGAGACAGAATCCAAATGTTTAGAGGGAAGCTATTCTGCAACAAACTGTGCTCAAATATTGATTTTACTCTACAAAAAAAGAAGAAAAAAGCTCCACAACAAACATTAAATCACGATATACTTCAACACGAATGCTTCAAAGAAACAGACTAATGAATGTGAACACAATGAGTGTTAGAGCTCAATGCAATTTTGGGGCATAAAGGGCTCACTAAGTCTAGATATCACACACACACACACACACACACACACACACACACACACACAGTACATTGAAATGCACACACACCTTCAGCAGCCCATGTCTGACAGGTGCACATGTCAGTGGTTAGTTCAACCTGGATCAGAGCATTTGGTCTCACTCTGTAGCAGCCAGGCCCCTAGGGTGTGTGTGTGTATGTGTGTGTCTGTGTGTGTAACCCACGGGCCCGATGCTCAGTACCCAGACACTACCCATATTGTTTTCTTCAGTGGAGCTAGAAAAAAGGGGAAGCTGATTTACAGAGCTGTCTGGCACTGGAGCACACGGATGCATGACTGACTCGGCCTAATGGAGTTTTCAGCTTTGGATTTACACTTCTCCGTCTGCGAGAGGAGCTGAGCCGCGCAGGAGCACAATCTGGCTGCTGCACGACGTGTCTATGGCAGCTATGTTAGCGCCGTGATCTCGTCTTGCAACTGTTACCAAGTAATGCTTGCTGTAATGCCAGCAGCACCTCAGCCCCTACGACCCCAGACCACGTTTTGAGCGTTTTAGAGGTTATGGATCCCCAGATTGGACATTTTCTTCTTTTTTATTATTATTTTGCGATGATTAAAGCCTCCAAATCAGACTTGTTTTGTTTTTTAAAATTTTTTTTTTTTTTTTTAAATCCCTTTTTGTGTAATTGTGCCCTAAAGTTGTGTTCGTATTAACGAAATACACTCTAAAGCATTCAAAAATCTAGGTTACTTCAGCAAAATCAAAAAACTTTTGATGTGATTGGCTGTCAGCAAAATCATACATATATATTTTAGCAATGCACACTTATTGTGTGAATGCACGCCAATAAAGGCCAATTATTAATTGATGAAGCCTCTTTTTCTGTCTATCAACAAAGGGCTAATTGATGGTTTTAACCAATAACAAAACAAAAAACTGCTTACATGTTACGAATATTTTAATGGACATGCAACCATTGTGGACCTCTGTCAACAAAAGCAAGAAGTATCACAACTTCCTCCAAGAAAAGGAGACCAGAGGTTATGAAGTGTTCAACAATCTGTCAAAAAGAAAGGGTTTCACACTCCAACGTGGCAACATGTCCAGGCCAACTGTCACCCACTTCTGTAACACAGAGCGCTAGAGCTGATAATGCTGGGAATCCAACATTAACGTGTGTTAACTGGACCTAAATCAGTTTGGTGTGTGTCGGATTGCTGGACTGCCATCAGGGCAGGACTGTGTAACTGCGTGCAGCTGCCCCCCAAACGCTGGCTTCAACAAATTACCCATTTCACAGCTCACAAAGCATTTAGCCTCCAAACTATGTGAACGAATCCATTCCTGTGTGTTTGGAAGGACACCCACTCCCCCATGGGAATGTAATATTTCTATCCCATGCCATGGACCTAGTTCTTTATCCAGATTCTGGTCTGAAGATTGTTGGCTAAAACCTTCGATTAACATGTCATTATGATGTCTGCCTGTATGAGTGTGTAATGTACGCGACGCGAATGAATGCAACATGGTTATTCACTTAAACTCAACCTAGTCAAAGTCAGAAAGCAGGTTGGACAGAAAAGGATTATGGGTAGGGTTGTTTAGCATAGACTGTAAGAAGAAGCATCGTCCTGCAGAGCCGGAGAGCCACAGTTTTGGCGCACGTCTAAAACAGTGGCCCTAATGAGTTTGCACATGCACACGTCTAAAACGGCTCCGCAGGAGGTTGATAATGACCACAAGAAAACATTTTTCAAGTCTAGTCCGTATTCGGACTATGATTCGAATATCACATTCTTTCTGACACAATATGCGAGAAGGAAATTTTGTTCTGAATTTAGTACCAAAACTCAACCAAGCCAAAAAAGTAAATAAAAAAATTTGCAAAGCCTACAATAGACCCAAATAGACTTTTAAAAGACTGAAGTCTCTTACATCTGGACGATGTGAGTTTTTAGTCACACACTACAAGATTTTGCAAAGACTTGCAAGGTCACTATTTGCGATACTACAGCTAGATTTCTTTTGAGATTATATTCCATGCTGCAAACATCCTTTAACATATATGACATATTAACAATAAGTTGCATGTCTAAAAAATCCTATAAAATAAAAACAGAAGATTAAAGGCATCATATGTCCACAGTATTCTTGTCGAATCTGCTCCAATATAATAAATAATCCAGTAATATAAGATTGGATTGTATGAGCGTGAGTTTTACCAAGAAACTTCAGGTTTCTTGGTAAAATAAATGGTGGTTGGTGAATCACATACAGCCTAATTAAACACAGACTCTTTTTCACTCCACCAGTTTCTCCTCCTTTTCCAAATAGGAGAACTGAAAGTTGTTCATGTTCTTGCACCACCCCAGACTCCCCTCACCGTTTACTGTGTGATTTGCTGCTTCCTGTTTGGTGCTGAAAAAAGCACCTGTTAGGTACTATTTGCATGACCCAGAACGGCGAGATGGGAAAAAGGCTGAAATGATAGCTCAGACTGAATTTAAGAACTTCACACCAAACGATCTAGATCACAGACATTTTTCTATGACAGTAAAATTGCTTGAGATGTCGTTGGGTGTAAGGCTGGTTTAAGTGTCCAGTCTCAGCTATTAAGTCCCAGGTGAAGCCCAACAAGTCCAAAGTCTTCTCTAATATTGATTAATACATCACATTCGTCCCGACACAACATGCTAAAGGAAGACCCCATGATTTAAACTGTTTAAAAACCAAATAAAGCAGTTTCAGTTTAAAAATCCATGTATTTCCAATGCACTTAAGCATGTTGTTGCGGGCTGCTAGCTAATGTGAAGTCCCATTTTTTCTCTGATAGCTTAAGATTAACCAAAGATGTTCTAGGGTTTTTTCCCGAAAGCCAAACAACAGATGTTGCTTCCTCTACAAAACAAACAGATCCAATGATTTTAACCGCTGAATAAAGCACTTGCACGTTGTAAACTGTGAAACTCTGGCACTGCTCATTACAGTTGGGCTTCTTACTATGGTGGCCGATGTAAAAATGCTAATGGTTTTATCTGAAGCCAGTGTTCGGTTTAACCATTCTGGGCTACTGTAGTTAAATGGCGGTGCAACATGTTGATCGCCATAAACTCGGGACCCGCTCCCTATGTAGATAATAACAGCTAATTTTAAGGTAAGGAAAACAAAATGTTTCTTACTTTCAGGTTATTATAAACTAAAGAAAACATGCTTATTATATCATATTCCATTTCTGTCAATATGTCCCCCAAAATCTTACACACTGGTCCTTTAATCCTGTGAATTTTGATCTGGTCAAAGAGGCCTCAAAAATATCTATAATAATTTGCAAGTTGGCTGCATGTTACAAGGCCTTACACAGTTTCGATGTGTCTAAAGGAAAAGTGTTACCCAGCCATTCAGCGAGTGAGCAGAGTGAGCAGGCTCAAGTACTGACCCTCGACTGCATGAGAGCAGACCGTGAGCACCGGCTCGGATCCAGACTTCCTTTATTATCTCCTTATTTTGGAGCGATTGTCAGGGGACCTTGAAGCATGGATGCCAAAAACTCAGGGTGTATCATCTCCCATAGTGGAAGCTTTGGTCCAGCATCAACCGTTGGCAGAGGCTAATGAACGCTATATAAACTGGAAAACTGATTTCCTTAATCCACTTACATTTCTTTAGATTCTATGGTGCCGTAAGCCTATTAGGCCGTAGAGCTGTGGCGAATCGCGCGATAAGTGTTGAAAGTAACAGCGGTGGGAGACTGAGCAGGAAGGAACAACTGTGGCACAATTGTCTCCTGAATGTTTCTTAGAGTACAGTATGTAATGTGTGATGAAATCATGCATGATATAAGCCGCAAAAAAGAAAGAATAACTTGAGAAAGAAATCAAACTGATTTCTTCATCGCTTATATCCAGCGCAGTAAGCTTGGATTTGTCTCTGGGGTTCTTTCTGTAACATTTATCGAGGGGGAAAAAAAACAGAAAGAGACAGAGAAGGATCAAGGTCTCTTCCTATAATTACAAAGATAGCACGGTCGCTCTGCCTCCCCAGTGGAGCCTCCGAGGCGTCACTCCCTGTCCCTTCATATTGTATAAAGACTGTTCTATCAGCACAGGAACGGCATCATTGCTTGTAAATTAATTTGGGGTTCCTGTCAGTCGGGGCCTTCTCCTCTCTTATCTGGCAGTGTAATATGGGAAGCTGAGAGGCTGGGGAGATACTGCTGAGAGCGCTGGAGGAGAGGAGGTGAGGGTATAGAAGGAGGAGGTGGGGGGGTATTAAAGAGAAGAGAGATAGATAGGAGGAAAGAGAGAGGCAGGGACAAAACAAGAGAGGCGAGTGCGAGAAGCGAATGGGTCCCTGCTGGATGTCAAGAGCGAATTCAAGGAAGTACCTGACTCAGTGATAAGTGAATATGGTCTGGTATCCTATTTTACACACACACACACACACACACACACACACACACACACACACACACACACACACAGACTACTATTTGTCATCCAGACTGGACTCCGAGAGGCCTTCGCCTATCAGCACTATTTGTCCCCGTGTCACAGCCCGCGGATAAATCTTCTCCCGAAGATCCTTGTTTAAATCCACCCCCTATTACCAAAAGGCCAGCCCTCTCATGATGACCACATGTGCTACACACACACACACACACACACGCACACACACACACACACACACACACACCTCTGACCCCTCCAGTTGTTTCTTATTAACCCTTCACACGCTGTGTGTAGCCTCAATTCCCTAATGGCAATAAATAGGTCTGCCTACAATCCCATTAGTGGTGGGAGTCATGATGGTGAATTAGGAGAACATTGACTGGATGGATGACGGAGGCTCATACAATAGAAAGACATTCAGTATCTTTACATTCTAATGGGGCTTATTTGGAAACATGGTTATCATTATTGTGTAATTATTAAAATCATCCATTTGTGGACATTTTGTGTTCTTTTATCACATGCTGTGTAAATATTTCAGCTTTTGTGAAAAGTTAACAGCGGATTCGGATCATTTGTGGGTGGCTAAATTAAGAGGAGGCATAGACAGCTACTAATTAATAGAGATGTCTTATGAGGGGCTTTTATTTTGCTAATTTAAAACCGTTAGCACTGTTTTTACATTTAAGCCTAATATTGTAGATCAGTGATACATGACTTAAGGCTCGTGGACATGAGCATAGCTTTTGTTTCAACAGGCAACATATATAAAAGGGGGTTTGGGGGAACTCTGGCAGAAAATTTTAAGCATTAAACACTTGATTTCCTGTATTATGGTGAATAATTATGCATAATTTTTCTTTCTGCATTAGCTTATGGTGCACATGTCTTTAATTTTGCCCTAATAAAAGTCCTCTGATACAGGGGGACAAAAAGGTGGCACACACATATGTAGCAGCTTTTCTGTCTGCAAAGTGGTTTTTATGTTTGTCCTGTTTGCTTGTCAGTCGACCAGCAACTCAACATATAAGCTGCTGAATTCTATTAAACACTAGACTCGGACTGTGTGTATAATGTAGTGCAAATCTCAAGTGCATTTACTGACTATAATTACTGACTGTTTATTACTACTGTTACTGTAATTCTGTTATGCATTTGTGCAATGACAGTAAAGTAGGTGCAGGCTCTTGACTATTTCCTAATTTACAATGAGAATTAATCGATACCAAATGGGGATTTTTTTGGACTATGAATGTAAGTAAGGTGCCAGCGTGCATTAAAAAAGCATTAAAATAGAGCTTGTTCTATATTCTCAGAAAAAAAAGAAAAAGAAAAATGCCAGGACAACCCCCCCCAACAGAGGTCAGGGCTAAGCCCCCACTGTCCTTAAACCCGAGAAACGCCCCTGCTTACACCTGACCTGTGCGAGACTGCTGTGACTGGATCTGCCTCATTTAATAATTTTATCTGATAAATATTACTAATCTTTTTTTATTAACTGGCCCCTGGCATCCTGTTATTTTGCAAAAGTGGCCCCTGGGCAAAGCAAGCTGAACATCCCTGATGTAGACTATAATGGGAACTTAGAATTTACAGAAATCCAGAACAGCTTAATTAATTTGTGAGAAAATTGATGCATTGTCATAGATTACAAGATGAGATAATAAAAATACGCTCCACGTTGCCAACATTAAAATGCTGTTTGTATGTCTATGCAGCAATAAGAATATTCCATAATATCCACTCTGAGTGCAGAAACACTGTGCATAATAAGTACCTTTAACACGTTAATTATGCTGAAAATGCTTTGTGCATTAAGATTCTGAGTGCAGGACTTTTACTTGTAGTGTAGTATTTTTACTCTGTGGAATTACAACTTTTTCTCAATTAAAAAAGTTCTCAATACTTCTTCAAAAACTTCCATTTCCAAGGGAGAAGATTTACAGGGCGCAACACTAACATCAACAACAATAAGAACTAAATCCGTCTGTGTTAAATGAGAGTGCAAAATTCAGTTTTCCTCTGTGGCTGTGGTGCTTCAGGGCAAACGAAGTTAAATATAAAATAAAGTAAATATACTGTAGCTTTTCAGAATTGAAGCACTGTATGACTATTCATGTAAATCTGTGTGATCAAAAAGACTAGCTATCAAAAGTTAACAGAAAAGGCAGTTTTTGATGAGACGTGAATAATTTACTGTAATATCTATTGCTCTGACAGTGTATGTAAGAGTACTAGAGCACCGCTTCTTTGTCTTATTGTAAGTGTAAAACAATTTATTTCAACCAGGAGGTACGAGTAATTACATTCATTTTTGTGTATGTAAACAACAATTATTTCCACTCTGAATTTCCACATTAAACAAAGAATATATCTTGTTTCTCATGTGGAGAATCAAGTCTGCCACAACAAGAAAAGCCTCCCATTACTTCAAGCATGTCCACAAGGAAACAATGAGCAAAACAAGCCTGGAATTTGTGCATCTTCGGATATCTGGCAGACCTCCAAAATGGCAAAAACAACAGAGGCTATTTAGGCAAATGAACAATAAGACATGCATCATCTATTGTGGCCCATTCTGCACGGTTGGAAGTGAATCCACAGGAAAAATTGGTTCATATCCAAACGCTTAGAGTGTGGAGGGAGACGGAACTAATCCTGCCAAATTCATTCCTAAATAGAAACACCGTATTTTGGCACTACTGTGTACACTTTTAAGTTCATCATTTAGTAGTTTCTGTAGAGACAGAGTAGCAAGCGACTCCAAATATTAAACATGTTTAAATGCTCCTCTAAACACAATGCAAATGCATATGATAATTTGTTGTAAATTTCACCAAGTGAATTATGTGTCATATTTGAAAATTGCTTTTTGTAGTAAACATAAAGGCTAATATGACAGAAAAAAAGAAAAGACAACTGATAGGATAAACTGATCATTCCTTTTTGCATTTGCTAAGCAAAGAAATAACATAGATGCAAGCATACTGACATCTTGGATTTCTTGGTGTCTAGTGCCACCTAGTGGCTCAAAAACAACACAGACGCACACATGCACATGTAAAATAGAGAAGCCCTGCAGTTTGCTGGAATAAATATTATTTTTTTCTGTGAGTGCTTCTCTCCATATATTATTTTCCAAAAATTGTCGGTGTTTTCCAGTCAATTATTAAGATGTGATTGACTTGAAGATCGTTCAAATATATTTGTGTCCTTTTTTGGTGTCATTTTGTTTCTCTTTGTAGTTCATTTACATCTCTTATTAGTTAGTAGGTTGATAGTTAGTCTTTGAGAGAGGTTTGCCTTTTTTTGGTAATTTTGTATCTCTTTGTAGTTTGTTTGCTTCTCTTTGAGGTCATTTTGAGTATTTTCTTGGTTGATAGGTGTTCTTTTGAGTGACATTTTCCACACATGCATAGATGTTTGCATATGTCTTATGTTTGCATATGAGTGTGTACACTTGTCCACCATTCAGTTAGCGATGCAAGACACAGATTAATCTCCCTGCATGCAGCAGAAAACAAATCACTTGTACATAATTAGCAGGGGCAAGGTTATGAGTGACACTGAATTTCATCTTAATTACAGGAGGGAAATTTGTTCCATTAATTTTATGGGGTTTGCATGAACACATCTCAAATAAGTTAATCACACCTGTCATTCTTCTGGTAAATGTTCACAACAACAGGACGATCACTTCATTTATTCTTATGGGAACTTCTGATTTCAACAATAAGCCTGCATTGGTTTACAAAATATTTATGTCGATGACATGTTGGAGAGCGCGTGCAGTTGTGGTTCTGGCTTATTTCAATCAATGGGGCCAAAATGGGACCAGGGAGTGTCATTTACCAACACACATTGCATGTATTAAATACATGACTTACACAGTCGTATCTATAGGATGGGCATACACAAGGTAGCCAGCAGGGCCAACCATATTCCCATTATTAAACCTAATGATTCTTTACAGCCCAGATTAATATAAAACAATAATGAAGGAGTTCTTAGAAGCAGCTAGCAGACCTTCTGTTCAAGCTCATTCACATGTCACACACACTGCAAATACAAAACTACCATGAAACCAAATTATTCAAAGCCGCGGCGGGCTGACAGCAGCAACAACACAACAGCTTCAATAGGATGAAGTCAGGTAATTTTGGACACTTTTTGGATGATTAACAAGAAAACCAGCAAAAACTATGTGGTCTATCTTTGTTGCTTTGTTATGGTTCTCTGCTATGAGTCTATGAAAAAAAATGTTGTTAAGTAAAATAATTTCGAAACTTTAGGACTTCAAACAGGTCAAAAACCCTGACCTCAGTCCGATAACATGTTCAGGTAAACTGGGACAGCAGGTAAGGTCATATGAAAAATCATGTTCGTGTGTTTTTAACTGGTTAAATGCATTTATCTCATTAATTTGTTAAATCATTCATGTAACCTCTGGCTATTTATTAAAAGATGATTGTTAAACTTTTTAGCCATGCTGTTCCCATTCTTTTGTTGTCTGTTTCCTTGGAGCCATATTGTCTACAATTGACATGCATGTGTGTAACAATTATGGCTAATTCTTGAGTATTGTGGCTGATATGGACTCACAGAATCAATTTTGATATTTTCTAAGAGAAAAAAATACTAAAATTTCTGTAAATGTCTGGCATGTAATGTGTTTTTTTATTATTATTATCAAATTAGATGCCAGTCAAAATGTTGGTGATTACAAAGGGATTATATCCAAATATATTCTTGTCGGCATAAAGTTAAAGTATAATTATTGACATGCTTGCGTAACAATTATGGCTTATTCTTGAGTATTGTGACTGATGTGGATATGGACTCACAGTTTTAATTTTCAGTTTTATTTTTTCTGAGACAATAAAATCTAAAAAAAAAAAATAAAATAAAAAAATAATAATAAATAATAATTTAAGTCAGAGTTATTTCATCCAGTAACCTAAACCATGCTGGTTTTAGCATAGAACTTTTTTACCTGAATACATTAAGTACTCACTCAAAACCCTTTCCCATAAAAAAGTAAAGAGCGTAGTGAAAATATCTGTATAACTTTGAATAAAAAACAGCATCCTGCAACTACTTTTGTTGTTATGCCCTTATTATTTTAGCTGCAATTTACTGTTCTGCAAGTTGAGACCTGTAATATTTTTAACTCTAAGACTAACAATCTAAATGATTGTTTCATGTAAAGCACATTTGTAGCAACAACTCGAGGACATGTTTAGTCCTGCTAATATTTAAGAGCCCAACAAGTCACACTGTATTTGTCCAATTTAACCTTATGTCTCAAATTACCTGACTTCACTGTGTTAAAGCGAATGACTCACTACAGCTCAGCTTAATAAAAACAGTAATAAAGAAATTCTAGCAGACAAACATTGCAAATGCAAAACAACCAATAAAACCAAATTATTCAAAGCCTCGGCGGGCTGACAGCAGCAACAACACAACAGCTTCAGTACAGTACATAATATCGCTTTCATATTAACAAGAAGAGCACAATTAAGAGATGAAAATCGATTAAAATACAGTCAAAAGTAGACATTTAGCCATAAAGGAACAAGCAAGCAAAGAGACAGAGAAGTAAACAGTAGGTGTGTCTCACTTACGTTGGTGACGTCCAAGTTCATGTGGCTTTCCAGAAATTTCCACGTCATGATATGTCCCACTGCACCTGCTGTCTGCGTCCGTGTTTCGGTTAGTTGGTTAACAAAAGTCCATTTCTTCGTTCTCCGTCGCCGCTAATTAGCTTATGCAGCTGTTCCAAAACGCGGTAGCGTTAGCATTAGCAACATTACGAAACAAGCTAACTAGCCAATATTATTTCATATAAATAACGTTGATAAATGTCAATTGTCACATTATATGGTTGGCTTCGCCGTTAATTTAATAGTTTCCTTTTTAAAAATCGTCCACTTACGGCTTTGCCGCGGCCTGACAATGACAATACCCCGACATGGTGTTTTGACCTTCAGACAGGAAACTAATTCTTCTTCTTCTGTGTGTTTAATTGACTTTTAATTAACTCTATTGAGTGGCGAAAGGATGACGTATTTTTGTAGGCCAACCAACCAGGAAGTTGGCATCGCAGTGGTTCCCTCATCAAAAACCTTATGGGATTTTTAAATGGGATTTACGATTATCGCCAAAAACAAACAAAAAAAGCTCTCTGATGAACAGACTTACACGTTTTGTTTAGCATGATAATATTCACAGAGGGACACAATTTTTGTGAGTTCTGAAGCATAAATGAAATGGCCAGAAGCAAAAAAGCTATTATTAGGCAATTTAAAATAGATCCATGGACTATACACCAATGGTCGCACGACTTAAACGTCACAACTACAACTACAACTGTAAACACCGATTTATAATAGATCCATGGTAAAAACACGATCGAAGAATATTATAAACAGATAAATCTACAAGTTTGAGAGCGACTCTGGAAAGCTGTAAAGGCGGGCAAGTCGCGGACGTATTTTACCTTGCAGAACAAAACGTCTAAATATATTTATCCTGTGTTAACCACAGACCTTATTTAAGGCATTTTACCCAAAGCCTATTTTAAAAGCCCACAGACTTTAAGACGGGGGAACCGGAGCTGCTAAAAGGTTAACGGACCTGTGTTTAATCCTGTTAGGGTGCAGTGTCGTCTATTGATCACATGATTGGCGACGTTCACCTGCAGTTACAACCACAGGGGGCGCTGTTTCCCCTATATACGGAAAACAAGAAACTTACTGTTTACTTATTATTTACTATTATCATATTATTTTTTTAATTTCATTTAGAGCCATTATTTTATTAATTATTAATTAGTTACTTATTATTAATAGTTTATTTCCTAGGTAGTATATAATATAAAGTAAGAAAAATATTTCAAAGATCTTTCAATGTAATTGTCTCGAAATCTCCAAAATCACACCATTTATAGATAAATACTGAAATATTGTTATTTAGGGATGGTCATGCATTTCCCCTTAGTCATACAGAATGGATTAAGGGGAAATATTTGTAAATCCGGGGAGGGTTATGCTATATCAAAAAAAAAAAAACTACTCTCCTTTACAAATCAAAATGTTGGTGATAGCAAAGGGGTTACATCCAAATAAGCTGTTTGCAATAAAATACGTTTATATGTAGAATATGACATTCATTGTATTGCTTTGCATCTTTTCCCCTTGCATCTGCGATTTCTCTTGGGATAGCCTATTGCTGGACATTCTTCAGCTTTATTTTCCAGTTTATCAGGAAGTAATTAAATGTAATAAGTTACATCACTTTCATTTTTTTTTGTGATTGTTTTGTTTTGGTTTGTTGTTGTTTTTTATATCATGACCCCTCCCTTGAGGTACAGATAATTTTCCTTAAACCAGCCAGCCACCCTGACGGACTGGAGAAAAATGCATGACCGTCACTCCACGATTACCATATCTTTTGTGTGTCTTTGGGTGTTTGTTTTTTTAGTCAAAACAAACAAAACCACCATTCAAAGCTGAAAATCCCTCCCCTAAACCAGGTAAAAGAACTCCCTCCCCAATGCTAAAAAAATATTTGAGGTATCTCCCCCATTTTGCGCCAACTTTCCCCTCTCATAAATAACGAGTCCCTTATTCATAACTTTTTTTTAAAGTAACCAATAATCTGTAAAATATTACATTTCAAAAGTAACCTTCCCAACACTTACTGTAGTACCGGAAATTAATTTGATCACCCTTTCCTTCAGTTGTAAATACAGATTTTATTTTGAAAGCCACAACAGGAAGTTTGTATTTTATTTGGGCAGGCTCGCGGGACAAGCCTCTCGAGCTGTAAACCAATCACAGTGCATCTGAGCCACGCGATTACTTTCCATGTCCCATCACAAACACTGGCAGTCTGAAGGAGTCCCAAGACGACTTTTCATTTGTAAGATTGACATTAAAGTAAGAAATAACATTGATTTTACTGTAAGTGTTTATTTACCCAGTTCAGAGAGCCGTTTGCAGCCTGATCGGCGGAGTTTTAGCGGATAAAGCATAAAGCCTCAGCTCGCTAATGTTCACGTCAGGCTGTTAGATGATAGCCAGGCTGACGATACCGTTATCTAACGTCCAGCAGCAGGGGGAGAGGTGGTGTTATGTTGGCCTGGCACCACAGATAGTCACATTATTATTATTAATATATGGTAGGAAACATTAGTTTAGCACCCGGTTTGGTAACGCTGTTGTTTGAGCGCAGGTGCAGTTTGAGGCAAGCACGTCCCGTTGAACTTAATTTTAAAAATCACAAATTTAAATGTCTTTCCGGGTTTTAAACATGTATAACTCTTAAAACACGACATAACACATTTTTGACATTCATTTAGGTACTGTTTTCAATTCGGGATAGATTGTATGTCAAGTAATAAAGCTGCAATACATTTATAAATATATATAAATAATCAGTGTGTAATGCATGTAGTAACGCAGTTGTAAAGCCATACTTCCTAATAATGCATTGATCTCAACTTTTAAATTCGAATACACAAATGTAATATACATTGCAGAGCTACTAACTTGTTAGATTGCATTATTTTTGTAAGTGTACACATCTAAGTTGGCATTTCGGATTGGTCCACATGAACCTAACTGCCCCTACAAGATTGAGGATGGTCTGGAATATATATGAACTAGTCTATATTTAGACCAAGTCAGCAGCAGGCTGCAAGAAGCTAATCTGAGGTAGGTGTTAGGATTAGGCAAGACTTTATTCACACATTGTGTGTCTTTATTTTGCCTGCTCCAATTTAATAAATAGGCAAAATGTGCCTTTAAATTTCCACCTTTAGAATAAAAGGTATTAAGGTAAATTAAAACCAAAGATGAAGCAATGACAATTAAAGAACCAGAGAGAAACAAACCAGAAATTATCACAGTTAATCTGCAGAATAAATTACGACTACAGTGACACTGAATAAAGAGTAAAAGTACACACTGTTCTGTACACCGGGGCAGCATCTAGAGCGACACCTACACCTGAAGCTCAGAGACAGATTGCTCTTGACAGCATTAGTGCATTCAGTAACCGTGATGCAACTGTTGTGACATGGTAGTACTTCAGATGTGGTCACTGTTGCTGTTAATGCATGCTTTTGTTTCTAGGAGGTGTACAATGCTGGTGATGCAGTCAGTGAGGGGTGCAGTGAAGCATGCTGGGAGCCAGTGCAGTGTTGCGCGATTGATGTCAGCAGTATGTGGTATCAGCTCATCCTCACGACAGTTGGCAGCTTTTGGGAGAACAGCTCCCTCATCCTGCACTGATACAGACCACCCTAAAGTCCTCATCACTGGTGGGTGTTTGACTGGTCTGTGTTACTATATCAGCTCTATCTTTTAGGTTTCCTCCTATAATATAAAGTTTAACACAGACACAATGACTCTTGTCTTTGGTAACTCATTTTTCTTTCTTTTTGTCCATTGCAGGAGGGCTTGGACAGCTCGGGGTGGGGCTCGCCAAGTTGCTGAGGTAAGGAGTTACATCTTGGCTATCAACTCAATAATCTAGGATGTAGTTCAAAAACCAGCGAAAACAGTGAAAAATCTTCTCTTCGGTTAATATTTACATTTTGTTTACATTTTTGTTTCACCTTCAGGAGACGATTTGGAAAAAACAATGTGATCCTTTCCGACATCAGGAAACCCCCCAACCACGTTTACCACAATGGTGTGTTTTTTGGTTTTTTTTCTTCCATGGAATTCAAAATAAATTGACTTTTGGGTCTGTGCAATTTTTTCAACACAGGTACAAGATTATATAATACCTGATCGATTTTTACCAACCAAAAAAACATCACTCAGGTTTTGTTGTGAGGTTGTTTTCAAGCAAATCTGTCAATTTTAGGATAAATGTTTCCTTTGGGGGAATTCATTCTCATTTGGGCCCAGAAAATATAGAAAAAAATAGTCTTTTGTGTCCCCCACAGGTCCATTCATCTTCTCAGACATTCTTGACTATAAGAACCTCAGGGAAATTGTGGTGAACAACAACATCAGCTGGCTGGTTCACTATTCAGCTGTGCTGTCCGCTGTCGGAGAGAACAACGTCGCACTAGCCAAAGAGGTCAACATCACAGGTAAATGCGCAAACATTTTCATTAAATTTATATTACTGTGAAAGTACCGAAGATTACAGATTCTGTTGTAAAAGTATTTAGCTTCACCTCAACACGGACTCTTACGTGCACCCTCTCTCTCTTTGTAGGTCTCCATAACATATTAGACATCGCAACCGAACATGGTCTGCGTGTGTTTGTCCCCAGCACGATCGGTGCCTTCGGTCCGTCCTCACCCAGGGACCCAACCCCCCACCTGTGTGTGCAGAGACCGCGCACCATCTACGGTGTCTCCAAGGTCCATGCAGAGCTGATGGGTGAGGTGAGGCACACAGAGGCATCAAGTGTGTTGAAATGTTGAGCCCAAAGGAGCCAATTTACAGCCTCAGATCCTCAGGTGGGGCCCATCTGGTCATTCCAAAGTTGAGGCTCAAAACTACAGGTGACCGTGCTTTTGCTATCAGGGCCCTCGGCTCTGGGACGACCTGCCCGAGGAGATAAGGCTCACAGAAACAGTGACTTCTTTTAAATCACTTTTTAAAACCCATTTTATAGACTTGCTTTCATGTGATTGTGTTTTTTTATTTATTTTCAGTTTTTTATTATTATTTTTACTTCTTTTTTTAAAACCTATTTTATTTTACTTTTTATTTATTTTTTTTAACCAATGTTAATTTCTTTTTATTTCCTTGAATTTGTGGTTTGCTTTTGTTGTTTTTGGTCTATTTATTTGTATTATTTTCCATTGACATTTTGCATCTTGGTTTGTTCGTCCTCTTGTTTTAATTTTTCTCCTAATTTTACCCTAGCTTTGTCTCGCTTGTGTTCAGTAGGACTGTATGGCTTTTTTTGTGGTATTGCCCTCTGTGTATCCCATTTCTACTTTTGCTTTGTTTGTCAAAGCATATGTAAACTCTGTTTTAAAGGCAATACATAAATAAAGTTCTTATTACCTTTTAAAGCTTTGCCTCCCTCTCTTTGTCAGTACTACCACCACAGGTACGGGCTGGATTTCCGCTGCCTCAGGTATCCAGGAATCATCTCAGCTGACTCCCAGCCTGGAGGAGGAACCACAGGTAAGCAGGTCTGAGGAGGAGGTGTTTAAAGAGATAGTACAATTTCTTTTAAAGTGGGGTTGTATGAAATACTTAGCCATAGTGAGTGTTTCCCACAATGGATGCCAGTCGGCACGCTCCCTGTTTAGAGAAGCAGACAGAAGCACCAGCAAAATGTATTTGGCAGTGTTAGACCAGCAGCTCTCGTGTTCTGCAAGTTAAAAATTACTGTTTTTGTAAAAGGATTCTGGTGGCTTTGACAAGAGCGGAGATATGTTTCAGTTCGCCAAAGAAAAGCTGTGAAAATATTCTAAATGTAGCACAGACTACCTCCCTTTAATATATTTTGATGCCTCCCCCGTTCACAGCAGTACATGGCTTAGCTTATGTGGCGGTAGTTCTGTCTGCTTCTCCAAACTGGGGGCATGTCGACAGCTATCTACTGTAGGTAACTCACTGACGTCCTACAAGCCCCCTTTAATAAATTCAAACTATCCCTTTAAGGTGAAAGCTACCTGAGAGTGGAATAAAGATGGTGGACCGAGCTTTTGTAGTTAGCTACTGTTTATACGGATTTAACAAAAGAGATATAATGCGTTCTGTTGTTGTTGGTCTTAATCTTGAACTGTTTTTTCTAATTTCCCAGATTATGCTGTCCAGATCTTCCATGCAGCTGTGAAAACCGGTTGTTTTCAGTGCAACCTGCGCAGCGACACGCGGCTTCCTATGATGTACATTGGTAATGTCGGACATTGTAATTTAGTCAAAAAATAGCTGTTTTTTTCTGTCACTATTTCAATTTTCCTAATGATGCTCAAACTGTAATCCACCTTGTTTTCCCTCCATCTCTTTCTTATCTCTCCTCTCCTGCTCACCCGTCACTTTGCCCCCCCTTCGTCTGAACCTCTTCCTGTCCAGATGACTGTCTCAGGGCCACTTTAGAGTTCTTGGAGGCTTCGGAGGAAACACTTCTCAGCCGCACCTACAACATCAATGCTATGAGCTTCACACCACACGACCTCACCCAGGAGATACACAAAGTCCTGCCTGACGTCAAGGTCACCTACAAAGTGGATCCAGTCCTGCAGGCTATAGGTGAGACCGGTGTCAGACTACCTAATAGTCACAAAGAGTTTTGGCTGAATACCAAATCTCTTTCCTGTCTCTTTTTATTTTTTTTAGCGGACGGCTGGCCAATGGCATTCGATGACAGCGCGGCGAGGCGGGACTGGGGCTGGAAGCACGAGTACGACCTCTCAGAGTTGGTGCAGACCATGCTGACCCACATCACCGTGCAAAACCAGCTCGCACAAGTCTACTGAGCCTTTTGTAGCAAAGCTTTATTTTGAAAATACAGTACTGTGCAAAAGTCTTAGGCCACCAGTTACTGTTTTAGCAAAGTTTGAATGAGGATATCTTTCTTTTATTCTTTCTTTTTGTGTTTCTTTCTTTAATTCTTTCTCAGTCTCTTTATTAAGATACAAAAAAGAAAACAGAACAATGCATTAAAACAAACAAACAGACTGAAGTCAATATTTAGTGCAAAACAAAGAATTGCACAATCATAAAAAAAGGTAGCTCAAATAATTGTTTTATTCTGAAATATTAGCATTTTTAATACAGTGTAAATGTTTCCTGCATGTTCTGATTGCACTGTAGTAAAGAGACTACTGAGAAATAAATATGCGTGGTTATTTTAACCCTCCTAAAATAAAAAAGTTTCAGTTGGCCTAAGCCTTTTACACAGTACTGCGCGTGAGGATTTAAGAGCATTTTAGCCTTCAGTATTTTGTTTTAAAAAGTTATGTCTCGACAAAGTCACCACATATGACCTGAAATATTAAAAAAAAGAGGACTAAAAAATAGTCTAATAAAAAATAAATGCAATCAATTTGACCATAAAAATACAATGTGAACCTCCATATCAGAAGCATAAAGACATTCCAGCTCTCTTCACTCTTCCTCTCCCTCCTAATCTGTCCATCACATCTCTTTTCTCCCTCTTAATCTCCATCCATCCGGCGTTTGTGCAAGAGCACGCTGGATACAATTGCAAAGTTACTGAAGTGTTAAGAGAGTTGAGTTCTCTCTCTGAATGTACTGTATTCATGTCATATTGTGAATGTAAGTATGCAGATGACAGCCTGCTGTATATTATGCGTCTGTCATATGTAGCAGCTAAACGCTTGCCTTAGGGAGGCACCTCTGCCATCCCAAAAACCAGCTGACTCCGAGTTCGAGCTGCACTCCAACTGGTCACCAAACGTACTGTAACCATAAACACAGAAAGGCTTTATTTGGGTACTGTTGCTCTAGAGTTTTGCCCAACTGGCAGCCCTGCTGTAGTTTACAGGTGCTGCAACCGTAGTTGCCAAGCAGAGCTGTTGACCTTTAAAATAAATGTTCCAGTTAAACAAGAAAAGCTTCTAATAGCTGTTTGACTTTTGCACTAGCTGCTTTTATATTCGTGTTATTTCTATTTTAATGACTTGTATTGTTGCATTCTGTCTAGAAGCTGCAGTCTCGGTGCTGAATCTTTATGAATGTTCTTTATGAATCAATGAATGTAGCAGTCATTTTTATTTTACTGAGTAAAACTGAGCTCTTCAGTTTTGGAGCTGTGCTGTCTGTTTGTGAAAGATGTGTAGAATGAAAAGCATTACAGCTCAAGTTGTTTTAATTTTTGGGATATTTGTGTTATTTATAGAGCTATTCTTTGCAGCTTTTTCTGTCAAACCAAAGACTTCTTTTCTTTTTAAATAAATACTTGAAACTTGAAATGAAACCACTTCTTACGGCTTTTCCATTGAAATCTAGTGAATCTAGCGAGTAGATCTAGTTTCATTTGTCTATCTTGTAATTGCCTTTGTCAAAATGAGTCTCCTTGTTCCACCTGAAAGTACACACGGATGTAAAAACATTTAAACCTAGTACTTTTTTATTTTACTTACATTTACCTGTTGGCAAAATGTAGATTAATCAAACTCACTCTAATAACCATATTCCTACATAAAACCTACATCTGCACAAGGCCACATATTTACTAATTTCTACACTGTAAATATAAACTGTTTTAACCTGAAAATGTTAGTGTCTGGGCTGCCTTACATTTTTAAGTTAACTGAATTTTTAGAAGATAAGTTAAATCGTGACAAAATGATCTCGACTTGATGATTTTTTTCAAAAATTCAGTCTAAAATTTGTTTTAAAAATGATCTCTATAAGGTCTTAAGAAGCATTACATTTTAGTGTCTGATACCTGAAGATACTTTTTTAAATTTCCCACAATGGACAATGATGTAGGTCAGAAATGGTGAGAAATAACACAGAAATCTCCAGAAGCAAAAGAGTTCAAAATGGAAATTACTTGTTCATACGTCATGTCTTCACACTGCACGCCCAGACTCCCTCTGTCCTGTTTTTGCTGTGTGCTGCTTCGCCTTTCCTGCTGCGTCTGGATGTGCGCCGCTGTGACTTGTGTTACAGAGAACAGGACTGTGGAGCCGTCCTGTGGCCAGAGCCGCCTGCTGCAGTCTGAGCTGCAGGATGTCGCTGAGCAGGGACGCCTCTTGGTTCAGACTCTGCAGCATCTGGCCCTCTGTGGCCCTCACTGCTGCACGAACCAACGCCACAACACCCTGCAGAGTAAAACTGTTCATCAGAGCACTGAAGATATTCCAAAATTCTTTTTCCTTTTGTGAGTCTTACCTCTTTGTCCAGTTGCTCATTTTCAGGAACATCAACCTCCCCCAAAGTGACCCTTGACCCCTCTCGCAGCCTCTGCAGCATCTCCTCCTTCTGCCGCAACATTGAGGTGAGCTTCCCTCGTTGGTGCTGATGCTCCCACTCATGTAAATCTGTCCCCTGCACGTTAACACACACCCATCACATGCATGTGTTCACTGGAGCTGTCTGCTAGGGGTTGAATGTAACTAAGTACATTTACTCAAGTACTGTACTTAAGTCAAAATGTGTGTGGTACTTTACTTGAGTATTTTCTGTTCATGCTACTCTATACTTTTACTCCACTACACTTTAGAGGGAAACGCTGTACTTTTTTCTTCACTATATTTAACTGTCAGCTTTACTTATTTTACAAATAAGATCTTTGCATAAAAATTATGAGTAGACTTTATGCAAAGATTTTCATTTTTCTTTTTAATGTTGAGATCTTTGGGGTGTTTTTTTTTTCCTCTGTGTATATTTTTTTATTCTTTCTAATTTGTTTTTTTAAACACACACACAGTCACACACACTTTTGTTTTCTGTTTCTTTTTTACTAAGTTTGGGGTGTTTTTTACTTCTTTTTTTAAATAATTTTGAGGTAATGAGGTGTTTTGTTTTTAGATTTTCCTGCATGAGGTACTTTTACTTTTAATAATTTAGCATATTTACTTACTTTTACTTAAGTAACATTTTCATGCAGGACCTTAACTTGCAACAGAGTACTTTCGCAGGGTGGTATTAGCACTTTTACTAGAGTAAAGGATACTTCTTCCACCACTGCTGGTTGCTTGTCACTGATGATAGAAGCTTTGTTACCTGTGCTAGAGGACAGGGCGTGGGTGGCAACTGCACCTCCAAGTGTAGCTGAGCGATGGACATGTTAGCAGCTCCGCTCACTGCCGCCTGGAAAAGCCTCCGCCGGCTGATGCAGGTGTCTGTGAGGAAGCGGGTGAACTCGTGTCGGTGGACAGAGGTGAGGTTTGGCAAATATTCAGACAGCGCGTCTCTCAACAGGGACAACAGTTTGGGTACATTGAGACCTGATGGATAAAAGACAAGATAGAAGCCTGGGAGGTTTATTCCACCAATCACCAGCAGAATAAGATACACAACTGCGCTCTTTGAATGATGTTTTAATAAAACACACGAGCAGATTGTCTGCGGTTTGCTCTGACCGTCCAGCTGAGGGAAGATGCCTTTGGCAATCACAGCAGCCCGGATCACGTGACGCCAGGGGAAGCCACTGGCCGCAGCGAACATGGCGATGTCATACACAAACTCCTGGTGGAAGCACTGCCGTTCATCGCAGAACTCAGGCCAAGAGAAGTGACAGCTGAGCCTCTGCACACCTGCCTCTCTCTGTCACAGACAGGGATACACACACAAAAACACAATTATTTTATTATTAATGCACTGATGAATATGCAGGATTTTAAGTTGTGGAGCTTTAATTTTTATTTATGACACAACTGAACTGAATTGTTCTGCACTTCTGTCTTTGAATTATAATTTAATCACTTTATATACACATTGTTTTTGCTGATATAAGCAGTGATGGATGAAGCATCTAGATCCTTTATTTAAGTAAAAGTATTAATACCATTTTGTAAAAAATATATGTTACAAGTAGAAGTCCTGCATTGAAAATGTTACTTAAGTTAAAGTAAGTATAATCAGGGAAAAAGTATTACAAGTAACCAATGCAGAAAAATAAAAAAAAAACCACCCAAAAAACTCAAAATTTTTAGAAAAATCATAGAAAAAACACCCCTCAAATCCCTCAAAATCATCAGGATGAAATAAACTTTTTTCTTTCCTTTTTTTTTTTTTTTTTTTTAAATCAAGATCCCCCCGAGTTAGTTAGTTTGACTTGAGCTTCCCTGACTGTCTGGGGGAAATACATTGCCTCCCTCGTTTTGCATCAGCCCTCCTCTCTCATAAATAATGAACAGAGCCTTATACCTTACACAGTTTTGTAGTTAATGCAACGTATCAGATTATAAGAGGCCATTATACTGTTTTGTAGTTATATTAACAATCTTCAAAGTAACTATGTCAAATAAATATAGTGGAGTGGAGTACAATATTTCAGTCTTAAATTAAATGGAAGAGAGTATAAAGTAGCATAAAATGTAGATACTCAAGTACAAGTGCCAAAAGTTGTACTCAAGTGCAGTATTTGAGTAAATAGCCCATATAATAAAAACATTTCAGAACTTAACATGAAGTATAACTCTTAGTAATGTAGCTGGGAGACATTAGTATAAACGTTTTAGTGGCTATACGGTGCAAAGAATGAGCAGCAGTGTGTTTTGTTAGTTAGCTAGTGTTAACTCTCTAACCGGTTACTGCGTGTTTGGGTCGATTATCTCCTGTTACAAAGTTCCTGGCGACATAATAACACGACATTCTGTTTTCATTCATTAAATAAAGTTCCCAGATGTTAATTCAATGCTCGCCTACCTGCTGCCTCGCTATCTGTGCTATTTCGCTCTCTGTGAGGGACTCCATCATTTATAAACTACGCAAGGGCACTTGGTTGCCATTGGAGACAGACAGACGCAGGAGCGTCGGTTGGGAGCGCGACGCAGTGAACGCGATCACGTCACTCGTACGTACGACGTGAGGCAGGGGTCAGTTTATGGAAGTTGTGGGATGAAAATAAAATGAAATAAAATAAAACTCAGTGTCTCGCACTTCAGACAATAATAAAGGCACATGAATCATTTAAATACAAATATAAACTACAAATACATTTAAAGGAAACCTTACAATAATTTTAATAAAGTGCTGTTTTAAAATTCGCACCGCTGTTGGTGGAATGTAACAACTGATTTATGATTCTAAAATCAATAAGATTTAATCGTCCTCAATGGTTTGAAACAAATAGGAAACTATTCATATCTTTTATTTCATTTTTAATTTCTTTTTAAAATTGTATCTTAAATTTAAATTAAATCATGTTTTATTTGTAGTGTTTTAATTTTTGTCCTATTAATGCTTTTATTATTTTTATGCGTTTGTATTTATTCATTTATACTGACATTTTGCGTCTTGCATTATTTTGTCTTCTTGTTTCAACGTTATCTTAACTTTGCTATAGTTTTGTCTTGCTTATGTTTTGGTGGAAAAGTTGTCTTAGACACTGTTATTGTTTGTCAGTGAGTTTGTTAGAGAGCCACTAATTGGTGCTATCATGTCACTAGGCTTAATCTATCAGGGACTACAGATGGCACACACAGGGTTAATCCTCTTTAGCATGAATCCCACTCCTCTTCTTCTTCTCCCCCTTCCTCCTGTCTTCTCCTCCTCCCCCTATGGTTCTCTAAAAAACGGAGGAGTGCATTTTTTATGGAAAGATAACAGATTGAGATTACGTTAAGGTAGCCATATCAACAACATACAGTTTCCGGTCGGGTACTTAAAAATAAAAGTTTTATTAGCTAAATTACTAAAGGTATAACATTTTTATCTTCGCATGAAAATTATTATGTAGATAATTAATAGCATTAGATATATGTATGTAACTGTACTAATATAAAAAAAAAAACCTCACATTTTGTTGCTCATGAAAAATGTATTGGGGTGTGAATGGGGTTCTGCTAAATTTCAGGGAATTTCCACAGAAAAGCAGGTAAAATGTAGTTTTAGAGTTTCTAAATAATTTGTCCATGAGTAAAATGTTCTAAAATTAATTTTAAAAAGGTCTGTATTGCCTTCCCTCTCCCTCCTCTACATTTGATACGGAAAACTTGGAAGAATATGACAGTTCTTAACCTAAATTTTAGGGTCATTGGTCTCTGGCTTAGTTGTAAAAAAACATTTTTTAGATTATGGGGCTAGACTCTTTCTTTTGAGCTTAATTCCTCATGCCCAAGAGGAAGGAACTCAGAAAACTGTTGAAAACTGAGTAGCTACATTTAGTTTACAAGTACTGTACCTAAGTATTAATTTTAGGTACTTAAAACGTTTACTCCACAAACACTTCAGAGGGAAATATTGTACTTTTAACTTCACTACATTTATCTGATAGCTTAAGTTACTTTACAAGTTGTTGTTTTTTTTTAATTAAAAAAAACACAAGAAGGGTTTATGAAGTAGATTTTGTTATTTTTTAATTTAAATGGGTTTTGGGGGTGTTTTTCTATTTTCTTATCGATTCTGAAGTTTGGGGCATTTTTTTCCCTCTCTTTATAATTTTAACTTTTGGACATTTAATTGTATTCTTTGATAATTAATATTAGTTTCGGATTTTTTTCTATTTTTATTTTTATTTCGAAGTTTGACGCGTTTTCTTGATTGTTTTGTTTGCATGCATATTTTTTTTCTTTTTTCAATAGTTTTTGATTTTTTGGGATGTGTTTTTGTCTTATGATTTTTCTGCATTGGGTACTTTTAATACTTAAGTACATTTTGCTGGTTCTACTTAGCTTGTAAATATTCTAGCCTTTAATGTTGCCGTAAAAAACCTGAGCTGCATTAATTTGAAGGTCTAAATCAGCGTACTTCCGGTCAATACAATGCTATCTTGACGCGCGTGTGAACATGCGCCTCATATCTGCGATCTGCGAGGTGAACTGAAGGCGCAGCGCTGCTCGGACCGATGTGGCAGACGGAGCTGTCCACCGCTGCTCCACCTGACTTCAGCACCTGACAGCTTCTTGTTTTTATCTGGACCTCATCAGCCAGTGATCTAACGTCATCATCACATCGGTATGCGTCAGGAAAGGTGAGATTCATCTCTTTATTTTCACTCAAACTCCTGTGGCTTTACAGCAACATGCACTTTAAACTCCTGTAGATCAATCTGCGCGTTGGTCACGTTTGGTGTCATTTTATAACTATTTTCTTGTATAGTCTCTGTGTTTAGGAGGAGGTATGCACATATATAATCTCTATATACATGCACAGTATTTGTTTGTGTGTGAGATCCAGTTGTGAGGATGAGGTGAGTCACACACACCTGCTTATTGGATGAGAGACAGGGAGCAGGAGGGACTGTACAGGGAGGAGTGAGTGGACATCCAAACTAGGCCACACATGGTATAATCTGCCCTCTGCTTTCTTCTTTATTTGTCCCCCTGATTAAACCAATTACACTTCAGCTCTGACCAGCGGTGGAGGAAGTATTCACATCCTTCACCTAAGAAGAACAAACAGGGGAAATACTCTGTTACAAGTCCTGCATTGAAAATGGTACTTGAGTAATAGCAGGGAGATATTATCAGGAATATGTACTTTAAGTATTTAAATACACCAAATGCAGAAAAATCTTTAAAAAGTGAGAAAAATATACCAAAACCTTAAAATGATTAGTCAGAAAATATATTTAAAACAACAAAATTACACACAAACACACACACACACACACAAAAACCCCTCACAATTATTAGAAACTAAAAAAACAATTAAAAGCGAGAAAAGAAGAAAAAAACTGTGTTCCAATTAAATTTCCAGCTGAAATGGGTTAATATTAATATTATCTAATATGTGTGTATGTGTTTGTAAAAAAACACTCAACATTATTAAAAAAAAAATAGAAACCAAGACCCTTAAAATTAATTATAGAAAAATTAAACAAGAAAAAGACTTTAAATTTGTATCAAAATTGCTAGCAATACATTGTAATAGTGTAGTGGAGTAAAATATACAATATTTCCCTCGCAAATGTAGTGGAGTCAAAGTATAAAGTGGAAAGAAAAGAACAGACTCAAGTAAAGTGCAAGTACCTCCGATTTGCATTTTAGCACAGTTCTTGAGTAAATGTACTGAGTTAAATTCCACCACCGGCTCTGACAGGACTCTGTTTACTTTTGTTTACATGTTAAGAGGCAGAAAATTAAAGTCTCTGTCTGATTGTTGTTGCGTAATACCAACAACAATGCAGAGGTGATGATTTCCTAGATTTATCCGCAAGGAATTCCCATCAGCACCAGCAGTTTTCCAGAGACCAGCTGCCTGATGCTTCACTTTGACGCTCCTGTCAGCACAGGACCTACTCATCCCTGACTTCCTGTCTACCCAGAATCCTCTGAGGCCCACCTCCTCTTGACTGTCTCTCATAAAAGCTGTGAAGCAGACACGGACTGATGAATGAGGGGTTACGTAAGTCGGGATGTTTAAATGATAGTAAAAGATTTGTTGTGTAAACTGCACTTGGTGTTCTCAAAAGCACCACAGCGTCTACAGTAGCTTCGATTTTGAGATTTGTTTTTCTTTTTTTGCCGTTTTTAAACTTGAATTTAAAGTGCTTTCAGTTGGCGTTTCAGTATGGTGTCCTTGAAGCGCAGCAAGAGGCTGTTCTTATTGAATCTGAAAGTTTGAAGGACTTTCGTGACAATAGTCTGCTAAAAACTCTTTCAATTTCATATTCAACCTGAGTCTTATTTTGTAGTTTTACTTAGAAAGACAAAACCTCGATAGACGCCAGAATTTGGTTAAACTGGACTGAGAGAAAAAGATCTTGAAAAAATGATTACCAGCTTTTAACACATAAGGCATTTGAACTATGAGCTTATTTCAAATTAAGTAGACTTGTTTAATTTTTTACAGAGTTCATATTGCGCATAGCTCCCAGATGCAGCAGGCAGCTGGTTTCCATAAAAGAAACAGAGAAAAAGGAAATAGCAGACCAACAAAATTAGAAGCCAACATAAGAAGCCGCAGCGCTCTCATTTTTTAAGCCAGTGTGAATGTATTGGTATCTTGTGAAACTAGACAGCCTCAGCCAGTGATAGTCAACCTGTGGCTTGTGGGCCAAATCTGGCTCCTCCAACTATTTTCCAAGTTACAATAAAAATAAAGTGATTTAAAGGATCCCCCACACCCCTGACAAAGGTACTAGCTAAGCCCCTAATGTCCTAAAAAATGTCCCAAAATCCTAGAATCATCCGATGAATCAGAAAATTGTACCAAAATCCTAGAAATATTCTGTAAGCCTAAAATCATCCTGAAATCATAAAAACGGCCTAAAATCCTATAAACTTTCCAAAATCTTAGAAATGAGCTAAAATCTAAGAAAAGTTTTCAAATCCTAGAAACATGTATGGAACTATACTATACCTGAAATTTAATCATAACTTTTGTTTCAGCGTGCCACCCCAAGATTTTCAGTGGCCATTTATGGAGCCATAATTCTGACGTTATATCCAAACATAGCGCTCTGCCTCTAATTTTGGTTCATTTAAACAGGGTCAAAGAAATAAACTAAACAGGGATAAATAAATGCTACTTGTTTCTCCGAAAAATGGTGGTTTGCTGGTTGTAATGACGAACCGGTATTAATTTGCTCATCACTGATTTGCCACCACTCCTCCGATAATAAGAACGAGTTTGAACCGCACAGCTCAACAGGAGCAGTTGGTGTTTTCAGTGATTTAACAGCAGGCACCCTGCTGTCAGACAGATTGTCTATAATTAAAATCCTCTACGCCTAAGAGCTGTGTGTGTGTGTGTGTGTGTGTGTGTGGGAGACGGAGGCATAGAAAGAGTCAAATAACAAAAAAACAACAAAAAAAGAGAAGGAGGGAGCAATATGTGCTGAAAACCTAAGATCTCTGATTTCAAAGTAAAACCTCTGACACTCACACACACATACGGACTCTACAAACAGACCACTGCAGACCAGGCCACCTCGACACATTTTCCGCTCTACCATCCACATGATGATAAGTTAAAAGAAAAGAAAAGAAAAGAATCCATCATGATTGCAAATTAGCATGTGCCTCTCCTCCAGGTCAGGTGCCTCGTACATAAGAACATCACTCGCCTTGGCCTCACCATGGCAACCCTGCTCCTTCTTAAGCAGGCTTTTCGTTCTATCCTTAGCCCCCCCACCCTTCTGTCTTCTCCTCTGTCCTCCTCTCTCCATCCGCCCCCCTCCTCCTCCTCCAACCGTGCACCTGATTACCAACTGCCATTTTTCCCAGAGAGCCGTGGAGCAGGGGCTCTGCTGTACATCTTAGTGTATGACTCAGAGGAGGCCGCCACACACACATACACACACATCAAAACGCATAGTGCTGACTTCTGGTCTGACTCAGTCAGTCAGACCCTGCACGGACTGCTTCCCCGACTGCTTTCTCACATCTCTGTGGACCATGTTTCCTGAATATGTGAGTAGTGTGTCTATTTACTTGAAAAAATGTGATTAAATAAGTGGTAGAAGTTGTTCAGAAGTACTTATGTAAGCGTTAAAAATCTCTTAAATTTGTGCATAATCATAGAAATTGTTCTTTAGGTGACTTTAGATGGGTTGTAGTTAACAGTGACCTAGAATTAGTGGTAAAGTAATCCACGGTGATAAATGTGCTAAAAATAGATTTTTTGCTGGTATATCGTGGTCAGAGACATGCTAAAAGGGCAAGCGCACAACGTTAACAATGTCTTGTTAAAATATGGTATTGATGATTTTTTATGTCGTTTACTGTCTCTCAAGAATGTACACTTGGCTAATATTATTGTATTTGAAATTGACTATACCTTAAATGTTCGTACTTTCAGTGGTAGAAGTATTCAGAGCCTTTACTTAAGTAAAAGTACCACTACCACCCTGTGAAAATACTCTGTACAAGTGAAAGTCCTGCATTGAAAATGGTATTTAAGTAAAAGTAAGTAAGTGTTATCAGAAAAAGTATGCAATGCAGAAGATATTAAAAAAAAAATACATGTACAAAAAACTAACAATAATTATTAGAAATTTAGAAAACTCAAAACTCAAAATTGCTAAAAAAAAAAAAAAAAGGAGAAAATTCAAAAAAGATTTTAAAAATTAGGAAAAAAAACCCTTAAAATGATATCAAAATTAAAAAAATAACAACTGTTAAAACTCAAACAATTTATTAATTTAAAAATAGAAGGAGAGTTAAATGTTGGCAATTCATTTCCAGTGAACTGACTGATTGATTGATTGTTGCAGCTGTAAATGTATAAACTGGTGGTAATTTAATTTATAAATATACATATTATATCTTCTTATGATTTTTATGCAAAAGTAAAAGTATAAAGTAGCATGAAAAGCAAATACTCAAGTAAAGTACAAGTAACTCAAATTTATACTGAAATACAGTACTTACTTTAGTAAATGTACTCAGTTACATTCCACCACAGTGTACTGTATATTTTCAGGTAGGCCTCAGCAAAGGAAAATAATTGAAAGCAGAGTAAAGTACAGGCTGACCTTTAGTCCAGCTGCCAGTCATATTCTCTTTCATCACTGTTTTGTTGTTTTGTAATGCTTTGATTAGAACCCAGTGATTAGCCACCATGTCCTATTTAAAAATCATGTATAAACGTGATGATATTTTAGGTGTGAAGTTGTTAATAGAAATCGAGCTGAAGAGGGATTAAGCAGCAGAGCGTCACGTTGAGTGTCAACAGCAAAGAGCAGTGATTTGGCCTGCAGTCTCATAGCCTCATAATGCCTGTTAAGCCTGCTGGTAACGTCCTCATTCCTTCATCGAGAATCATCACACTTAACAGTCATTATTGACGTTATTATCATTTCTACTGAATATAAGAAGCAAAGTGTCACTCTGGCTGTCGTCTCCTGCACTGATTCACCTGCTTATGTCACAGTTTTTTTTTTTATGTGAAGATACACCAATTTTGAAAACATATCTCAACTAACTAGAAAAGTTTTGCATCACTTTGTCAATCAGTGCGTTGAGACGTTTTAGAAAAGTGAAACAGTGTGAATTACGTACTGTGTATTATGCAAGCTGTTCAGAAGCAGGACAGTCAGTTTTAACGTCCGTTCCAAATAGGATTTCTATATGTGTGCTAGGCCACTACACTATATATAGCAGGCTGTGGGAAGCTGTCTTTAACATCTATACAGATATGCTTGTAGTTCATAATACATTATGTGACTGTTTTCTGATTAAAACTGGCGCCAGCACAGAGGTCTTTTATCCATTTTTTGAGACAATGGGAATTATTATGAATCTTACCCTTTTGAACCCTGGGTGAATGGCCTTGATTTTTTTGAAAAACATAGGAAAAAGGCTATGAGCAACTTGAAATGACCCAACAATTAAAAAACATAAAATTCATTTAAAAAAAAAAAATAGAAAGGAAAGAAAAGAAAAAAACTAGGAATGGCCCAAAAAAGTGCTTAAAAATATAGTAATTATGTAAAATAATATAAAATATATAATAATATAAAAATATAGTTTAGTTTTTGACATTTTTCCTCAACTTAATTTTCTAAATTCCTAATTTCTTGAACATTGAAGGACACTTCTTGCTCATTGTGTATTTTTTCCCACATGCTTTTGCAAGAAATCAAGCAAATTTGCTCAAGGTTCAAAGGTTTCAATACTTGTAAAAGGCGTCTGAACACAGCATATAAAACCGTGATGGTGATCCAAGTTTCAAAGGGTTAAAGGAATCTGGTTATTTTTAGGCATGCTGATTATTAAATTGGAAAGTAATTTGGGGAAAAAAACTCTTCTGGGTTGGTCAGGTAAGAAACGGTTTAGCTAGCAGCTTACTGGTTTGATTTGGATGACTTTGTAGAGAATGTCTTTCCCTGCTGTGGCCAAATGACACATGTAACACCCTGATATGCCAGGTAGTCCTGTTAGTGGATGTCCTCAGCTAAACCCCCTGATTAGGAGTTGTGACCTTGTGAGTGTGATTAGAAAGTGTGTTAATGGAAAACTAAAAGGCTACATAACACATTGAGAAGATAATAAGATGAAAAGTGCTCTCTTGAAAACTATGAGAGATGCATTGTTTTGGTAATCAACATGGGTGCACTGTCAAGAGAAGCAATCAAGGTATTTGTTTGGGCTCCCACAAAAAATATTTGAAAGGGGCCACTTATATCAGATTTTGCAATGACATCTATTTACCACATTGAGCCTCCCCTAAAGGCACTACATAGTGCACCTCTGCTGCCCCAAAACTTTAAGTGGGGCTTCTTCTACCAACCGAACAACAGCACAACACCTTTCTGGATGCCAAAAACAAAAGAAAAATAAGAAGATGAGGAAACTTAAAAATCTGGGTATGTAGTTGTATGCCTCAGCGCACCAGTCAAGTTGTACTTACAGTTTACATCCATGTCAGTGAAAACATGGATACTTCGCACACATCTTTACCCGGCAGCACAGAAGATCTATAAACTCAGCACAGTTTCAAGGTGGGCACTCAAGGTTCATCAGTTACGGCCAAAAACATGTTTTATGAGGTCACTGTGACCTTTGGCCTTTGACCTTTAGATTCTAATCACTTCATTCTTATGTCCAAGTGGATGTTTTTACCATATTTGAGGAAACTTCATCAAGGCCTTCTTTAGATATTACCTTCAAGAAAAGACGGATGCAAGGTCACAATGGCTTTGACTTTTGAACACCAAAACTAATCAGCTCATCCTTACATCTACTCAAAAGTTTGTGGGAAATTTGAAAAAATTCCCTCAAGAGGCTCTTGAGATATCACATTCGCAACAATGAGACTGACAAGGACACAGTGGCCTTGACCTTTGACGTATGACCTCCAAAATCTAATCAGCTCATTGTTGATTTCAAGTGAATGTTTGTGTCAGATTTAAAGAAATTCCCTCAAAGCTTTCTTGAGATATCACGTACACAAGAATGTACAACCCGAAAACATAATGCCTCCAGCCTCACATAAAAACAACACCAGGGGATGTTGGGGGGCCTCGGTGGGCTTCATTGCCCTGGGCTTGCCCAGAGTCTAGGATCACCACTGATTCAACAACTTCTTTATATTCCGTGTTGCATGTTTGTGTGTGTCCCTCAGGTGTGTGTGAGATCGCATTATGCAGTCGGTCCAGACAGGGATGTGGGACCCCCGGCCCCCATCTAAACATGCCTCGCCCCTCCCCCCACGACCCCCCTCCAACTCACGCCCCACCTATGTGACCACAGCCACCCCGGCCAAGCGGATCACATTCTACAAAAGCGGCGATAGCCAGTTCGGGGGCGTCAGGATGGCCGTCCACAAGCGCAGCTTCAAATGCTTTGACGCCCTGCTGGACGACCTTTCCCAAAAGGTTAGTGGGAGAGATATCAGAGCTCTGATGTCAAGATTTCTTTTGAAGCTGGCTGTGTCGATGCAGCTGTAGTTCTACTTCCTTAAATGTTTCTCTGCTGAATGAAAACTGACCTGGAGACACACTTGCAATAGATTGACACAAATATGGACTGTATTTAAAATATGTGTACATATGTGTCCACACACAGGTGCCTCTGCCATTTGGCGTGCGGACTGTGACCACTCCCCGCGGCACCCACGCCATCAAACACCTGGAGCAGCTCCAGGACGGCGGCTGCTACGTCTGCTCAGACCGGCGCCAGGCAAAGCCACTCAATATGGAGCTAGCCAGCAAACGCCCGAGCATCTGGTACCATCACAGCCGCAGGCCCCAGCGGCCGGAATCATCGTCCACAACACCGCCTGGCCATTTCTCTTACAGGCAGCGGCGGATTCTCCTAGTGAAGAACAGCGAGCCAGGGATGAGGAGGAGCATTGTGCTGGGTAGGAGGTCAACCAGGAGCCTGAGAGCGTTTCTTGATGAGGTGTCTGAGGTGATGCAGTTTCATGTCCGCAAGCTCTACACTGCAGAGGGACGCAGGGTATGAAGTGGTTTGTTTTTGAATGTATGATCATCATAATGAGTAGGTTTTGTGGTTGCAGATGACACTGAAAACTGACACTGTGTGAATTTGTTTCCAGATTGACAGTGTACAAAGCCTGATGACTTGTCCTGGTGTGTTGGTGTGTGTCGGCCGGGAGGCCTTCAGCCCAATGCTGGTGAACTTTATCAGGAAGAGCTCAGAGGAAAAACTGCCTGGTCTCGGCCCCAGGACTCCTGGAAATGGGGCCCGATCTCCTGCTACACAAGGAGCAAGATCCCCACCTCGTGGGGCTCATTCCAGAGCCAGCGAGTATAGCGAAGGGCATGAAAGCAAGAAAAATGGTAATTTGGTAGACTAATATGCATTAGTGGGTGGGTAAACACCCAGTGCACACACTTTAAATTTGAACTCAAGAAGTTAGAAGAGTAAAAAAATGAAATTCTGGTTGCATTTAAATGTGCTTTTCTCTCTCTCTCTCCATTTAGTTAACTTTGGTCTGGAAACCAAAAAGAGCATCATCCACCCTCGGTCAGATTCGTCAAACCGCTCCACCCGATTCTCCTTGTCTTCGGAGAAGTCATATGGCAACGGTGCCTCCAGAGCGGCTATTACAAACGATGACATTGAAAAGCGAGTCCTGGTCAATAAAGATGGCAGCCTCTCAGTGGAGATGAGGGTGCGTTTTCGCCTACACAATGATGAGACACTCCAGTGGTCTACACAAGTTAAAAAATCCCCGTCTCTGACAAATGAATGCTGCCCTTTGAGCCATGCCCCGCACCATTACCTGCAGCAAGGCCAATCAGAGAGCTGCTCCGACCCTGATTCCACGTCCTTCGACCCAGAGGGTATGGATTATTCAAACCAACCTCTGCAGGGTGTGTTGGAGGGGAGCCATTGCCCCTGCTGCTACCAGAGACCACAGCAGCAGTATGACTTGTGGGAAAACCCAGCACACAGCCACAAAAAGCCTCCTGTCCCCCCCACACACACATCCAGTCACACCCATACTATGGTGCGACATACACACTCTTCTAGCTCTTCCTCATCATGTAATTCCAGGAGGGTGGTGCGCTGTCGAGCACGACTCGCCAATTGCGGAGGAGGTCCGGAGCAGAGCCAGCTAGTCCAGGAGGAGATGTTTGTGTCGGAGGAGGTTGAGCGCAGAGTAGAGGTGGAGCAGGATGGAGACACCCATGTAGAGGTGTGCAGGGTGAACAGATGCTGCAGCCGCAGTGAAGTGGTTGCAATGGATAGCAACCTACGACCACTTAGTAGGAAGTCGGTGGAGGATGAGCTAAGGACGGAGGAAGACGGGGAGCGTCCGCTGTCTGCAGTCAGCAGCTCCTCTCATGTCCTGCAATCACTGAAAGAGGACCAAGATGATGACCTGCCACCCAGCGCCTCACAATGCTGTCACAGCAATGAACCATCCCCATCCCCAACCTCCCTGACTCACTTGAGCGACAAACCAACAAGCAACATCTCAGCCAGTTCTGTCCATTCTACTGAGAAGTATGAGGAAGAGGAAGACAGAGGAAGCAGAGCAGTATCTGAAGCCTCTTTTTGTCAATGTGGTGCAACCACCCCACATTCAACAGCAGAAGCAGAGGAGATGGATCGGGCTACCAGTTCCTGGTCCAAAACAAGCAGAGTGTCTGGCAGGTCCCCAAACCTAGAGGAAGAGGGGGCTGCAGATGATGAGGATGAAGAGATAAAGAGGGCTGTTAGTGGCTTGTCTGGTCACACAGGACTCTCTCTTCAGTCATCTAGTGTATGTCCTAATTGTGGAGGCTGCAAACGGGGGGTTAACTCTAGTTCTACTAGCAGAGCATCACAGAGGTCCCGTGATTCCCAGGGAGCCTCTCCAAAGCCTGCAACACCCCTGTCCAGCCAAGAGAATGCCAATAATGAAAGTAATGACTCTGAAGGTTCAGCTGTGTCAACACAGTCCAACAAGACCAACCTCACCAACTATGGGCGCTGTTCCGCGATATCAAACATCCTGGAGGACAGAGCAACGAGTGCCATGTCCACAACGTCCAATCCTGAAGCAGAACAAAAGGAAGAAGAAAGGGCTCCTAGTGCCACCTCAGCCATAAGCAACAGGTCCAATAAATCACACAGGTCTGGCTGTAATGGCAGCACCTCTGTTGCAGCAGAAAAAAGGGAGGAGAGAAGCCCCAGTGCCATGTCAGCCCAGTCCAACAAGTCTGCAAAGTCTCATAAGTCCAACTGCAGCTGCACAGCTCACGTAAAGACAAGAGAGGACGCAGAAGGAGAGAACTCTGTAGAGAGAGCACATAGCTCATTATCAGCCAAATCTGGTGCTTCAGCAAAGACTAGTGCTTCAGTCAAGACAAGAACTAAGGTGGCCTCCCCAACAGCTGTGGCAGACGACAGCACAAACGAAAGAACTCCCAGTGCTCTTTCTGTCAAGTCTGGCAAGGCAGAGAGACCTGACAGTGCCCAGTCTGCTAAATCAGCTAAATCAAATGTGTCAGCAAAATCGGGCATATCCCATAGATCCACTTGCAGTCAATGTGCAAAAGCAGGATCACCAGCTGATGAACCCGCTATCGAAGCAACAGGACTGGAAGAAGGAGCGGATCCAGAAGAAAGAGCAGCAAGTGTCATGTCAGCCAAGTCCAATCTTTCTGCCAAGTCAAATAAATCCCATAAGCCTACCAAAGCTTCGGAAAGGTCACTTTCTCCCAGGTCAGGTACTGAAGGAGATGGAAAAGAAAGGGCAGCAAGTCAAGCATCTAACCGATCAGTCAAGTCAAACATGTCTGTCAAGTCTTCAAAGTTGTGCAAATCAAACAATAATGGCAATGAAATTGCAGCATCTCCAAGCTCAGATGAAAAAGACAATGAGCAGGTAGAGGAGGAACAGCAGAGGCCTGAAAGTGTAATATCTGCTAAATCAGCTTCCTCTGCAATGTCTAAAAGTTCAAGAGTGGCCTCTCCAGCCAAAGACACAGTAAACACAGAGGAGGACAAAACAGAGCACAGAACCCCCAGTGCCATGTCAGAGAAATCGCACACCTCTGCTAAGTCCCAAAAGTCAAATCACGCTGCAGCGTCTCTAGATCCAAATGAAGCTGATATTCCTTCTATTGAGACAAATGGAGAAGAGAAGCAAGATGAAAATCAAGAGCGGGTGGCCAGTGCCATGTCTGTGAAGTCAAAATCTTCAGTGAGGTCCGGTACTTCTCATAAGTGTGACAAGAGTCCCAAACCGGTGTCACCAAGTCCAAATGTTGTCACCATTAAAACGCCAGAAGGGGTCCATGAGGACGAAAATGAGACAGCAGAGAGAGCCCCAAGCGCTGCATCGGCTAAATCAGGAAAATCTAATGTTTCAACTTTATCGCAGAAGTCCAATCATAATGGAACAGCTAATATTGCTGTTATTGAAACAGCAGATGCAGATAAAAATGTTGTTGAAGAAAATGCGCCAAGAAGTAAATCTCAAGGGCAGACGCTCTCACCCAGAAGATCCCCACGGACCCACTCACCCAAATCTGCAACCTCCAGTAGTCCTCAGTCCCCTGCACAGCAGTTGTTGCCTGGAGAGACAAGAGGGCAGAGTGCCTTGTCGGTTCACTCCGCAACCTCTGCGAAATCTGGCAAATCCAAATGTCGCTGTGGAGCGGCTTCGGCTCTCGAAAAGGCAAAGAAGGAAAAAGGGGAGGAGAAAAAGGAAGATGAGGAGCAGAAAAGCGAGAAGGCTTCTGAGCGGGCTGCCAGTATACTGTCGTCCTCGTCCAAAAGACCAAGGAGAGAATCAGAAGGCACGGAGCAACCGCTGAGTCGAAACTCATCTGGATCAGTCTCTCTTGGGTTGCCAGAAGACCAAGAAACAGCTGACTCAGACAGTGGCAAGTCCAATGTTTCTTTTCACGCAGACGCTGGGAGAAAGTCAGCAACAGAGCAGTCCGCTATGAAGGAAGAAAATGACGGAGCAGGGTCTGTCATGTCTCAAAAGTCCAACCCTAAAAGCATTTTGTCTCACAATCGTCCAGCAGTTGAGATCCCTATTATTGAAACACCAGGAGGGAGTGAGGATAAAGGTGACGGAGAACAAAAAACAGAAAGAGGAGCCAGTGCACATTCAACCAAAAGCAGCAGTTCTCACAAGTCCTGTTGTAAGTGTGGAGTCAAAGCAGTGGCTCAAAAGCTGGACAGTAAGACTCCGAGTGCCAGCCCAACCAGAGAAGGAAATGACCCTGAAACAGGAAGTGTGAAGTCTGCTTCAACAACAAAAGCAAGCAATTTGGATGCCCCAGAAAATAGGACATCCTCTGCAATGTCAGTTGCAAGTGCTAAAGTTCGGAGCAAGTCCCCTGCAAGTGCCAGCGCCAAAAATGCCAATGCAGCTGGAGATTCAGGAGAGAATGACACTGAAAATCAGGCCATCAGTCGACCACCTAGTCAGGCAAAAGGGGAAGACAGTGCAGACAACAAGGTAGCAAGTGTCCGCTCCAAGAGTCCCTGCTGCCTCCGTCCCAAGTCAGCAGCTTCAGCTCACTCAGGGTCAAAAGCCTCAAAAGGAGAGAATTCAGTCAAAGAGCTCAAGGCCAAGTCCAGCAGCAGTGTCAAAACGTCCAATTCTCAAAAGAAAGACATCAAATCCTCAAGCCCTTGTCCTTTACACAGCCAGAGACCATGCAGCAAGGCTGAGACCTGTAGTGAGAGCACTCTGTCTCAGTCTCTGTCTGCTGCGGACATGCTGAAGGAAACCATGGCTGCTGCACGACCACACAGTCGACAGTCAAAGGCCAGCAAAACCAGTGACAAGTCTGAAAGTAAAAAGTCTCGGAAGAGCAAGAACCAGGAAGAGCTGGAGGTGTCTCCTGACTGCCTGCCAAATGCGTCCCCCAATGAGGTTGTCAGCGACTGGCTGCGGAGCATCCCCGCCAACAGCAGCATACTCGCGCTTGGTGACGAGCTGAATGAGGAGGAGGAGCAGGAGAAGGTGGTGGAAGAGAATCCTGAAGAGGAGGTAGCAAAGGAGGAGGAGAGTCCTGAGGATGAGGAAGTGGGCGATGAGGAGAAAGATGAGGCTCAAGAGGAAGAGGAGAAAGAAGAGGAAGCTGAATGTGATGCAGCAGAGGAGAAGAGTCCAGATCAGACTCCAGGTGACCCAGCCTCGACTCCCCCCAACAACCCGCAATTAAGTGGTGACTTCCTGCCCAGAAATTTGCATTCTTCAGCCGCAGTGATGAAGGTTCTTCTGAGCTCCTCTCTGGGTCGATGTCAGAGCATGCCGGAGGTAAGATTATAACTGTATGAAAACTGTTTTTTGTCCCCGTGATTATAATCACAGAAAAACTATCAAGGTTCATGCTGTCTGTCTGTCTTTAGGATGACACTATAGAGTCAGTCAAGTTAGTCAAGTCAGTGTTTTTTTTAAATAGTGTTTTTAGTTAGATGCCTAAAATAAGGTCTGTGGTTGAAACAAGAGAGATTAAGAGACTTAAGAGATCACATTTTGTTCTACATCAGAAAACTTTAAGTAAATATCCCACTTGTGAATTTGAGGCTGTTGCTAACAAGAGCTTCGTTGTGGTGGCAACATTACGTCATGGGACCATGATGTAGTTAGTTTATATCCTAATTTTAGCTTTTACATCTGACGATTTATGCTTCTAAAATCATTAAAGTGGTGCTAAATTGTGAAGACTATCACTGAACAGAACTTATGAGTATGAGTATTGCCACAAGTTTTTTTTTTTCAACAATCAAAAGGGAAAAATCCAATTGGCTTTTTGTCAGGGGAACCAGGGCGACATGAATTTTTGGATCAGCCAACATCCTGGTAGCACTGCATTAAAGCTGCATCTAAATACTGTTAACATTGCATTGGACCATTGCCTAATTGTTTTTAGCAATTAACTTATTAATATATACAATTTGTCTACTGAATATTTTTTTGTCAAAGCAATAGTCTACAACCCAAAAATATTTAAGTTTCAATCCTATGAAACAGAGAAAAGCTGCAAATCTTCACATTTTAGAAGCTGGAATTTGAGTACGTTTGACATTTTTTTAAACTTGAAACCTGGACTGACATCGCTTTTTATTGTGCTGCTTTCAGATGCATTTCATAATTATTTAAACCTTTGAACTCTGAGCAAATTGGTGCAATTCCTGTCAAAATCATGGGAAAGCTAAAGCCAATAAGCAACTTGATGATAAATGTTCTACAAGCTGCAAGAATGTTTTTCATTTAGAAAATTATTTTATAAATGTTAGGGCAAAATTATGTTTATAATGATCACACTTAAGTATTTAAAATTATATCAGCATTTTAAGCACTTTTCTTGGTTATAATTTTTTTTAAAAATGTATCATTTATTTATTTATTTTACTAATTTGCAGGTCATTTTCTTGTACTTTTTACTAATTTCTTGCTAATTGTTGGGCAATTGTTATGTTGCTCATTGCTCATTGCATCTCATGATTTTGGAAGACATCAGGCCAATTTGCTCAATTTTAAAGGGTTAATTTTTGCACAAATCTACTACAGATCAAATATAGTGCGTAACAGAATCATCAATACATTCACATTCAAATGATTATCACATCAATTTTAAACGAGGATCGCAGATATATGGTCACTGTCACATGATCATCATTTTTCCCCCTGTTGTAGGCTACTGGGATAACTTTAAAGGCCTTAAGAGGTAATATTGCGGCTTCTAAATAAGTTTGGAATAGCTGCCCACAGACGCCGTGGGATGTGACCAGCTCGCTGTATTTGGTTACTCACTTTATTTGTTTGATGATCTTTGGGTGTTGACTGATGTTAGGAGAGTTGCTGTGTGATGCTAAACTGATTTGTCACGTCACAAAATCAAAATACCCCAAAATAAAACAAGCCATTTCAAAAACAAAGTTCAAATCGATAGGGGAAAAAAAGACAAATTTATCAAACAATTAAATTGAGATTTGACCAAAAAACACAGGGATGCAGACTGTGTCCTCTTCTTCCCTATTGACTAATTTCACACACCCATAAAGGTTTGCTAGAAGTGGCTCTATCAACTGAAAGTATCCACTAAATCAGAAACGAAAAAAGTTGAGCTTTGGAGAGACATCTGAATAAAATAAATAGAGGCATGTGTAGCTTTTCAAGGATGTCTAATTTACAGGGAAATAGTATGGACTGCATGAATGTGAGTTTAATTAATGTATGTAACATAATCTTCTGTAGGTGTCTCCAGTTTACGGCCGTAGACTGAGTAATTCAGCCTGGGGGCTCTTGGACTGTTTGGCCCAGCTCCAGCTCATTGAGCCCACAACGAGCCCCGGCTACAACCAACAGAAGGACCGCATGCAGCAGTATGATGACATCATGGCCATCCTTCAGTCCCTCTGGCTCACTGAACCCAGAAACATTGAGGTCAAGGAGGACAGGGACGGCAGCAAAGAGCAGGTGACTCCTCCAAGGTCCTCGTCAGGGGTGGGGATGAGCAGTGGCTCCGCAGGATCGGGGAAGGAGAATGGAAATCCCGGTGGAGAGCAAAACAAAACGACCTCTTTAAATGAGGATGAGGGAACAGAGAAGGCTGAAGAGGAGAAGGGAAACGCAGAAGCAGAGAACAAGGAAACTGAAGCGGAGGAGAAAGATGCAGCAGAGGAACCAGTACAGAGTGAAGACCAAAGTTCGGTCCCTCTGAGTCTGGACAGCCCAAAGATCACAGATAATCCCTCGTCATCAGACAAGAGCTCCGCTCACGACAGCTCCAAATCCCCCACCGATAACGAAGGAGAGATGGTAGAGGATTCCAGCTCAGCCACGCCCCCAACTGTCCTCCGCGCACCTTTGTCAAAGAAACTATCCCAAGACCCTGATCCAGTGTGGGTGCTGCACCTTCTCAAGAAGCTAGAGAAACAGTTCATGAACCACTACATTACCGCCATGGCGGAGTTCAAAGTCCGCTGGGACCTGGATGACAGCCTCATCCTGGACACCATGATCAATGAGCTGAGGGACGAGGTCAGCCGACGCATCCAAAGCAGCATCGAGCGTGAGGTGAGGAAGATCCAGAGTCGTGCCGGCAGAGGGGGGAGGCCGCCCCGGCCACCACAAAGAGGGACCCTCTCCAGGGACTCCACCATGACGGAGAAGAGGCGTCGGATATTAAAGGTAAGTCCCACAAATTCTTTACATCTAGGGTTCCCACAGACATGGAAAACCAGGAAATAATGTTTGAATAGAGTTTGAATCTTTTATGCTTGAAAAAAAAACCTCCGGGCAACAGGGGCAAGAAAAAAATGGGGTCCTTGAAAAGTCATGGAAAAGTTTTGACATTTTGTCCATGAAAATGTTTGCAAACCCTGCACATCGCTTGACAGTCAGGAAGATAATGTGTGATTTATGTTTCAGGTCATGAAGAACCAGTCAGTGAAAACTGGTGAGTCCCAGAGCGATGAAGATCTGACGGGTGAGTTCAGCGACCAGCGGAGCGAAGACGAGTACTGCCCCTGTGATGCTTGCGTCCGCAAGAAAATGGCCGCCCGGCCTCTCAAAGCCAATCCGCTGGCGGCTGAAGCACCGGTGATGATGGAGTTCGACCTCCTGAAGATACTTCAGCTGAAGAAAAGCCCATCGCCTGTAGCCGTGCCAAAGCCGGAGGAAGATGAAAGTGAGGTCACAGAGGAGGAGGGGAGGAATTTAGAGGTGGTACAGGAGGAAGAGGAGGAGGAAGAAACTAAAGAGGATATCAAAGCTGAAATCGTTTTAGAAGAGACGATCCCAGAGGAAGATGAGGAAGAAGGGAAAGAGGAAGATGAGGGGGAGACAGGAGAAAAGGAGGAGGTAGAAGATGAAAAGGAGGAAAAGGAGGAGAGTAGTGCTGGTGATGAGGAGCAGGAGGAGGGACAAACAGGTGGTGAGGAAGCTGAGGAGGAGGAGGCACCAGAAAATGTAGAGGAGGAGGGAGAGTGCCAGTGCCACTGTGCAAGAAATGAAGGGGAGAGTGACAAAGAAGAATACAGAGAGGAGGAGACAGCAGAAGGAGAGGAGGAAACTGGTGGCAACACAGGAGAGAATGACGCAGGAGATGATGAGGAGAAAGCAGGAGAGGAAGAGAACGCAGAGGACGAAGGGGAGACAGGAACAGGGGAAGAGGAGGAGGAGAGTGACAAGGAGACAGTTAAAGATGCAACAGCAGGTGAAGGAGAGACCACTGAAAATGGTGAGGAAGAGGAGGCAGATGCGGAGGAGGGGACTGAATCTAAGGAGGAAGAAACGACAGGCAGGGAAAGTGGAGAAGGAGAAGAAGAGGAGGCATCTGGGGAAACGGAGGATGACAACGCTGTGCAAAATGAGGAGTCCACGCTGGTGGAGGAGTACGTGGAGGGAAACGTCAGCGCTTCGGCAGAGGCGGAGGATGAAGATGAGGGGGATGATGCCGCTGAAAAGGAGGAGTCACATGAAGATGAAAAAGGAGGAGAGACTGAAGAGCAGGGAGGGGAGGCGTCGGAGGAGGGGAGAACCTCGTCACAGGTGAGATGAATCATGTGCAACCAGAATTTATTCAATTAAAAAAAACTATTGCCCAAGCTGTGTGTTTAAAACGTCCATCACAGTTCACTTTTTGTGCTCAGCTTTGACGCTCTGTACCTGATGTAGTTTAGCAACTGTTCAGGGAGAGCTTTGATTTAACCCCTTATTATCATTTAAATGCAACATATAGGACTGAGTCCTAATATTTGGAAATCCAGGCATTGTGCCTGTGTTTTATTTTAATGATGGCCGATTAAAATTAATTAATTAAAAAGTGCAAAGAAAGTGTCAGCATGACAGGAACTTTACTAAAAACCTCAGAGGGCAATTTCTATTTGTTAATTTCTATTGAAATTTTCACTTGACTTTAGAAGAAAAGGTGCTGGGAAGTTGCTGTATACGATGTTGAAAGTCTCAGTTTTGATTTAACATTTGCTAAAGGCATTCAAGTTTTGAGTTGGAGTTTGTTACATTCCAAATTCTAAATATTGACAGAAAGATTTTTGTTTTTTATTGTAAATGAATTGGCTACGAATCATCGGTATCGGTCCTGAAAAAACAATATTGGTGTATAGCTACATGTGTAATAATGAGCAGACTCTGCGTATGAATAGCAGTTGGAACAGCATCTATTTTAAACAGGCTGAACATGACCGCTGGGTTAAAGTCTGCTGCACCTGAAAGAGGAATCTGACCTACAGTGCTGTACTGCAGCCTCAACACTAAGTCTAAGCCTGTGAGAAAAGATAATCTCTCGATCCAATTAGACAGACTGAACAAATCTGTTTTGTTTAGCAGCAGCACGACGCTCGCACTGATGGACGTCTGCTGTTATTGTCAGAGGCAAACTGTTTCGGGAAAATCTTCGCTTTATTACTGCAGCCTCTCTGCACTGATTGACTCTAATTTTAATACCAATAATTACTTTTGCTGTGAAACAAACATATAGCTGTAATTAGTGACACTTAGCTGCCTCCATCGGACCCAATTTAGCTAATTACAGCTGCTCCTAAATCATGCATCATGTTTGACCCTCAGGGCCAGGGGGTGACCGTGACCGAGGGAGAGGAGGCCGACGCCGAAGACTCAGACACTGACAACAAACGTCCAAGCGACACCAGCGCGGACGAATCAGGACGCGAAGGGGCCGGAACCACAGGAGAAGAGGGGGAGAAAGAAGTCGGAGTGGAGGAAGACGCTGTAGAAGAGTTTAAGCCTGATGAAGAGGAGCAGGAGGAGGAGGGGGGAGAGCAGAACAAAAGGGAGGACGGTGCTCTGCTTCATCAGATCACCAGGACCTCTGTGGAGTCCCAGCCCGGCTCCTTGGAGGACATAGATTCCCCCCAGAATCCTGTAAACTCCATAGAAGTGCCCAAAATCGCTGCTGGTGGATCCACCGGCGGCGGTACGGGCCAGAGGAGGAGCCGCTCGCCGGGCCGGGTCAAACGCCGCAAACCCAAAGAGAGTGACGCTGAACTGGATGACTTTTAAAAAACTTATGAAAACAAACTCGTGGTCACAGACGACTCCCATCAGCCCTACACCAGTTATTTCGGTTAAAAACTGGGACCAAAAACTAAGACTGGAACACTTGAAGCACTTTATCAGACCCGGTGTAGAATCTTGAAACTTGAAACCACCACCTCATCCTATTAAATTATGTGAATTCTATTTGTATATTTTTTAAGTTAATTGTAAGTATATTGTACGTGTATGAATAAGGTATATTTTTAAAACAAAAAAATATATATCATTTTGACACCCATGGGTGTATTTTGTGAAGTCAGGCTTAAAAATGTATTAAGTCATATAGCCATTAATTATGGAGGCTCATATCTGCCAGTGATGGTAATAAAAGATCCTGCGAAATCATTGTGATGAGAAACTTTCTCAAAATCATGACCTAGAATTGTTTCTCACTAGTTCCATAGTTTTTTTTTAGATACTATGTCATTATTTTTGCTGGGAAATTTCTTATTATTTATAGATACTAACTCATTATTTTTGAAATACAAAGTAATTATTTAAGGAGAGTTTCTTATCATTTTGAGATACTAAGTAATCTTGAAAAGTTTCTCTTTTTTTGAGAATGTAAATCATTATTTTGAAAGAGTCTATTATTATTTTGAGATACTTGTATTACTTTTAGAAAGTTTTTCATTATTTTTTGGAAAGTTTATCAATATTCTGAGATACCAAGTCATTATTTTGAATGTTTTTCATTGTTTTGAGATACTAAGTAATTATTTTTTAGAGTGTCTCGAGTTATTTTTTTGAATATTCTTGTCATTATTTTAAAATACAAAGTTATCATTTTGAGAAAGTTTTTCAGTATTTTGAGATACTAATTAATTCTTTTGAAAAAGTTGCTTGTTATAATGATTTAACAGGAACTTTTCATTTTTTTCAGAACACTGATGGAAATGGGCTTCCTTAACTGATATACAAAGTACCTTGGAGACCTGTTAGATGGAAGTAGTGTTTGACAGACTCAGTATATTGATACTTGATTTGTGTATCAGTTCAATTATTTAGACTTGACTCATTAAGTCTGTATTCTCAGGGGTGTGGAAGGTCATCTCCTAGCTATTACTTAACTACCTGCTTAAATCTGTAGTCTGTAAAGAAGCGCACTGTTTAAATCTACTAAAGCTCTGTGATGTAACCTGATTACTTTAAAGAAATAGTTTCAGATTTTAGGATCTGCTCACTCTCTTTGGTGAGAGTTAGAGAATCGATACCACTCTCATACGCTAAATATGAAGCTAAAGCCAGGAGATGGTTAGTTTAGCTCAGCATCAAAAATGGAAGCAGGGGAAACAGTTACCCTGGCTCTGGCACAAAATCTACTTTTGGATTACTTTTCACTCCAAAAGTGATTTCATTCCAAATCGTTAACTGTATTTAAGTAGCTTAAGTGTCTTTTGTTTGAATTTTTTTGAAATTCAAAGTGTGTTTTTCCTTTTAAACATGCTAATGTGTAAACTTCAGCACCTGTACCTCATTATATTCATGTAATACAGTTCATGTTGTCATTAACCACACATGCATTTCTTTCCCAGGATTTCAAAACTTACACAAACGAGCATATCTGAGGCAAAACCGTCTGAATTTCAGGTCGATGTAAACCTTTTAGTGCTGCTTAAATATAAGAGCTTTTCGTGGGTTTGTGATGCATGCTCTAGATTCAAGTGGGGTTTGCCTAACCAGCCGCGTGGACCAACAAGCGTGAAGCGTGTTACTGATGCCTTACTGTATCCATGGTTATATGAAGGTGGATTGACAGGGACAGATGGGAGATCACGGTCTTTTGCTTCCTGACATCCTGTCTCTCCGTTAGTGGCTCTCCTGCAGAATCAAAGAGCCCGACATGGATCAGCTGCTCTTTAAAATGCTGGAAAATATACTTTTTAAGACCCCTAAAGAGTATTTTCTCTCGTTTACCTCAAGCTGAGTGAGTTGAGCTTACTTACCAACTGTACTTTTTAAAGGGACAGCGTGGACGAGGGAAAATGTGTTTATCTAGTTTAACAAAATCCTTTATGTGTGTGTGTGTGTGTGTGTGTGTGTGTGTGTGTGTGTGTGTGTGTGTGTGTGTGTGTGTGTGTGTGTGTGTGTGTGTGTGTGTGTGCCTATGCTGTTTTTGGTCTGTTTGGCTGTCCATCAGTCTGTGACATCACTAAGTGAACATCATGTACTGGGAGCAAATGAATGTGCGAGTGTAATCATGTTGATATAAATAAAATAAATGCACAGAAAAGCATTTCTCGTGCTGTTTTTCTTAATTGCTTATATTTCTGATCCAGATCTGATGTGCATTTTACCTTCTTCTGCTCTGTGCTCTTGTTCCCCACTGGCTGTGCTCCAAAGGTGTTTCCAAAGCCGCTCAGCTGCTCTCAAGATACACACACGTCACGCTAATCCGCTACCTGTGTGTGTTGAGCCACAGAGGGATTGAGGTTGATCACATGGACCGATACAGCAGAGCCTGTGCCTGCAGAAAACTCTTATAGCGCACAGGGGTAAAAATGTCCATGACACACCAAACATCACCCCAGTGTCAATTATAGCCTTTTTTAAGGGACTGCACTTTATTAATCAGAGGAGCATTGTGGCTGGGGTGTGACTTTGTTAGGTGGGGAAAGTGCATCAAGCTCCCTGTGTCGTAAAAGATATTCACACCAAATGTAGGTCGTACTGAAAAGGCTTCCTAGTGTGATTTAAGACTTTTTAAGACTTTTTTTAATGCCACTTGGAATGAAATTTACAACCAATTTTTACAGAATCCAGTACTGATGGTAAATAAAAAAATTATCAATGTCAATTACTTACAGTTGGAGGAAATTTTATTTAATGTTTTAGATATTTATTGTAACATGACTCTTTGGTGATGTTAATGCAAGAGGCATTTGGTAAATTATTAGCATTATTTTTAAGTTACCCATTATTTTGAGCATTTGCAATGCTTTGTCAGAAAAAAAGATTTTAAAAAATCCAGATCCAAAGTATAAGCGTTTTTAAGACTTTTGAAAAGGTTATTTAAGACATTTTAATGCCAATTAACGACTTTCAAGACTTTTTAAAAATATGTGGCAACCCTGATTGGAGCAAATAGATCAAGCAAATAGCACAGACGTTAAAGTCACCACCAAAAAACAAAACAAAACAAACAAAAAACAGCAAATTTCTTAAGCAAAATGTAAATCCTGCTTTAAAATGATCAATTAAAAAACCCTAGGAAGTTTGAAAATTCTGCAGTAATTTCTGTTTTTATGGTGTGATTATGGCAATTTTTAAAGAAAACATGCCTTTCAAGCCTGCCGCGGGATTTGGGGGTTAACCGGTATCTAAAATAAACACAAAATACAGCCATTTAAAGATTTTAGTCTCTCCCCTAAGCCAAAATAAAAAACACAAGTCCCTTTTTAGTGCTTAAAAAATCATTTGACATGTTTTGCACATTTGTCTTCCCCATCATCAATAACAGTCCCTGACATCATCCAGTTATGCAATTAAGAAATTATCACATAATACATCAGGAAAACATTTTTTTTGTGCAAGCCAATCATGCAAAAGGGCATTAAATTGAATTATATTTTGAAGATTTTAGTGCTCAGAGGATATTCTAAACCTACATTTTTAAAACCACTTATTTCAAAACACGATCTGGTGGAAAAAAAGTACAAATTAATTGTACACTTAGTGTTACAACATGGTTTGCTAAGTTAAGGCTTCCAGGTGCAGGTGACTATTAAATTCATGAGTATAATGTAAGTGTGAAGGGATTTGACGATGACATCATGCAATGTTAGTTATAACAGGCACGCTTCCACAGCCTCCCTTACAATTGGCCGTTGCTCCAAATGAGTCTCCGCCTCCGTGAGAGAGCAACCAGTCAGCAAACAGACCAAAGCCAGAGGGACCACCTGCACACAGAGAGGAAATATAACATCCGTACATACATTCCTCCAGTGCTGTATGCACCAAACTGCCTCCTCACCTTGGTCCTGTTTCTAGCAGTGAGTGTGTGTGTGGTGATGTCAAACGATGTAATGTCCACTGTCAGTTTGTCCACACAGTACACGGCCTTCAGGAGAGCCTCCTCACACTGGGACTCAGGACAACCAGACAGCTTCTGGAAGGAGAAGCTTCCATTTAGCTCCAAAATCTTTCAGTGTGAATCAGCTGCTTTTTCTCTCTGGGATGACTTGCTCATTTGTTGGGAATTTGCACCACTAAAGAACAACATCAACTGAGATAGGTCCTGCATTATTACATAATCTTGTCTTGTTGAGGGATCCTCCATTAAAATCCAGCTCTGTAACTCTAATTTTTTAAGTTTATTTAGGAAAACACATCATCAGGACTGGCGGCAGCAGACAAATCTGCTATTACTCTGAACCGAATATTAGGCCAACAGAGGAACATTTTCTCAATTATATTAGATTTCTTTAGGGAATAGCTTGGTAGGATAAAAACATTAGCATTTATTTTATCTTAAAAAAACTTAACTTAAACTGATATCTACTGTATCACATGTAATGTGCACTGCATTAGCTGAGCCTAAAAGCAAACTTCCTTGGTGGTTTATGTCCCATTAAGGGTGTACGTTTATATACCTGGAGTAGACGTGTGGCTCTGCGGTAGAGTTTGCTGTTGGTGACCTGCAAGTCGATCATGTAGTTGTGGTAAATCTTCCCCTTTAAGACGTGAGCTCCGGTGCTCACAGCATTCAGCAGCAGCTTAGTGGACAGCTCCCACTGCTGAGAGAGAGGCAGAATTGATTTTCTGCTCCCTGCATTTACATAAGCTGGACTGAAAGGAAGCAATGCAAACAGAAAAAAATAACCTGCCAACGAAAATAAGACCTACAGAACACGAGGAATAAGAAAAAGTGAAAATCAATAAAGACTGAATTTGTTTTACGGCCCTGCAAAATGCTCTGTTGAGGGAGGGTGGGAGACAAAGAGAACGGGATTAAATGAGGCAAAACAGTTATTTATCATACTCCAGTGAGCCGCTGAGTCAATGCATATGTCCGTGTGTGTGTGTGTGTGTGTACTGTACCATGTGTAGTAAACTCTCTGAAGCAGGCGATTGCCAAGTGATTTTTAGTGAGGACAAACACAGCTTGCTGATGTTATCCTAAGAAAAAACAGAAACAAAAAACAATGCAGATGAGATAGACAGATAAATGGACAGACAGACAGATAGAGACAAAGACAGATACTTGTTGTGCAGCAGCTTCAGCGTCTCCATCAGCACAGTGATAAACAGCATGCAGGTTGGACATCTTCTCTCTCACTCTGCGGGCCAGCCTCGCCACTTCACCGACATCGTCTGTGGAGTGAAGCTGTTCAGACAAACGCAGATTTGATCTGTAATCCAAACATGAAAAAAAAAATTGTTGTCCCACCAGACTGTGTGTAGATAAGAAGAACGACATCCCGGGCATTAAGAGAGGGCAGAACTTGATGTAAAAAATCCTCATGTGCGATGCAAAAGTCAGGACCCTAAAAGGAAAAACACATGTACACCTTAAAGAATCCACCGTGTATTTTTGTACTGTAGTTTTATGTGTGTTAAAATACAAACTTGATCTTTGATGCTTCTTCAGTCATATTTAATGTTATCAAGATATTTTAATGGGATTTTAAAATTATAATTCTCAAGATTGACATCATATCAAACCCAATATTTTTATATATTTTATGGCTGGCATCACTTGGTACTATGATATATTGTATTTTGCATTGTTGGTGGCGGAGTCCACCATTCCTGTGCTGAATTCAAGTGGTGCACTCAACAGATTTGCGGGAATTACACAAGCACATACAGACTGAAATCTGGGACGTGTATTATTAACAAGTCAAATATTTGATGGGTTTTTTTACTGCATAAAGCAGAATTCTGACAATCCATTTTCTAACTGATCTTAAAAGTGTCTTCTCTCCTGTGTTTAGAACTAAAGTAGATGTGAGGGGAAAAAAGGCTTTGCCAAGATAATCTTTCCTCGAAAAAACAAAATCAAATGAAATGTGGAAAAAAAAAGTTTTGCAAGCATCATTTTTCTCAGTTGGTGTTTTTTTTCACCTGTGAAAACAGGTGTAAAAAAGATTTGGCAGGGTCTTTTTTGGTCAGGATAATTATTCTTTTTCTGTTTATCAGGACAGATTAAAACACATAACTTGCCAAAAGAATGACGGCAATTTTGTAATGCTACATAACTTTCAAACACATATATAATATATGTACATTGTATTTAGAGTGCACAAAAAAATTAAAAGTCACCTGGAAGAAAACATGAATGCTTTTTGTCAGTCTGCGGTGAACGAGACGAAATGAGTGTCACAAAAACAAACATTTTAAAAATTACCTGCCAAAACTTTTTTCTTACCTGCTTTGACATATGCCAAAAAAAGAAGGTGAGAAAAATGATCCTGGCAGAAAAAAAGCATCTGGCAAAACTTTTATTACCCACCTGTTTCACAGATGGAAAAGGGAAAATAAGGAATTTAGACAGAATATCCTGGAAAACCCTTTTTTTAAATTACCTTTTCTTAAGTCATAAACACAGGAGAGAAAACTAATGAGAGCTTACATTAAAAAATTGATCACTTGAATTTTTTTCCCCTCATTTGCTTCTCGGGGCTTCGGCAATAAATAGCACCAAAGTTAAGTAGTAGCTCATGACTGAATAGAGACCAACCAGCAGTGTAATAAAACGTCTAAAGCAGATTAATTGAAAACAGACATCCAGTCCTACTGGGTTTCATAAAGCAGGTACACGAGGATGTATTTCACAGTAATCCTACTCCGGGTTAATCTACAAGTCAGATACAGCTGAGACACATGAGTCATTACATGCTGCTAAATAACAGCTAGATTTCATTTTAATTGGATTTTAGACATTTTAATACTTGGTAATGCCTTGTAAGGATTTGTAAGACATGTTTAAGACTCATAAAGACAACCCGGAACAGAAATCTCCATGTTTGGAGTCAACTAGAACAGACAGCATAACTACAGTTGAGAAAAAATGTGAACTCTCTCATATAGTGACAGTTTTTAATCATTAAGTGCAGCGATTTCCAGCTGGTCCAGCCACTGGGTCCAGATTTCTCCTTCGTCACTGCCTTAGGGTTTGCACATAAGAGAAATGACCACATATTCACATTTATTTCAAACTGTCAATTGAGGGCTTAAAACTGAATGAAATAAAACATATTGCAAATATAAAGTGCAATTAGTTAAAACCAGTTGCATTTCTAGGATTTGAGGATATTAGGGGCTTAGTCCTGTTCAAATTTTTGGCTTTTTTTTTTCTAAAAGTCTTTTGGCTGTTTTTTGTTGTTGTAAGGTTTTTTTCTTAAATATGTGGGATTTTTTTTCATCAAAACTCTTTTGGCAATTATTTTATTTTCTCTAAAAAAGTTCTGGTAATTTTCAAAAATGTTTGTCGAACTTCTTTCTCTTACAAAAATGTTGTTGATAAAAAATAAAAACAAAAAAACTCCTCTCTCAGTCTTCAGCAGGAAACATCAAAATAAAAGTTCTGAGCTCATGGGTCATTTGTGGTCCATTCAGAGTGGACCTGCAACCAGCCAGCTGGGAACCACTGCCATCGTGAATTGTGTCAGATTGGAGCTTTTGTTCTGTATTTGCAATAACTATTTCTTCATTCATTCTATTATGTTCCTCTTTTGTTCAAACAGATGTTGCATTGTTTCGCTGTACATACCAGCGGGCCCTCATTGTTGTTCAGCTCTCTGTATCCTCCACTGATGAAGCCTCGAACATCTTCGTAGTCTCTCACACACACACACACACACACACACACACACAAAGGATAAACTGTATATCATGCAAATGTAAAAATAAATCTGGTAAAATGCGCCTTGTATGATTAACCACAGATTGTTTCAATCACACAGAAAAGGTGTTCAACAGTTGCAAATGCAGCTGTGTTGTTTTGCTGCTCACCTGCTCCAAAAGTGGGTATACACTCGCTGGCGTCAATGAGACCCAGCGTACCCAGGGAGCCCCAGCCCAGGTAACACACACGCCCACCACACCGCAGACTGAAACACAGAGTAGCACATCAAATCAACAGAAAGCGTTTCCATCTGCATCACCTTACACATTTTAGATGTTTTTTATAGGGCTGTCTGTTTTATGAAGAGGAAAGTCTCATATTGCATCTGTGTGGGCTGCCAGGATTGTAGATCAGTTTTCTCTGCCGCTGGAGGATTTAGAAACATCTAATCCACCATGAAAAATGTCATTATTGTGGGTTTGTATGGAGAGACTGCCATGCATTTCCACCTTGTAACAAATAAAATTCACTGTCTTTCTGAGCCCTTTCTTATATCAGAGTTTTTGTGAAATACTGAATGAAACGCAGGCACCTACGAAGCCAAGATGCTGCTCTGAATCAGAAAGAGTGTGTTTGCCTTGTTAAATCAAAGCCAAGGTCACAGTGAGAGGTGTAAAACAGGATGTTCCACCTGTGTCCAGCTGCCTCCAGCAGAGCACTGATCCCCTCCGTCTGAGCGTAAGTGATATCCAGAGTTTTCTCGTATGCTCTCATGTGCTGCAGCATGCTCCTGTGGAGAGAAATACAAAGCTGCTGTACATTCAGGTGCAAATGTATGCAAATGTGTATGCAATGTGTTTGTTGTAATGTTATAATCTAATGTGTTGTGTTTCTTTCTTTCAATAAATGTACATATACTCATGCTGTCCAATCATGCACAATCCGGTAAATAGCAATTAAAAATGGCAGAATTTCTTTTCTGCGACAACCTCTAGAGGTCAGTAATGCACAATGGAAACACAATTAAAAATTGGAGAAAAAAAGGGACACTTAAAGAAATAGCATGTGTGGTTTTAAGAATGTTACGGTGTGCTGTACAGTCACGAGTGACCGCTGGTTTAGTCATGAAGTTTAGTTCAGCAAGAAATTTACAAAAACAAAACAATGTGTTTATTTTTTCTCCAAAACCTGAACCCACGACTTTTCATGTGCTGACCCTTTTCACGAGTATTTAACCTTTGAACACAGAGCAATTTACCCTGATTTTCTTTCAGAAACAAGGGTAATGAGCAACTTGGTAGGAAATTGCAAGAAATTAGTAGATTTAGAAAATTATTTAAAAAAGCTTGCAAAATTGTCTGGGGGAAAAAAAGAGTAAAAAACTATACTCATAGTTATAATCATTGAATATTTAAAATTAGTCATTTGTAGTGTTGCAATATGTATGTATACCATGCTGTATTTTTTGTTTTGTTAGTGTTATTATTATTATTTCATCTCATATAGTGTTTGTGACGTTTTCTGTCTTTTCTACATCTAATTTTAGTTTTTTTATTTTAATAATTTTAAGCATTTGTTACAGGTCATTTCAGTGTTTGTTTGTTTTTTCATTTATTTTTCTTTTTTCTCTTGTCCAGGTAATGTTCAATAATTTTTGGGTCATTTCTTCTTTCCTTGCACACGTTTTTGAAAGAAATCAGGATTCAATGGGTTAATTACTCCTTTACCTATAGAGCATGGAGACTGAAAATGAAGCAATGTACATGCAGCCACATGTGACTTCTTCTGCAACCTTATCACTAACGGCATTCACTCAAGTATGTGATCAGATATTGCAAAATGCGCCCTTACTAATGTGAAAAGCATGTACAGGACGCTGCGTACTGTTTTTTCAGTTGGTTGCTGGAGAGAATCAGCTGTCAACACCAAGAAGCACTTAGGAAACTGCACTTGTACCTCAGGGTGCAAAATTTGAGACTGGAGGAACGATGGTGTTGCACAAGACGGAGTCTCGATGTGTGAATAAATACATCACAAATATATTCATGTAACGCGAGATGGAGCTTGAGTTAATTTAACAAGCTCTTCAGGGTTTTTCACCATGCTTACTTGTAAGTGATGGGTGTGTTTGTAAAGGTGGCAGCGTGAGCAGCGGACAGGACGACCTCCAGCAGAATCTTAGTGGCACTGCCTCCTTTCATCCTGGACGAGCCGCTGATGGCTTCTGGCTGAGCACACACACACACACACACACACACACACACACACACACACACACACACACACACACACACACACACACACAGTCAGTGTAGTCACAAAGTAGAGACACGCTGCTTTCCTGAGTCGAACAAGAGGATGAGTACAAATAAAGGTTCTTACTCCAACTGCTGGGTTGATGAGGAACGCTTTTTGACTTTTGGAAAGCTCCTGCATCCTTTGCACCACACTGCGGAAAGTGAACGTGCAGCCTGGAATGGGCTCATCCCTAAAAACATGACCATTTTGGTGTGTAAAATGAACTTTATCATATGAAAATTGACATGTTAAAGCAAATTAACCCTAATTCAACGACCTTTTCATTATATAATATTAATGAAATACGAGTGAGGTTCCTGTACACATACCTGGCCTGATGTGGAGGATTGAAGCCAACCAGTACAGGAGTGTAGACCTCCGGGTGCTGCAGGCAAAAGTCTAGCTGACCTGCAACAAACGGAGCCTATACAAGGCAGAAATTAACTGTACACAAACAAGCTTTAGGTATCTGCAAGTTTGCAAAATAAATCAACACCCTGCCAAATTCAGATTCTGACCAATTTGACTCACAGATAAGCCGCAGGAAATACCAATGAACAAGACCCGCTTTTTCCCCTCACACACCTGCAAGGAGCCAGAAACACACAGTGTTCAAATGCTTTAAAAAAGCACATTTACACTTTCTCACACACACTCTTTTCACCACGTCCCTTACCTTCTTCAAACTGAGCATGCCCAGTTTAGGATCATCTTCAGGAGCTTCTTGGGAGGAGAGCAGAGCTCTGAGGAAAAAAGGTATTTAATTAGCAAGTAACGTATGGTGGCTAATGTTAGCAAATGTTAACTTTAGACATATGTCTGTGTATCACTGATCTTACTGATGAGTTGCTGACTTGCCCCTACTTGTGCTCCTGTTACACAGAGATAAAAACATGCTAAAGTCAGCAAACTGACTCAGTAATGTCACTTACACAGCAAAGTCTGTCTAAAGTTTGCTTGCTTAAATAAGGTAACATTACCTGAACAAGCTTAAGTCAAATGAGTTTTATTGCTTAGAAATTCTTAGGTCGTTTTTAAGTAGACGTTTGTTTTATTTCTTCTCTCTAATGTTACATACTCTCACTTAAACTAAGTTTGAAGCACTTTTCTCAAACAGAAGCAACTACACTCAACACAACTTCACCATGAGACTTCTCATCTAAAGACGAGGCGTTTTATTGCAAAAAAAAAGAACATATCTGTATTTCACAATATAAACTTTACTTAATTTACTGCTGTCTGTGTAATTTGAGGGTAATAAAGTTCAAGTATGTAACAAAACATACCTGTCTCCCCCTGCAATGATGTACGAGTAGACCGAACTCTGGTCCAGTTCCCTCAGTGCTCTGTTGAAAGCTGACTAACAATACACACAAACAACACACAACACGTGACGTAATTGTAAAAGAAGTGAGATTTGATCAGCTGATTTCATAAAAACAGCTAAAGGAGTAACTGGATATGAAACAGTCTTAATTTAATATTAATGCCTCTAGAGATTGGGATATACCGAGCCATCTTTGGAGGATAAGCTTCCGTACATGGATGTATTAGGACACTTGGATACAAGGTGGGGCCCTGTTCATCCCTATGAAGTTGGTCATTAATGCATGAAGCCAAAAAAGCTCTATTTCTGTAGTTTGACATAACCTGGACCTTCCGCATTATGGGGCCCACAGAGCAGGCGCACTGGAGACTCATGGCGACCAAGCAGCTAACTTCCACTGGCTTTAGAGCGGACATCTGGTTAAGCACTCTGCTAACTTTAATGGGGATAAAATGATTTAGTCTTACAGCTCTTCTAGACTTGACCAAATGGATCAAATACCAACGGAGTTCTGACACTAATAACAAATCATCCACTGATTTATAGACTTTTCATTCACTATTTAAGTCTATGGTTGAAGTCTTTTTGGGTCCCATGGCATCACGTGACCGCTTTTGGCAACTATGTAAATTTGCTTCAAACCCAGGGCTGTTCCCAGGGGCTTGCTTCTGTAGCTTTATGACCTTTACGACAGTAGACAGTGGTGCTCATGGAAATACAGTCTCCAGTCTGGGGAATACCACCAAAATCATAACAAAAAACATGCTCATTGCAGTTGCTTTAAGTAACATTCTCCTAACATTACTGTCTTGATCTGTATAGCTTTACAATATCAGTTTCCATTCTTCAACATTCTCGAAACAAACAGTTTGCTTCCTTATTCCTGATGTGCAGTGGGGAAAATCAATCACATTTCAGGGCAGCTTTTACCGAGATGAGGAAAGCCAGTCGACCAGAAGTCCCACAACCACTCAGCACAACGAGGCTGTCCCGAGGATCCTGTTAAAGAAGCAGAAGACTGGCTTTAGCAACACGCCTCACTGACCCACAGAAACACCCACAGAAGCAAAGTAGATACCTTAAGAATGAGCTCGACGTCCTGAGCAACCTCCATCAGTGTTTCCACAACTTGTTCACTCAACAGCCTCTAAAAATTGAAATGAAAAATTAAAAAAAAAAAATCTAAATAAAGGTTTTTTCAGTGGCTACTTGTTGTTTATGAATTAGCGGTACCTGATAGGTCGCTCCAGTCTCTTCCTGAAACATCTGGGCGTCACAGGCCTGTAGCATCCTCACAATACGATTGGCCGAAGCTCGGTCGATATCAAGCGTCAGGGGGTTGGACTTCTCTGAAACAGGAAGTGACGGCTCATAATCTGGGGACTAAGAAACATAAAATATTAGTATAATTTAATGCATTTCCTGCATCATCATTTTTAAAAATACTGTCTTTTTTGGCACTTTTAATGTCATTTTCTTGTTTGTTTATTTTTTGTAACATTCTTTTTTGTGGTTTTTTTTGTTCATTACCTTCCTTCAAAGTTTTTGAAAGAAATCAAGTCAATTTGCACAGGTTTCAAAGGGTTAACTTACCTCCCATTCGTGCAAAGTGGAGAAACAGTCTGAGCCTGCCATAATGCATGAGTCTGTCCTTTTCTGCCAAAAGCTTTTTGTCACAAGAAATGTCCCTCTGTGTAGCCCGTGTCCTTTTTGTCAGTCACTGGGATTTAAAATGAAAACCACAAAGCGCTCAGCTCTATCTGTAGTGACAAAGTTCACTTAAGGACCTTTGAGACTGAGGAGTGAAAGGAACGAAAGTATGGATTTCTCTGTCGCACACCAACACAAAGGCCCAGAACATTTGTGGATGAATGGCAGCAGTCATTCTTGTAAGTATATAATGGGGAAACGAGGGAAAAATAAACTGCAGTCACTAAGAATGAACCACAAACTCTTATTCAGGTGATGTTTGCATTTTCCAACTATATGTTTGCGGACCCATAATTCCAGACGGTGACGGCAGGTCAAGGCAGTGCCCAAATCTATGGACATAATCATTTTAAATGTTGGTTTCGCTTTGGGAAAGCATGTTATTTTTTCAGAATAACAGGAGAGATGTTTAAGTATATATAATACAGTTTAAATTTGACAAGTCTGAAAAGGGATTTTTGAGAGAGACCTGGTTAAATAGGGTCTACACCGTAAAATGCAGTGAAATTCCCTCTTTTTTTTTTTTTTGCATTTTACAAATAAAATAGAGGTTTCACAAATCTGAAATCATGTTTTTTAATATTATTTCACCTCTACGGGATAACCTCTTCCAGATTTGACAAGTCTAAGTATGGTCTTTTGTGGGCTACATGCAGATAAAACTGTGATTTTCTTTTAATAATATTTTTTAAAATTTTCACAAAGAAAATTCGGGTTTCACAAATCTGAAACTATGCTTTTCAGTAATATGTGCCTGGGATAATGTCGTCACAAATTGATAAGTCTAAGTTAAGTCGTTTTTGAAAGCGACCTGGTCAAATGTAGTCTATACATATGAAAAAAGCAGTGAAATCTCCCTGCTTTTTGCATTTTCACGTGTAAAATAAAGGTTGTACACATCTGAAACAGTGTTTTTGTCAACCTTTAGCCTCTCTGGGATAATCTACTTCAGTAGTGTTTAGAAGTTTTGATGTCGACCTAGTTCAGTGTGGTCTACGTGTGAAGTAAGCAGTTAAATCTCCTATTTTTGCATTTTGACATATACATTGAGGGTTCACAGATTTGAAAGTGGCTTTCAGACAGCACTGAGGCTTTACCAAAAATATTCAACATTCTTTCACCACCAACTGAATGCTCGGCATGCAACAGATTCGAAAAAACATCATCCCAGATCTGAGCTCTGAGACTGTTGGCCCGCAATAAATAAAAACGTCTACCAGTGCAATTTGCTCCATCGTTCTCAAACATGCTTCTCGGCCCTGCAGTGTACAAAAGATCCAACTGATTCTCAGCAGTGTGAAAATATTTACACCCCAGCAGATTGTGGAGTCTATTACATTTCGGTGCTTTCAGAGTCAAACTGTTTGCTGCAGTGTGCCTTACTCCTCCAAACTCCCACTACTGTCTGTCATAACTGCCGACTAATTGCTGTCAGTGACACAGCGGCGAGGACATTTTTCATGTTACATCAACAAAGCAAAGACTAATATTATTTCTCCTCACACTTTAAATATATAACTCCTACTGTCAGCTCTTTTTTAATACACAAAATGAATAACATGTACAGTAAAGGCCTGAGACAGAGTGATGCATGTGTACTACTCACTGGCTCACGCTGATTATTAATGACATCAGACATCTGAAGCACAGTTTGGTGTTAACCTCTCTGAGTCAGTCCAACACCAGAGCTGTGCATAGGGCTGTGTGATAAGCCACGATGAAGAAGCGCCTCCGTAACAGAAGTGTCATAATTGAAGGCTTTTCAAAGTAAAACGTGAATACTCTGCCAATATCAGAAGAAATAAGACATAATTAAATAGTCATGGACCTTATTTCAGGTATTTAAACCAAAGTCAAATCCATTTTCAGGTGAGGGAACTCAGAGTTCACTGGTAAATCAGGACCAACTCTTCAATTAACCTGAGTGATAATCCTTATTCACCACAGAAGCAGAAACAGATGGCGAAGAGTCGGCTGCCCTGAATACCATTTTTTGAGCTTTGAAGCTTCAGTGATAATTATTTACGTGAAACGACAAGGGGGAGGATAGTAAGAACACTAATCAACCACTTAAACCTGACTCAGTTTTGGAAGAGCTTCAAGAGAAAGAGTGAGGGGAAAAAAAGGTGGAAGGTGGACTATTGCATGCAATATTCCTGTGAGTAATTATTAGAATGCTGTGTGATGGGTCACATCACTAGATGCAAGCACTTCACCACAGTTGCCAACTGTGAAAAGCTGCCCCCAATTGGTGCGCCTAATTTTTCTCATGACCCTTCCTCATACAACAGCCATATTAGTAGCTAGAAGCAGGGGTTAGGAGTGCACTAAAGACACTGGACTCATTCTTTACTCACATTAGCCACCTCATTTCAATTTTCTCCAAGATTTTAAAAATAAAACAATCAAAAAAATAAGCGTTCAAATACTGAAATAGATGTTGATTCCCATGACAATGACAATGCACCGTCAGAAGAGAGAAACCATGCAAATGTACAGGTCCTCCCAGAAAATTTGGAAAGTTCATGCATATTGGTTGTTTTTGCAATGACAACAATAAACCCCATTAAACCTCTCATATATGCACTTCACAGAGCATTGCTGCCCAAAAAACCCTAAGTGTGGTCTCTTCCAGTTACAATAAGTACCTGTCATGCATACATTAGATGTGACTATCAGCACAATAAAAAGGAGCATACCAGAAACAAAACAAAGAGAAAAAGGGGAGGGGGGGGTATACATCAGGGTTAGGGGGCCTCAATGGGATTCTTTGGCCGAGGTCCACCCAGAGTCGAGGATCGCCCCTGAGAGGCAATGCATGTTTGCAGCACAAAAACAGCCATGCAGTACATTCAGAGTCCTTGTTTTGCAGAAATCTAACAATTCATTTAAAATGCAAACATCTGCCTTCAACAAGCCCGCCGCTCAGAATCAGTGTCTGTGACGGCTCTGCAAGATGTGTTTTACTCAAACTGAAAGCTCCGTCCTCACTGAATGATGCAGCAGCACTCTGACCAACAAATGATAATGTCTGAATTCAATTATTTTTTAAAGCTGAGGAGCTCAAATACAAAAAGTCTTGCTTTCCTCAAGCTTATTGTTTTTTTTGTTTGTTTTTAATAGTGATTAGCTTGTCCTCTCTGCCTCTCCATAACTTTGTTTAGGTTCCTTTAAAATACAAGCAGTTCAACCTGTGTTCATTGTAGTGCTTCATAAATAATAAATACTGCTTGACTCGAGTGGACCTTTGTGTTCCTCGTGTCTCGGCTCAGTCAAGCCTGCTGCAGCGCTGCTCTGCACATTGACCTTGGCACCAAACCATGAAAGGTCCTTCGATTCAGAGCAAGCCGCAGCACCTTCTTCCCATCCTGCTTCAGTCTCAGCATCATTCTTAATTCTTGACAAATCGGCCCCCAAAGGAGCGAGAAAGTCATCTACACTGAAGTGGTTCTTCTTGTAATCAGTCATAAAACCCTGTAATGGAAAATGGCTCGTTCAGGGCGCAGAGGGAAAAGAGAATATCTTTGTCACAAACTGCAAAAGCTTTGCGGTAGTTCTCTGACAATGTCACCAAGTCAACCTTAAACTTGTTTGATTCTGCGGAGACGGTCGGCCACATTGAAAGTCACCGACATCTCTTTACTTTTTGCTCAGTGCTATCTGCATTCATGTGCCTACATATGAACCCCCAAACACCCCAGAGACCCAAATTCATATAAGCTCTAACAGCATAAAAGTAGATTTCTTACACTGCCAAAGCTTTAAATAGTGACACATCCATTTCCAATGAAAGAAAGGTATAAAAGTACCTCTGTGAGCTTAATAAAATGAACATGGAATGACATGATATGCCTATATCATTTGTTTTTTTTGAGCTTCAGTCTGTTAGCGTCCCTCAGGTTTTGGTATGGATGTTCACATATTCTGCTGCACAAAATGTATTTTTTATTCTCTTCTTCGTGAACCAATAAGCTGAAGATAAATGATAAAGATTAAATTTGTCCCACCATAGCAGGTGCAGTTCATTATGTCAGTTAAAACAGTCTGGTTTAAGGTCTGGTCAGCCAAATTAATTGAAGTGTGGGTGTGCAGGGTGTTATATTTAATATGTACCACCATGGAGAAGGATGAGGTACTGCAAGTGTCAGGGCTCAGCCCAGTCGCTAGAGGAAAATCTTGGCATTGTATGTTTCTGCAAACCACAAATATGTCAAAGTAAAGGGATGTTGTGTATGAGTTGACAAGTGCATGAGATTAGCCCTTCTGTTGTCTCTCTGACGTGAGCTAACTCATCATAGGGAGGTGAAAGGGGATGGTTAATGATATAACACTAAGGCAAGAAACCTGACCACTGTTTGAGACTAACAAATAACAATATTGGTTGTTTTTTAGGGAGTTCTTGCTGTGATTCCAACTACTTTTTGCCATAAAAAGAGGAAAGTGCCACAAAAAGCAGTTGTTGTTGTTTATCGATACAATGCTGCATTTCCTGCTGGAATCGTGGTATGAAAAACATTTTTTTTTTACAAAGGCATTGCTGTGTTTTCTGCTAGGATAATGCCATGAAAGTTGGTTGTTTTTAACTGAGACACCACTGAGTTTCCTGCCCAGGTAGTGCCATAAAAGATGCTGTTTTTGACAGACATCTCTGCAATATCTGTTGGGATAATGGCATGAAAAGTGGTTGCTTTTAACTGAGACAGTGCTGTGTTTCCAGCCATGATATTGCCAAGAGAGTGGTTGTTTTTTTACCAAGTCATTGCTGCATTTCCTTTTGGGACGATGCCACAAAATGCAGTTGTTTTTCCTGCATTTCAACGCTGGATATTATGAAGGATAGCAGTTGTTTTTGTTACAGAGACATTGCTACGTTTCTTGCGGGGATAGTGCCACGAATTTTTTTTGTACCAAAACAGTGCTGCATTTCCAGACCAGACATGATCTCTTCCTCAGCATAATTAAGTGGGTTTTTTTTGTGCCTAAAGTGAACCACACATTAACCACAGTATTGTTGAGACATTAAGTTTTACCATAGCATAACGCAGAAATGCAATGTATCCGTCATTTGCAGAAACTTACACAGCCATCATTATTTCTGCAAAATGGGTAACAGCGGCGCTTCTGGAAAAACAGGCACCTAAATATTGGCAATCTCCAAAAAAAAACAAAAAACACACTGACTTCAAGTTTTGTGACATTTTTTACAAAGTGGGATTACCACTGGCTCTACATGCTTTCTCCACCACTGTAAGGCCTCATTTAAGGGTTGGAAGTAATCTGTGTCCTCCTCAGTTGTCCCCCTAACTGTGCTCACATAATCTTCAACTGTGGGGTCTCTATTCAGAGCCAAATACAGCTGCAGTTAACCTTGTGTTATTGTTGAATTTGCCCAACATTTGAGGCTTTTTGGTAGTTTTTTTTTTAAATAAACTGAATCTCCTCTGTAGTTAATTGCATGGCTCTTTCTCCACAATGCCTTGCTGCACATGGAGAAATGTCTGCATATTTGTGGTGTTCTTATCTCATCTTGTCCTCACAGTCATTCAGATTAAAACTCGTCCCTGATTCAAATCATCACAGAACAAGATTCTTCCTATCTTTTGAAGTTCACTGCTGATCCAAGAGCTGCTGCCACTGCCTGCTTTTGTCTCGAACAGCACGACAAATCATCAGCACACAGGAAGCATTTGATCTGGAGTCCCTCCGGCAGTTTTGCTAATTCATTCGGATAAATATTGTATAGTGGAGACTGCAGCTGCAACAAGAAAAGGTTTGGATTTTACTCCACTTACATCATTTTTGTACATCATTTGTGTCAAGTTTTCCCTCTGGTTTAGCCTATTTCGCATCATACTTGCAACAAAAACAGGAAAAAAGTTGACTTTGTTTGGATTTTTTGTGTTTTCCCAGGGCTCAAATGTGAAACCTTGACTTTAAGGACTTCATTATTTTTAATTCATGAAAAGCTGTTGTGAACAGTAGCATCAAACATCTCCCTGGTTTGCTGCCGACACTCCGCAGGTGCTCAGGTCATTTTTTTCCATGCATATTTTGAAAAAACTGGGAAAGGACTTTAGGATTTTTCTCTGATTTTAGGATGTTTTGCAGATTTTAGGAAATTTCTAGGATTTCCGCATATTTCTCTGATTTCAGGACCTTTCTTGGTTTTTAGGACATTTCTCAGATTTTAGGAGGTTTTCAAGGGTTTTAGGATATTTCTAGGATTACAAGACAACACTCAGTTTTTAGGACATTACTAGGATTTCAAGACATTCTTAGAATTTAGGATATTTCTAGCATTTTAGGATGTTCTCTGATTTTAGGACATTTCAAGGATTTCAAGAAATTTCTCGGATATAGGGACATTTCTAGGATTTCAGGACATTTCTCCAATTTAAGTACCTTTATTGGATTTCAGGATGTTTCTCAGATTTTAGGACATTTCTCAGATTTGAGGCCATTTTCAATGGTTTTGGGATGTTTTGAATTTAAGGACATTTCTAGGATTTTAGAACATTTCTAGGATTTCAGGATAATTCTTAGATTTTAGGACATTTCTAAGATTTTAAACTTTTCAAGGATTTCAAGACATTTCTTGGATTTTTGGATATTTATCAGATCTAAGGACATTTTCAAGGGTTTTAGGATGTTTCAAGGATTTTAGGACATTGGGGGCTTATCTAGGACATCTGTCGAGGGGTGCTGGGATGCTCCACTGGCACTTTTTTTATTTCACTGCACGTAAATCTTGTTTGTACATTATTAGTGTAAAGTCTTCCCTCTGGTATAACCTAGTTTTGCATTGGTGTAATCAGCCTTAAGTCCAAGTGTCAGGAGGGAAAAAGCCCACACTGAGCTGTAGCAGAATAACTCCAACGTTGATGTCACAAATTATTATTGTCTCAAACACAAACAGCCATACAACCACTGACTCCCTCCCTGTCCTTCAGCCGCACAGCCATGGTCGTCATGACAACAGAGGGGCTAATCTCCAGTGGACAGGAATAGGGAGAAAGTGCTTGTACAGAAACGTGCTTCTGAGAATGGTGAGCAAGTGTGTGTGCGATGAAGATATGCGGTGCATGCTAGCATATTCTGAGTGAGTGTACGTTTGGGAAAAAATAAATTAAGCATGTATGTGTGAGAGCGGGAGGGTGAGCTTGCACGTCTTGGTGATGTAGCCTGTGCGTGCATCCCACTTCAGTTTAATGACATTTCTGACTACATTTATGAGAGGACTCAGAACTGAAGCAGTGTGCCCCTTTTAGAAAATATATCTCTTTTACTCTCATTCCTTCACCTTTTAACGGTGGATGGCTATCAGCATTGCATTCAGACAGCCTACACAAGTATTTAAACCTTTGAAACCACAATTAAAAGGTTTAATTCTCTTAAAAAACAAGGGCAATAAGAAAATTGCAAAAAAAAGGTAAAAGGTAACAAGAAAACAACCTGTAAATTAATATTGAAACCAGGAGAAAGAGAAAATTATCCAAGAATAAAAGGGAAAAATGTCCAGAAAAATATTACAGTTCTTATATATAATTTTTTTTTTACCCTTTTTTCATGAAAAAAGGGTAAAAATTATTTGTTATTATTATTGTTTGTTTTGTAACTTTCATTTTTTTCCCCTCTAATTGCCAGATAAGTTTCTTGTAACTTTTTACAAATTTGTTGCCAATCTGTGAGTCTTTTTTTAAAGTAGCCCTGAAAGAAATCAAAGCAATTTGCTTGGGTTTCCAAGGGTTTATTTGTGTACTCAGTCCCTGTTTTAACATTTAGATCCATCTTTTTCCTGAATTTTCCCTGACCTTCATCACTCACAAAAAATCCTTATTTATCCCACCCTAAAGACTTTCTTCTCCTAAATCCACCAAAATGTTCCTTTGTATCATTCATTTCCTTCTTCAGCTCCTATCATCTTTCCTTCTCTCATCATCTATTTTGTGACTCCGTGCCTCATTGTGCTTTTCCCTCTTCAGTCTCAAAACGCATTCTTCCTGTCAAGCTTTTTCATCCTTTAAAACAGCTCTTTTGCTCCTTCTTCTCTCTCTCACACACACACAAGCACGCTCCTTTCATCCCTCCTCTAATTCCTAAATCCATCCCACTTTCTCGATCCGCCTTTCAGCTTCCCATCTCCCTCAGTTCCTCCTTTCTCTCTCTCTCTCTCTCTCTCTCTCTCACACACACACACACACACACACACACACACACACACATAGTGTTCATCCCACTTTCTCACATTCCTAAATCCTCGCCTCTCTATCTCCCGCTTGCCTAGCAGGGATCACACACACACACACACACACACACACACACACACACACACACACACAGTGCACACACATATGTTACGGCTGATTAGGCTGGCAGAGCCACAGGGCAGTGAGCCCACTGGAGGGAATGATGGAGGGATGGATGGAGAGTGTGACGGAGAAAGGGAGAGGTGGGAAGTGCAGAGAAAGCGATGGAGTGGGGGCCGTTGCTGAGAGAGGATGGATGGAGGAATGGATGATGGCTGATAGAGAGATGAATGTCACACGGTGGAAATCTAATTTTTACTCCCTCTGATGGAAAACCAGCTGATTTCATTGGAAAACAATCACGCTGTTCAAATACCGCAGTGATACTCGACTCGCTTTGCTTGGGGGCGACTTTTGTAAAATGACAGGACATCAGACACCAGTCCACCAGTCAGCAACCACATACATGTTTCTAGGATTTTAGGACATTTTGAGGACTTTTGCACATTTGTAGGATCTGGAGGAAGTTTCTTGATTTCAACAAATTTCTAGGATTTCAAGACATTTCTTGGATTTTAGGATGTTAAAATATTTGGACATTTCTTGGATTTTGCTTCTAGTATTTTAGGAAGTGTTTTAGAATATATTAGGTTTCTAGGATATAAGAAATTTCTCGAATTTTAAAACCTTTCTAGGATTTTAGGACATTTCTCAGATTTTAGGATATTTTCTTGGATTTTAGGAAAGTTGTAGGATTTTAGGATGTTTCTAGGATTCTGGGACGTTTCTAGGATTTTGGGACGTCTCTAGGATTTTAGGAAATTACTTGGATTTAAGGACATTTTTAGGATTTTCTGATGTTTCTAGGATTTGGGGGGGTTTCTTGGATTGTAGGACGTTTCTAGAGTTTTAGGACATTCAGGGCTTAATTTGGACTTCTGTCAGGGAGTGTAGGGGATCCTCCACCAGCACTTTTTTTTTCATAAAAAGCTCTATTTTTGTGCTGTTTTATGCACTCTGACACCTCCTATAGCTATACTAAAAGTACAAAAACAATACCCAGTGTGAATCACTTTATTTTCATTGTGAATTAGAAAATGGTTGGGGGGCACCAAGCACTCTATATTGGGCCAGATTTGGCCCTCGGGCCATAACTTGAGTATCACTGCAATACAGCATATTGCAAGACCCTTACATTTTGATGCACGTGCACACGCCCGCGTATACAGATGTGAATTCGGGGTTGAGGCTCTTATCCGGTAGAGGGCGGAGTGAGCGTGAGAGAGAGAGAGTGGAGAGGGGAAGCAGGAGCTGCAGAGGGCTGGAGCTGCGGAGAGGAGCAGAGCGGACAGAGGCTGCAGCTGATGCCGGGAACCTGCAGCCTGGGTGCGGGCGGGATGAGCGGCGGGAGTCGGAGGTCCTCAGGTTGACTGATCAGGAAGGTTTATACTAGAAGTGGTTTTAGATAATAGTCAGGAGTCCAGCGCGCGCCCACACACACACACACACACATATACTCACACACATCCTCTCACACGTCTTAAGAACAGCGGGAGATGCATTACGTCATAGCCTCCCGTCGCCCTAGATGACCGCGCGCGCAGGACGGGATGATGCAGGGCTGCTGGACGGATTCCGCTGCTGCTCGTGAGCGCCCGGTGGCGGTGTCTCGACCGGACGAGGAGGAAGGGGAGCCGCCGTCTTGCGGCCGCTGGCTCTGATGGCTCCTCGCGCCCCGGGCGGGAAAGAGACACAGCAGTCGCCGCGGCGCGAGAGGGAAGGGGACAGCAGGTATCTGGGAAGTGACGTGGTATCCGCGCCCCGCGAGAAAGCACCACGGTGCGGTTGTCGTGCATATCACAGGAGGGCAGGAGCGGGAAGGGGAACATGGCCGCGCAGTCGGACGGCGGCAAAGCCGGGGTCGGGTGCGGCGGCGGCGGGTTCGCGCAGCTGTACGATGTTGACGCTGAGGAGCCGCTGGACTCCGCCGCGATCCACATCTGTCAGTGCTGCCGCTCCTCCGCGTGCTACTGGGGCTGCCGCTCCGCCTGCCTCGGCTCCATGCTCGGAGGGGGCCAGCCTGTCGGAGGGGTCGGTGTCCGGGAGACGCACTGCCCGCCCCGGGAGCAGCTGTGGCTGGACTGCCTCTGGATCATCCTCGCCCTCCTCGTCTTCTTCTGGGACGTGGGCACGGACCTGTGCCTGGCCATGGACTACTACCAGAGGCAGGACTACCTCTGGTTCGGCCTCACTCTCTTCTTCGTGCTGGTGCCGTCCGTGCTGGTCCAGATTCTGAGTTTCCGCTGGTTCGTACAGGACTACACCGGCGGGGGGCTCGGGGAGGTGGAGGGGCTGACCAAGCGGGGCGCGGTGGCTCTGGGGTGCCTGTATCCCGGCAAGGACCGCCTGCAGCTGGCCACCATCTGGCTGTGGCAGGCCACCATACACATCCTCCAGCTGGGACAAGTGTGGAGGTAGGGCCGGGGAGGGGAGGGGGGCTCAAACAACACACACCTGATCCCAACATGTCACACCTCCCTTTATCTCTCCCTCTGTCACATCTTTCTCTCTCTCACACACTCAGGCTGGGATGCACCAACAAGGATTCATTTAATCGAAGAGTAGCTCTTATCAGAGTTTAGCAGATCTCGTTTTAAAATGAGCCAGGTTTATGTCTTTAAACAGAATTTTAACTGAGTTTAATCCAGGGTTCATACACTTACGGCAAGTTAGATTTATGATTTTTTAACTAGGAATTAAGTTTAAGACCTTAATTTTAGATCAATGAATCCAATGCATTTCAAGACTTTTAAAGGGTCTGCAGGAACCCTGTGAATGAGGACAAACATCATGTTGAAATTCAAATAGTAAAACACAAAAATGTACTTAAAAAAATAAATACAAATATAATCAACATGCTGTCGGCACCTGGTGAGTGAAAAAGAAAGTCGAACCATTTATCATCATCATAAAATCAATTGTGTTGATTCTGTCACAACTTTCTTTGAGGAACTTGATTATTTTGCTCAATTAATACCAAAAGGCAGCTACTTTAAAAGTTAAACCTTCTCACAGTAAGTTTAACGTTAACCCTGGATCACAGTTTAAACTGGAGATTAAAGTATTTGTGCAACAGAACAGAACTAATTTAATCTGGGTTAAGAGTAAACACTTAACTGAGATTTGAAGAGTTTAAAGGTTTAAATTATTCTTTCTTAAATTGAAGCTAGTTTTTGAGTTTGTTGCAACAGAATTAAAAAACTTAATAATAAACTTAAACCATGATTTAATCTTGGTTTAAAAGTTAATTCTTGTGGTGCAATCCAGCCTTAATGTCCCTAATGTGGAGAGCGGCGTGTCTCCTCCATGTAAATAGAGGAAAGCAAAGCTTGCTTCACACTGACAGGCAGGAGACGAAGAGCGAGAGTGGGACAGGGAAAGGCTCTCTCTGACCTCCCCAACGCTTCAGTTACTATCTGGGACTGGCAGATAGATATTAAGAGGGACAGTCAGAGAGGCAGTGAGGGGGACACAGTAAGACAGTCAGAGAGACAGTGATCCCACTTTCACAGAGTTCTTTGAGTTTCTTTTCTTTTATGGGTCAACTTATGAAAAGTGAATTCTGCAGCTCATACTGTCCAGTTGAGAGCAGAATTTATGGCTGAGAGGGGCGCAACATATTAATAATATCTATATTATGTTAACATAAGCCGGTGATACTCAATTTATGGTCTGCAGGCCAAATCTGGCCCCATGTAGGGTGCCGGGCGGTCATCTAACCATTTTCTAATTCACAATAAAAGTAAAGCAATTCACACTGGAAATTGTTTTTGTACTGTTATTATATATAAGGTACCAGAGTGCATAAAACAGCAGAGGTCAATGTTAAGCCCATAATGTCCTAAAACCCTAGGAATATCGTAAAATCCAAGAAACATAAAATCCTATAAACATGTATAGGCTACTGTGACTGCAGCCGGCTTCCAGTCATTTTGCCAGAGTGGCCCCCAAGCAAAGCAAGTGGAGTATCCCTGCTCTATACACTCTATATTAACTAAAGATAATCTATAAGACACTTTCACAGGGTGTTGTCCGGTCTGAGGTGCTGTCCATGGTGCTGAATATTTTCAGCACCATGGACAGCAGGATCCCTCACAATAGTTGGAGAACAGAGAAGTCAGGGCTGCTCGTGTATTTGTGCACTTTTGTGTATGTGTGAATGTGTAAGTACGTGTGTACGTGTGTGTGTGTGTGTGTGTGTGTGTGTGTGTGTGTGTGTGTGCTTGTGCCAGTCAGGGTGTGTGTGTGTGACCGGTGGAAAAACGGTGTCACGGCCCTTCCCATGAGTGTCAGCATGCATGGAGAGTACAAAGAGGAAAAGCATCTGCGCTTCTGGCAACACCCCCCCCACACACACACACACAAACACAAACAAACACACACACACACACACACACACACACACACACACACACACACACATGCATACATATACACACACTTGGACAAGGGAAGGTGCTAATTGTAGTGCTAAAAGCACTGGCGGGAAAAGCAGAGAAACACATGCACCCTTTTGCTCTGCACACAAACACACACACACACACACACACACTGGTGTTCCTATTGAAACTGTAGGTTATTTTGCTCTCCTTGAGTCTTGCTTCAAATACTTGCGTGTGCATGTGCATGCGTGTGTGTGTATGTGTGTGTAGCTTTAACAGCAGTAGTAGTAGTAGTAGTAGCAGGAGTGTGCTAGCTTCTCTCCAGCCCCCTAGCCTTCTACAGAAGTACAGTGTTCACTCCCATTCCCTCTCCACCCCTCTCTCCAAGAAGACTCCTTAATGGTGTCCGCTTGCCTCTGGGCGGGCAGCAGGGAGAGTAGAGAGAGAGTGTGTGTGTGTGTGTGTGTGTGTGTGTGTGTGTGTGTGTGTGTGTGTGTGTGTTTACATCCCGCTGTGTTACTCAGCTCCTCTGCTTCAACCTCACTGTTGTTGTTAGGGTTAAATCAACCCCCTCCACTCACATATCCCTTCTCTAACTCCCTGCACCCCACCCAGTAATCACCCCCTCAGCCTGCAGAATGGACTCTCCCACCTGGAGGAAGTGCAAGGGGCATGGGAAGGAGGCAGAAGGAGAAGGAGGGGAGGGTGTGTTTGAAGCGGAGGAAATGGTACAGCCTGATTGAGACAGATCGCTTAGAGATGGAGAGGCTGTGGAAAGAAGGAGGAGGAGGAGGAGGAGGGAGAAAAGGTTGCACATGCACAATGGGTAAAGGGGGGGATGGGAGTTGAAAAGAGAGCGAGGGGAGGAGTGAGAGTGGAGGGGTGGAGGATCTACTGTATTTGGTACATATGGTTTGAAAACACATCCCTCCATGTTAGGGCGTTAAGTGGCTGACAGGGTCGCCTGCTTCACTGCACAACAAAGCCTCAGTCCTTAAACCCAACAAGGACTTCCTGATTATGGATTTTTAGAAAGCCAAACAAATTATGCTGCTTATTTATCCTTCACTGTTATTGAGTCAAGGACAAACAGCGTTTTGGTGTTTGTATCTTATCTAAAAGCAACATAAGCACTTAATGTGGCTTTGAATGGTTGTTTAGAAGCAATAACATAATATATATGAAGAATAAAATAATAAGGATATGTCGGGAAATGTAGGCAAGCCCTCTATCCGTCAGTCAAACACAGGAAGTCAGGGTGAATAGCTTTCACTCTTTAGAGTAAATTCAATAACATACAGCACAGCAAAGCAAGTCCAGAGTGCAGAGAGAGAAAAAACATAGATTATTGAGGCAGCTCTAGAAATTGTCAGCATGTCATGGCCATCACCGGGCAATTCTGTTCACAGACTATTTTCCTAGATTCAAAACCTTATCAGCCCACACTGTAGCATCTTACAAATACCTCGGGACAATCACTGACTCAAAACTGAACTTCCAAGAAAATCATGCAGCTGTGTGTAAAACAAGGGGCACCAGCGACTACACTGTCTGATGAAACTGCTCTACCTCCATGGAGATGAAACCATGATGACCTTATTTTATTGTGCTTTTATTTAATAGATTTTTTATCTTTTTCCTTGGTTTCATTCCAGTAGTCTGGTTTGACTTTAAGTAATATTTTATTTCATATTAGTTTATTTCTGTGTGTTTTAATTTTACTCCTTTGTTGGTTTCATTCTATTTTTAGGTATTTTATTCATTTTTAATTCATATGTATTATCCTCTCTTCTGAATGACATTTATTTGTGTCTGTTGGTGGTTTACTCTTCATTTTAATTATTATTTTATGAGTTTTTATATTATTTTAATGGATTTTTTTTAACTTTTGTAGTCAGTTGATGGCTTTCTTGAGTGCCTGCCACCTTTACCTCACCTTATGTGCATAAAGTTGTGCTTCCACCTGGAATGTAATGTCCTCTATAAATTAAGTTTTGCTTGCTCGCTGTATACTAGACAGTTACAGTGGATCGCAAACACCATTTTAAATGACAAGCTGCACCCTTTGCACAATGAGTTTCAGCTTATTCCCTCTGGACAGAGATTTTTAGTCCCAAGTTGTAAAACAAAGCGCTATAAAAGCAGGTTTGTTCCAGCTGCCATCATACTGGTAAACAAGCTGTAGAAAAAATGCACACAAGTGCACCAGCTCATTTTGGAGCCTGTTTTTATGATCTATTTATTCATAGTTTATACATTGTTTTTATTCTAGGGTTTGGTTTTGTAGTTTAGTGTTTTTATTGGTATTTATTACTTGTTTAACATTTTGATAAGCACTAGAGCACTTTAATGGTTTTATCTTATATTTTTTATCTTGTCTTGTTTTATCCTGTATGCTTTCTGTGGTGGGTGAAACAGAATAAAATAACCTGAACACATAGTGAAGCGTCACCTGCCATGTATGGGAAGGATAAAGAGTTCCACATCAGAGTTTTCCAGCAGGAGAAACTTTCCTCTCCTCACTGTGTGCCACACATACATTATGTTTGCGTGTGGACAAAAGGCCAAAAAAAAGCTACATTTTCAAATCAATCTGTGTACATGTGGACAAGGCTTAAGCTTATTCTTAACCTCTACAGCCCTGTCATGGTCATTTGAGCTAGGGAGACTGATGATGCAACAAATAGGCCAGACAGTAACAGACTGAGTCCAGTCTTGTCACGATATCCAGGTGTGTTGGTGCCAATTGTTGGCCTCTCAACCTGGCAGAATCCACAAAATCCAACATATTTCTGCCAAAAAATTCAGTGGATGAGTGCAGTTCCATGGCCCCATCAAACCCAGGAGATAGGAAGAGTAGTTTGGCTCTGCTAGGTCAGTCAGTCTTTCCCTGCAGCATTTCCCTCTGAGTGGACATATCTTAAGGTCTCTGAGTCAGTAAGCTCCTGGATCTCAGCAATTCAGGTTAAGATAAAGACCTTAAACCTGCAGGAATTCGATTTAAGCCACCTTACAACCGCCAATGAGTCCATCCAGAGCACTGTTCGTCCCATTGGGACAGTGAGCTCATTCCTTATCAATGTTGCGAGCTGGGCTCCACTCAACCTGGGAATTGAGTGCATTTTTGGTGCCACTCTTGACCTTGCAGTCAAAAAAACAATGTAAATGTTGCCATTAAAGTCCTCTGTGAGCTGACTACTACATATCCTTGTTGGGAGGCCTTACAAAAGATAAGAACCTTACTGGTAACATGAGGCTGGTCCAAGTTAGCTCAAATGCTGCAGTTAAAGAGAACTATTTGTGTGAGGTTTGAGATTTTCAAGTCTTAAGGATTTCCTCTGACAGCACGGGATTATCTCAGTCTGTAGGTTTATTTCATAGGTCTAAGACAAGCATTTTTGGATTGTCCAGCGAGAATATTATACCCATTGCGCATTGCAGGTTGTTCATGGTCCACAACTTGTGACTCAGTATGATAACACGTTTCAGACTGGAGTTTTCATGTTGCAAAACTTTCCTCTCTCTTCACCATGCCACTAGTACAGGGGTGTCAAACATACGGTCAACAGGCCGACCTGCTAAAGTAAAGGGTCCAGTCTGTCCCTCTGGATGACTCTGCAAAGCGTGAAATTTCAAAGAAATCATTAATACTAGAGACCAACTTTCTATCTATCTCTGAAAAATAAAAAAGTAAATACCAATAAATTGTGAGGAAATTGTCTTTATTCTTGGATTTTTTTGGGGGTTGCTGGGAATAAAAAATAGACAGATTATTCCTGACACTGACTGGTACATTTCTGACGATATACAGACACAAAAATCAAGCATTTTAAGTGTATAAATTTGGAAAGTTGAAATGACTTCAAATCTGAAAATTGTGGCGCTTTTATAAAAAAAAAGATTTCAAATTCCAGACAATAACTGAAATATTTGAGTTTAGGGCGTCTAAAACTACACCTATACCATAAATCAAGCATTTTTAATGTATCAGAGTTTGATAAACTGCAAAATATCTAATGGTTTTACTGGTCCAGCCCGCTTGACATCAAATTGTGCTGTGTTCGGCCCTCGAACTAGAATGAGTTTGACACCCCTGCACTAGATTGTTGATGAGCGAGAAACGCTCCCATGTTGGATAGCTCACGTGCCTCTGCAAGCCCGACATCTGCATCGAGACAGACTGATATGAACGTGTCTACCATGTGAGTGGTGTGCATGCACATGTAGGCATTTTTCTTTGGTTGCTGCATTATTTATGTATTGTGCGTTAAGCTTGTATGTTTCAAACAGGATGTAATAGCCGTACATACAGAGCCATGCATAATGTAGGAGCAAATGCACACACACGCGATGACACCTATGCACATATAGTCGAGATGCACACACAGGAAAGAGGAAGGGTGTCATTAGAGTACATTTGGATACACGTGCATGTACACATTCGTGCGCACACACACACACACACACACACACACACACACACACACACACACACACACTCTGTGAGTGCCCTCAGGCATTTTAATTGAAAGCACTGCCTACATCCCACCCACATGTACTGTAGTTTCACTCAATATGTATGGATTGGAATTATGTCATGGTTGTTTGTTCAAAAAGAGGTTCTATCAACGATCAGACTATAATGAAAACTAAAAGTATTTATAGCAAAAGTTCAGCAGGGCAATAGCTTTTAATTCTGTTGCCAGAGTTGCATTACAAAGATATTTCTGATATTTTATGTTTGGGTACCATGGTACTGTACCATGTGCATTAGGGCAACAACCACTGATTTTATGTTTTCATCACGGATTCATCAGCTGATTGTTTCCTGAAATTTAGCCACCATAATTTAGAGAGGTAACACACTCAAATTTCTTTATCCAACCACTTGACAAAACCAAAGTATATTCAGGTTCCTTTCTTGTATATTGAAGAATAGCAATTTTTCAGCATCTTTGAGAAAATGAAGGAAAGGCAGATTATTAAAAGTAGCCAATAGGAGCCAATTAATTCTTTGTGTAGATTTCAGGGAGAATGCATACGTCTGCCTCAGTATTTAGCACATGTGTATTTGTCCCCTCAATAAAAACATGAAAGTAGCAGAGGACTTTATTTTGACAAGATTTATTTTCTTTTTTGATAATTTAGAGTTTTAGGTGATTTTCATAATTTTGAGGATTTCTTGGTGTTTTTTCTGTTTTTTATTTTTTTGAGCTGCGGCATATTTTTAAATTTTTTCTACTATTTTTTTAAAAAAATCATCATTTTGATGTTTTTTAAAAGTTTTTAAGATTTATTTCTAGTAATTTTAAGGGTTTAGCATGCTTTGTTTGTTTTTTAAGATAAGTACATTTTTAAATGAAGAACATTTACTTGTAAAAGAGCATTTTGACATGTTGGTATTAGTCCTTATACCTAAGTAATACCCACAAGAAGTGAGAAAGAAAATAAATGAAAAATGGTGTGAATGATAAAAACAACAGGCTGAAAAAATGTATAGTTTAAAGACTAATTACCTTACCTCTGACCCCCTGCAGGTACATCAGGACGCTGTATCTGGGCATCATGTCGCGTCGGCAGAAGGAGCACCAGCGTCGCTGGTACTGGGCCATGATGTTTGAGTATGCAGACGTCAACATGCTGCGGCTGCTGGAGACTTTCCTGGAATCTGCGCCTCAGCTGGTCTTGCAGCTCTGCATCATGATCCAGGAGAACCGAGCCGAGACGCTGCAGTGTAGGTGGAGCACAGATCACACCGGACTTCAGTTCTTCAGACCACTGCAAATCTGAAACAGCCAGAGAGACCAGCTCTACATGAACACCATGGACTCCCTGCCCGCCACATTAACAAACATAACACCATGTTTTCATGTAGCCACAAAGCACATACAAATCAGCAGCTGCACAAACAGTAATTAGCAATTTGCACACATCATGCTCTGTAATTTGTGGCTGCAGATGGTGCTGCGTTTTAGATTTTCACAGTGTTTTTTTTTTTTGTTCAGGTGGAAAGAAAGCACAATCATAGGTGTCCGGGGGATGTGATAGCCAAACTCCATCAGCCTCCTCTCCCTTATTCATCCAAGAAATGCATCATCCAGGCGGCCACCCACTGGTGTTATTCATCTCTATCACTCTGGAGTTTTGGGACACCTTCTACCTAAATGCAAATATGTGACTAGCACAGGGGGTGGATGCAAACAGCAGCTGGGACATCAAAAAATAACTTTTTATTTCAGACTCATACCATTAGGTGTCAGTACCAAATGTTTCTGTCGTGTCACACACCACCTCTTATTTAAGAACGTGCTCACATTATTACACAAAACACCCCCACTGACTCGTGATAATTTTATGCCGGTGTGCTTTTTGTTTCACGAACCTTGAAAATACTTTGTTCTGATTAATTCACTTCCACCTCTGTAACCCTCCTCTGTAGGCATCTCCTCCCTGGGCTCCCTCCTGTCTCTCGCTTGGGTTCTGGCCTCCTACCACAAACTGCTGCGAGATTCTCGTGACGACCAGCGCAGCATGAGCTACCGCGGGGCGCTGCTGCACCTCTTCTGGCGCCTCTTCACCATCTCATCTCGCGTCCTCTCGCTCGCCCTCTTCGCCTCCCTCTTCCACATCTACTTTGGCATCTTTGTGGTGGTCCATTGGTGTGCCATGGCCTTCTGGGTGGTGCACGGAGGCACCGACTTCTGTATGTCCAAGTGGGAAGAGGTGCTCTTTAACATGGTGGTCGGCATTGTGTACATCTTCTGCTGGTTTAACGTGAAGGAGGGCCGGACGCGGTACAGGATGGTGGCGTACTACACTGTGGTGTTGGCCGAAAACAGCATCCTCACTGGGCTGTGGTGAGTTAGTTACATTTGCATTTTCTTGCATTTTGCACATGGGAGAAACCAAAAATGTTTCTTGTTTAACCTTTTGAAACCTGTTTGGACATCAGTTTTCTTGGGTTGCATTTAGATGCCTTTCATAAGCTATTTGACCCTTTAAACCTACGAAAATTGGTTTGACTTCTTTTGAAAACATGGGGGAAAAGGCAATGACCAACTTGGCAAGAAATGTCCCAAAAAATTTCAAGAAATTAGTAAAGGTAACAAGAAAATTACTTGAAACCAAAAATAGGCAAAATTGTCGAGAAAACTATATTTTTAAAATTATATATGTATATACTTTTATATACTTTTTTCAGCACTTTTTAAAATTAATTTTCTTTTTTTTTATTTCTTCTTTTTGAAAGAAATCAAACCAATCAAAATTCGAAAGTTATAAACCTCATGTCACCACTATCTTGCAGGTATGCCTACAGGGATCCAGTGTTGACTGACTCCTATGCTGTCCCAGCGCTCTGTGGCGTCTACCTGACATTCGCTGGTGGAGTACTGGTCATGCTGCTGTACTACGGGTTCCTGCACCCTGCCACCGCCCACCTCCAGCCGAGCCCCGCCTCATCCTGCTGCGCCCAGCTGCTCTGGGGTCTTCCCCTCCCCCCGTCAGCTCCACCCAGTGCCCCACCCACCCCGGCCCACATGGCCAAGTCACAGACGGAAGAGGATGTGGCCGAGTCGTGTCTCCCCGTCTTCCAGGTGAGGTCAGCGCCGATAACCACCAAGCCCGAGGGCCCGCTTATAAAGATCGACATGCCCAGGAAGCGTTACCCAGCATGGGACGCCCACTACGTAGACAGGCGCCTGCGGAGGACTATAAACATCCTGCAGTACATAACGCCAGCCGCTGTGGGCATCCGCTACCGCGACGGACCCCTGCTGTATGAACTGTTGCAGTACGAGTCCTCTCTCTGACACACAAACACACACATCAACACACACATCAGTATACATGAGCACCGTTAAAAAGACATGTATGAATACATGGTTGTTCAGATTTAGAGAAGACTTAGAAACACATTCTCACATGCACAATGTCGCACTTGATGTAAGCACACACACACACACACAAAAACAACACTTTATGCACACACACACACACACACACATACTCAAACAAACACATACACACACACATTCCTTGCGGGCACCACGACCTGCGAGTCCCATGGCCATGACTCAACAAGCTGCTTCAGCGCGAGTCCATCTCTTTCTCTCTTTATCCTTCTGTCTCTCTATTTCCAAACTCCTCTGATCTCTCTTCATCTGTTCTCATCATTTAATATCACACGTTCGCTCTCCGCTGTGAAGAAAAAACTAAAAATAATGTGAAAAATGAGCGCAGTTTCAAATCGGAGTCTTTGACCGCCGCATGCCGTTTACGTTGCGCCGCTCACACATTCACGGGATTTGGTCGATAAAGAAGATGTGACACAAAGAAAGAACAGACGTCACTTTTAATAAAAGGAGTTTGTGAACATGTTGTTGTTAGTCTAGTCAAAAGGTAGTGTATATATTTTCTATGTACAAAAGGGATGTTTTTTTAACGTACTTGTAATTGTTGTCGACTTGGGAGTTGGACACATCGGTTTTTGTGGTCGGTTTACCAGGGAGAGTTGCAGAGCATGATGGGAAAGATGGAGACAGAGAGGGTATTGGCATCTAAAGCGTGAAATTTCACTCAAAGGTTGTGCTACCGGAATAGTTTGACATTTTGGGAAACACATATCTGTTTTCTTGCCGGAGTTAAATGAGAAGTTCTTTCTCTCATATTTGTACACTGAATATGGAGCTAGAGGCATCTTAGCCTAGCATAAAGATTGAACTCTGTAAGAAGCCACTAACTTGGGCTCTGTTTAAAGTTAGAGAAAGGAGAGAAGAAAAACTAGTACCAGTACTTTCTAACTTTAAGAGAGAAAGCCAGTAAGCATTTTTCCCAAAATGCCCCTGAAGAATGCTAACACTTACTACGTTTGGCGGCAGTTAGCAACATAAGCTCTAAAAGTGAGACAATGAGAAGTAGTATCAGCTCAAAAATAAGGCCCAAAATCGTTAAAATAATGTTATGTTCCTGTTCCTGAATGGCTAGCAATGTGACACTTTATGTAATTTAAAAAATGACTGTGCCAAAATGACCATACTTTTTGAATTAGTGGTTTACTGCCTGAAATAAATTTCAAAACAAAACTAGCTACATTGCTAGTATACTGGGTGAGATAGCTTGGATATTAGCGGAGCTAAAGTTATAAACGTTACAAGTCTACATGCCACATGCTAAAAAACAAATAATCTTTTTATTGCCAAGAGGCCTCACTCAATGCCTTTTGCTAAGGTGTTAGCATGGAGCTAAAACCTTGTTTGCTAAGGTGTTAGCATGAAGCTAGAGCTAAAGATCTACTGAGAACAGATGGATGCTACAGCTGTTGTTGCAAAATATGTTTGCTCGTCACAATTTACAAAGAATAATCAAAAACAAACAGTGACACCATCATCTTCCAGATAAACTCCCATGTTAGCGTTACCGTTACCGCCTGCTGAAGTTGGCAGTATTACTGATGTACAGTAATACTGTAAATATGTCAAAATACAGGAAGGAACTTAAGGCAGCACATGCTTATCAAACTTTTTGAATGTGTGCTTGCCGTCTAGGGATCTAACATTTCATCTCCATCATTTCCTGTTATGTTTAGAAGGGTCATGGGAGGTTTCATAGTGATTCCGTCCACAGAAAATGCTCAGTTGCATCAGTTAGCTTTGCTAGACAATGACGACAAAGAGAATTCGTCGCCAGATCTTCAACAGAAAGAGCAAATACAGACAAATTATTTTTTGATCTATATCTACTACATTTTTCTGCGTGTGATGTCTTAATCATGTTAGTCCAACGCTAACAGGGTGCTGCCACTGAAGCTGATCTAAAACAGTTTTGGACTTTAATCGTCACCACCCCTCTCAACGACTTGTCTCATCCTGTAACAAGTCCAACATCAACTCCTCCAAAGCCACCCACAGCTGAGCTGTGATGTATGGCTCATTATTTATTTTTTTGTTTGTTTATCCCTGTAATCCAAGCTGTTACATTGGCAGGCGACAACAAATGAGCTGAGATATCAGTCATCAGGCCGTCGACAGGAACGTTGCTCCTGAAATCACACACCATCGGGGGGGAGGGCGCCTTAACACAGCGTGGCGGCGAGCGGAAACAAGTGTTTGGAATGGGGTGAAAGTGTTTTTGCCGGCCAACGCTCCACACTTTTTCTCCAGTCCCACATTGATGGTAGAGCAGGTGAAACCCAGCCATGAGCCATTTCAGATGGTGCGGTTAGGATTGATGAACACAAAAACACATATGCTTCTTATTATAGCTGCCGTCCAAGAGGATTGAGCAGGAGAGTTTGAGAGTATTAAGAGTATTAAGAGTGTTAAAAAGGGGTACTTCAACATTTTGGGGGGAAAAGTTTGAGCCTCTTTGTTTTCTTGTCCAGGTGTGCTAACTTGTAGGAATTAAAACCAAGGTTAAAAGCAAGCTTGTTTGCGAAATGACCACCAAATGTAATCATTTTTTAGTGATCAAGCAAAAACTTCAGAAGTTCATTGACAAAAAGTTATTAGACAATAACTCTATATATAGAAGGGCATTTGGCGAACACAGACCTCCTAGCTTAACTTAACCAGAGACATAAACTCCTTGGAGTAAATAATATAATACAATGATAATAATAATAATAATAAGTCAGGAATTAAGAAAAAATAGGATTGGCTGTCACAACTCAAGAAATGTACGATTGGACGGAAATGCGGACAACAACGGACAGGATCAATTCACTGATTTATTTGAAGAGTGAAGGTATACTGTATTAATCGTATAAATACCTCAAAACTGGGAAGGCCAGGCAGCTGCAGAGCAGATAGGGGCAGTGGGAACAGGTGTTTAGGTGGGTGGGGCAGTCAGGTGATGGGTCTGAGGGCATCCAGTGGATGGTTCTGAAGGGGCCTGGGAATGTAGTTGGACAGGAGGGACAGAGAGACAAGACGTTTCATCATATAGTGAACACTTTTTTTGGTTTTGAACCAATTCCTTTAAAAGAGTGCTCAACCAATTTAGCATTGGACTCCAATAACATTGTTGGAAACACAAAGGACAGTTAAAAAAGAGAGGGATCAAAATCAACGCAGCAGAACCAGGGATTCTTCCTTTTTAATCCCCCCCATGGAAACTTTTCTGATCAAAACCTGGTGCCTACAATACCCACAATGCAGCTGCAACCACCAAGAATTCAGTTGGAGCTCACTTTGATAAATATGAGATAGATATATTTTCGTTAGTGTATTATCACCTGAAAATAAGAATTGTTGTGTTTTTGTAACCTTAGGGGTGGTCGAATCCGCCATGTTTCTACACACAGTAGCCCATAATGGACAAATCAAACATTGGCTCTAAATAGGGTTATTCACATTTTCGTATTGGCCACCATGGTTCTCCTACATGTCTGGCACACAAGAGAAGGGGTTTGCCACTACATCCTACACACTGGACCTTTAATTGGCCCCTAAGATTGATCTTGTGACCCTTAATGGGGTCCCCATCCCAAGCTTTGTTATTGGAAGAATTGTTTCAGCCACGTGGCAGATGACAAAAGGAGACTAACACCAAAAATGTTGACGTATCCCTTTAAGTTTGACTAACATGAACAAAGAGCGAGCTTACATTACTTTTCCGAGGTGCTAGCCGATTCAAAAAAAAAAAAAAAAGAAAAAGGACAAATCAGTTAATTTGCTGCAAACTAGATTTGGTAGGTGCGAACTCGCAACAGAAGCAGCAGCATCGGTGTTCATATGGTGCAACAAGCTACAGAGTCAATTGGCTGCTAATCCCACTTCATATGGTGCAAATATGAAACACACATGTACTTAATGGTGCAATAAGGGCAGATTGTCTCTTTGAATTCTATGGTGCAACTTGAGTACTGCCTTCAGTTATCGGCCAAGGCTGTGCCAAAGGCTCCGTCCAAACGGACAACTGCTCTTCCTGTCCTGCAGAAGCTATGCAAGTCTCCGACGCAAGGAGATGTGCTTCGTGTACACGCTCACAACACACACACATACACAAACATACACACAGGGTTTTCCTCCACAGCAGGGAGATATGCTTAGTACACAAAAAGTAGTGTTACAACATGGGCTGTGTCCCTACCTCACCGCTTGAACACACACACACACACACACACACACACACACACACACACACACACACACACACACAATCTCACACACTAATGTCCAATAATCCCTTACCCCTTTATAATTTGGGAACAATATTCATATGGTGCTATTGAGTAAAGATGGCTGGTTTTTGTATTGTTGTGGTAACAGTGAAGAATTTAGCCAAATATGTTTAGTGTTTTACATTCAGATTGATTGAATATTGTCATTCAATCAATCTCATGTAGAGAGTGTACGTAAAAAAAAGCAACACCTTCTGTCAGAGAGTGACACATAAAAGCAACAATGCCTTATTCGCTTGCCAGAAGTGGAGGTTTTTTAAGATATGGTGGTTAAAAACAAACTTCAGGAAGGTGGTGCTAAGTTTTGGTACACTCACATGTGGACATGCACTGTACATTAAGCATGAGTTTGGTGTGTCGGAGCACAGGAATCAAAGGAGAACGGCACACTGTGTTAGCACACTGTCCGAAAAATACAGTCAGACATTTTCTGTTCAGATCGTGCTCGTGAATTTCTTGCATGAATGTCGTAGATTCGAGGGCACGTGTGCTCCTAGGAAAATAAGTGGACGCTGCAGAGGCTTAACGGTTTGAAGAGTCACAGCTTCGTATGTGCTTCTGGGTTGTTAGAGGGAGATTTATGTTCCAGAGCAGCTGTCCAACCAGCTTCTCCTGACCTCTGACCTTTTGACCCAAACCATGGCCCCTTTGCACCCACAGCTCCAGCCAATCAGAGATCAGGTTGAACACAAATCAGGTCTAACACACTAACACAACCAAAAACAACAACAAAAAAAAAAAAAAAAACAGTTTATGCGGAAGTATTCATGTATGGCATTCAGACTCGGCTGTAGGCTCATAATCAAACTGCAGGTTTCATAACTTTTTCATTTTGCTTTTAATTCAGCCTATTTGTCAAAAAAAACATGGATCCACATTCTACAGTCGAGTCTGCATGTTGTACATGAAATTCTTCCTTCACCCAAAAACCCAGAGCCTTAGCCAGGCCCACTCTGTAGAAAAAACCCAGTCAGTGTTATTGTATGGCTACACATCCACAGCTATGCACAGACAGAAAGGTTCTGGGCTTGGATAACCTTTACAAAAAATACCACATCACTGTTCTCACGTTGTTTATGTTGTTTTTTTGCCTTTTGTCATTGTTTGCAAATAAGAGGAGAAGAAAGCATTAAGTATCAATGCGCAACAATGCAAACATGATATAACTTTTGTTTACTTTTGCATTAGTACATTTCTTAATTTACATTTTTCTCTATCAAGTTTGTCTGTTGATGGGTTCAAATTGGTCGGGAGGAGCAGTAAAAACAGTGTAATGTACCTTTAAGGGATAACCAGGATAGATGCAACCTCCCGACAGAGGAATGTGCATCTGTTTGTGAAACCAGAAAGTTTTATTTATTTATTTTTTGTTCTCTGGATTAAATGTTCCACTATCAGGGTCTGCAAAGCATATGAGGCCTGTGATTGGGCTGCGTGTGAGTGTGTGTATGTGCGTGAGTGCCGTATGTGTCAGTAATGCTTCATATGCTCTTTTTAGCCAAAGTTTTACTTGCTTGGTCCAGAGCTGTGAAATTATCATTACTCATCATTTAGAACTGGAGGCCAGACGCTAAGCTGTTTCTGATCTCAGACCAGTTTCTACCAGATCTGAGTCCGACAACACTTGAAATCCTTTCCTTTTTGAAGCGAAGAGGTTGTTTTGGCACAAATCCTATCATGGAGAACGAGCGGGGGGGGATTTCAATGGTCTGACTCAGGTGTGGATACTATAAGCACAGAGCAGGGTCAAACTAAACCTTAACGTGGATGTATCTATAAGATGTACCATGAGCTTTTATTTTGTCGGGGTCATGCTTTTTCTACTGTGTTCTTCAGCTTGAAAAAAAAAGAGTAGCTCTAGAAATTTCGATGTGCAAAAGTACTTTTTATTTTCTTGTGGTTGGCATTTTGATTGTAAATACCTTTTACTGGTAATCCTCCTCAGTTGGATCTATGTTTGATGAGTTGGTTTGATGGCTCTTTCAAAACGTACTGATAGTAAATGTTCCTTATAAATATCCAGAATGTAAAACGAGAGAAGAAAAATAACGGCTTGACTGGAAACTGTGTTTTCGTAGCAGTCTGTGCCATCGTGTTGTCTTGAGTATAAGCACACTGATATTAGATCTGTAGGCAGGATGGTGTTTTGGGAGGTGATTTGCCAGACAGCCACAAGCCAACTATGGTTTTGCAGGATTAACAGATGAATAATGAAAGGTATCACATTCCTCATAAAGACAAAAAAACAGCTTGATTGTGCTGCAAAGAAAGACTTTTACAATAACCAATGATTTGTGAAGAAATTGAGTGCAAAATGTCCATTTTAACCCCTCATATTGTGTTAAAAAAATAGTTGATTGATAACCGGAGCTAGCAGCCAGTTAGCTTAGCTTAGCACAACAGTGAAAACAGGGGAAACGGAGAGGCTGGCTCTGTGCAAAGTTTAAAAAGTTGGTCCAGTTTAAAAAGATGGTCAGAGCTAGCTGTTTCCACCTACTTCCAGTCATTATTCTAAGCTAAGCTAAGTGTCTTTCAGCTCTAACTTCATATTTGGTGCATATTGTTGCCAGGTGTTGGAGTTATCTGCCGTAGAGATGTCTGCCTTCTCTCTGAAGATGTAGATTTCTCTCTGCTTTTGGTGCTCAAAATGCCAAAAAATGGCCGCAGAAGGAAGTGTGTGTCTACTGCTAGATCACTGAGCACCTCTGAGCTAGCTAATGTTACAACTCAGCTGAGGAGGACGCCATAAGTGTTAACTTGTTGCATTGTGACAAGTCTCATGTCCATGAGTAGATGCACACTTCCTTCTGCACAGTGATACTGTTGAGGGGTGTACTGTGTTAGAAAGAAAATAGTTCCTGCATGAAACTGCTCACAACAAGGACTATGGATTATCTTCAGTAACTGGGTCATGATTTCTGGAAAGAGACACTGCTGTTGAGTTTTTCAAAAAAAAAAAAAAAAAATCAGCACTTTGAGCACCAGAAGTCAGGTATCTTCTGGTTCCATAATACTAGAGAAAAGGCAGAAATCTCTACAGCTGATATCTCCAACACTCAGCAACTTGCATCAAAACAATAGAGACTGATAAACAGCCCTACAGGTAAGAGGTAAAAATATGTAATTTTGATTTTGGGGTAAACTGTCCCTTTAATGCTGTGTGCACCACAGATGAAAATCCATCTGCTTCCACTGTCTTTGGGTGGACCCAGAAATCTCAAATAAAAGCAAACCTGCCTACATGGCTTGATACCACCAAATAAGAGAGAGAAAAGGATTTCTTGCCATGTTTGGAAACTAGCACAGTGTAACAGTCATTTTTTGTTAAGATGGACATTTTTGACTACGGGTGTGATAAAATAGCTTGATAAGACGGTCATATTTGCAGCGTTCAGCTACATGCCAAACAGTTCAATACATAAGCACATGTTTCAAAGTTGAGGGAGAAAATGTTCAAAGAGAAAACCAGATTTTATTCTAGTGAAAGCAGAGGCTGTCTGTCTAACATCTCCCATCTTTACTGTAGAAGTGATGGCTGCTGTCATCGACCGTGTTCAAACCGCTTATGCGTCAGCTCATAAAAACATCATTCAGGAATCTTCGGGTCTTTTATGGGGGGGGGGATTCCCAAATTCACACCGAATGTTTCTGACCAACCACATAAGAGACGGGAGAGAAACGAGAAGACACGTTGTGTATCTCTTGTTTGTCTGTGTATTCTGTGTCTACAATAGTGTTGAAGCATTCTGGGGAAGAGTTGAATGATATTTTCAATGGCTCTACGTGGCCAGCGTTAGGAAATGTGTTATTTTTGTTACAATACCTCCTGAAAATAAAGTCTATTTATCTGTGAAGAGACAAAGATTTACAATAATACAGATGACTACATAGAAATTATGACAGATTTTAAATGATGTAAAAACAGATATAAATGAAAACATGTACAGTTCATTTGGTTTTGAACACGATACAGAAATGTATATGCGTCAGTATTGAGTTTGATTTTATATATTTACCATTTTATTACATTGTAATGTTGTGACTGCGATGGAGAAAAAAAAATATAAAGGAATATAAATTAATTTTTCCAAACGTGTGTCGCTTTTCCTTTCCATACCATGAGCGAATCAAAACACAAAGAGTCTGATTTTCAATCAATTTTATTCATTTTGAAAATGTCATTTAGCAACAGGAATCTCTCCAGGCTAGGATTTGCATAGTGAGATATTTTTTACCTCTCAAAAACATAAAAACAGTACCTTTGGGATTCAAACACAAATAGAGTGCAAAGACGCAGCTTGCGTGTAGCATTGAGAGATCACAAACTACATAAATATGATATGGTGGGGTGTGGAATTGCTCCCCTTCGCTTGTTTCAGCAGCGAAAGGCCTAGCTACATGCACACACATGAATAGATGAATGAACACTAGATACATGCAAGCAGGGCTGCATTAAAAGATGAGGCTGGCGCTAGTTTTGTGTTAAGGTATACTATGCAGGATTTTCCTATTCCTGTTTTTTTATTCTGCTGTGTTTATGTCACTGAAACCTTTGGGCAGTGGTGTGTGGCCCCACACGAAAAATAGTGCGCAGGTGAGGTCTGGACTTCATAAAGAGGTAGAGAACAGGTAGGTGCAGCACGCTTCCATGAGGAAGCTACAAAAATCTTGGACACAGCGCCTGAAAATATGCAAATACAGCAAGGCGAAACACCAAGCAGACAAAGTGAGAGAAAATTTGAGGTTCACTTTCAGTGGTGAGCACTGAAGGAGAGGATGAGAATAAAGAGCAGTGCAGGGTTGGCCTGTTTTCTCTTTGTTACAGCGGTTAGCTTAGTTAGCTTGCTAAAGAGTCCCATTACAATAAATGTAAGGTCCCGGCAATAATACAGTAGCTTGCAGATCACATAAGAAGAAGAGTAGGTAGGAGGGGCCAAGTCTGAATGTTTACAAACAATAACTGACAGTTCCTGCATAGTATACCTTCAAGATATCTATGAAAAGATCATCCAGTCCTGTTGGTAGCACTCAGCCTCAAGGTCACTGGTTCCTTCTATCAATATGAATCTTATTTATTTATTTTTTATTTATTTATTTAACTAGATAATTTCCTGGACACATTTTTTTTAGCAAACATTACTCTACTAAAGGTAGGAAATAGTGCATTTGTTAGGGACTACTTTCAGCTGTGGATGAATAAACATTTTGTGCTCTAGAGTGTATTTAAAGCAGCAGGAAGGTTTATGGTGGATTCAGTTGGAATAAACTACAGTAACAGTGCCCCCTGTTTATTATGACAAAGGTACACTGGTGCAACAGTGATCCTTCTTGATGTGTTGAAATAGTTTTTTCACATTTTGGGCAACTGATCTGTTTAGTACAGAGGAAGATAATGTGTCAGTCTTTCAAACACACAACATTTTGTAGCAGGATGCATCCATTGTTGGTTTCGGTCTTTTAAATGGATTTGATTGAAAGAAAAGATGAATTGGTAGCATCAGATAAATATGAAAATTTACTACATTTTAAGTTATTTCTTAACTTGCTACTTGAATTTGATCTTGTACTGTAATTAAAATCTAGGTTAACCGGTAGCTTACTGTCCTACCTGATGCCAATAAGGACAACAACCATTATATTGCTTTAATTTTATGATACAAATCTCTGCAATATATTTTTTTGGAATATCTTAACAGTCTTTGGTATCATTTAGTCGAAGTACAGAATGGCATCCTGACACACCTACACTTAAGAAATAATTTGCATAGAAATTTCTTTTTTCCAAACACCATTTCACTTTAGTGTGGCATTTAGAGTCGTCCTTGCCTATTACACTAAAATTCTATCGTAAAAATGTATCAATTCAGCTGTCATATTTCACTTTTTAAGCATGCACATTTGGGAAAAAGGCGAGTGAAAGTGTTATTTAGATAACTTCAGAGTCAGGTATCAGTGTCACACATAAACTAAAACCGTAACAGTGCGCACAGAAAAACAATCAAAATAATTCCAAGAAAATATTGGAAATATATATATATATATTTAAGCTTTCCTCTTCAAGACACACAGGATCTCAGTGAGATGCAATATAAATCTTAAATGAGCTACTGGCTCCCTCTGCTGACAAAATGGAACACGACAAATACAAAAAATAAAATATACAAAAAAAGAGATTTCTTTAAATCCAGTTGCCAGAGAAAAATATAAAATAAATCTCCTAAATCTTCAACTTAAGTCATTTTTTTTCTCCTAGAATAAAAATATTAATCTCAATGTTTATTTTTGACCAAAAGAAATCCTCAATATTTCCTCAAAACAAGTAACATCCTACAAGAAAACTCCACTGGCCCTTGTCACATATTCAAGTCTATTGTAACAGGGTTTTTAAAAACAGTAACCTTATGGAGAGTCAATGAATACAACAGTATTCACTGTTTCCTACAGCTGTTTTAACACCAGTGTACAACCCCACAGCAGGTTTCAGTGGGCCTGAAGGGTTTTGATAAAAAACAGGTTTTTCTCCTGCATGTGTGTGTACATACATATTAACAACGCACATACTGTGTTCAGTGACAGGTAGGGACACATCAGTGAATAAAGTGCAACATGTCAAGTAACTATTTGAGCAGAAACAGGTGACACAGTTTAGTGTGGACTGACCGGCTTTGACTGGTTCTCACTCCAACAGGGGGTCGTCGTCGTCATGGTCATCGAGCTGCAGCCTCTGGAAGGGTCGGGGGCCTGAGTGGCGGCGGCAGTTCAGAAACCTGAACATAACTGAAGAAAAACAGGACATGTTAGTTTGTTGATCAGCTGGAGACATGCACTACACTTACACTGACTTGTCATGGATTTAGCTGATATTTCAAAATGTACCTGAAATTAAATCTTAGTCTAAATTAATCAAAACCTCTTTGATAAAGGGACTACGATGTTTTATTCACAATACTCAAGCCTATCTTTTCCAACACCCTTACTTTGCTGTGGCCATGTCTGCTACAGAGCAGGAAATGTCTGCGATTAGGTTACCATCCGTTTGCTTGTTTGTTCATGAGAAGACATCAGTTCCACCTGCGTAGCTCCTACTTGGTGCATGTCTACAAACTCTGTAACAGTCCTGCCATTATGAGGTGAACGGAAGAAGCGCAGTGTGATCTGGCTTTCTTAACCAATAATGCATGGGTCCACATATAGTATATTTTGAACAACAAACAGAGGGTCGTTTAAAATTGGCCCAACGGCCAACTGGCCAGACTTTGGACATGCCTGTTTAGACCAGAGTCCCAACGCATTTCTACAAATACAATTTAAAAACTTTTCCATCACAGTTCACCCCATTTCCATGACTTTGTGTTAGTAGTTTAAATAAGTAAGCCTATACAGAGATACAGTCATATTATTAAACACGCACTCCCTGGACATTTGCAAATAAGAAAACTGCTAGCACTTGCTAACTTTACTCTCCTGCCACCAACCTGACATGACAATAGACCGTGCACATACTAACAGCTTTTTGGCATTTTCCTGTTTCTCTCTTTATGACAGAATGTAAGGGGGCACACCCTGAGCAATGATGCAATACCAGTCGGCTTGTGACATTTCCGTGGTCAACGCAGCACTAGATTTTAAACACAAGGAACAAATTTTGCCTTTAATTAGAAATGTTTTAGGATTTTAGGAACATATTTGAAACAATTCCCAAACAATGTATATTAACTCTTCCAAAACATTCTGTAAATTCCAAACCATTTCCAGAACTTTCATAACTTTTCCATTGATTTCATGACTGTGGGGACCCTGTTAGACTTACCAGTGATTGTAGTGAGCACTAGTAGGACGCCCACCACCAAGCTGATCACCAGAGGGACATTCCAGCCAGCCTCAGCAGCCAGCAGGTGCCGAGCCTGAGTCAGGGTGCCGTTGTTGGGCTGCGGGGGCACCGAGAGCAGATGGCACATGAGCGGGTAAATGTCAACGCTTTGCAGACTGCTCATTCTATAACCCTTACGGAAGCTGGGCCCCAAAGCTGCCATGAATGGGTGCATGCTGGGAAGGGAGTTGTCATAGCCATGATCGCCCACTGTGAAAGAGAAGGGAGCAGTGGGTGGAGGTGACAACAAATGGTTTTGTATTTATCACAGCATAACTACAAAGAAGAAACTTACATCTTGGGAGCTTTTTCTCTCCCTGCACTATTGTCCAGCCCTCGTCAGCGATCAGTGTGATTGGCTGGACGCGCTCGTTTTTCTGGTAGTGCAGCCTATCGGGGATGTCCGATTTCAAATATACCGTCATATTGGGGTGGCAATTCTTCAGCAGGGCAAAGATGACCTCTATGCCTGCAAAGCATATGAACAGAAAAAACAAAATTTGGACTTATTGTGGTTATGTTTGTATGCTTTAATCTCATGTTAGCTGATGTGAGGGTTTGTTACTATTATGTGGGATGAGTGTTGCCACAGGTGTGCGGTCCACCAGCGTGTAGTTGTCAGGGTGGAGGCAGTCGTTCAGCCGTATGAGGCGCTCGGCCGAGCACTGAGCCATGCCGTGGTCACTGGTTACCAGGACGTTGACGTGACCCCAGAGGTCATTCCGCTTCAGCTCCGAAATCAGCAGGCCAATGTGGTCGTCAACCTGATTGCAAACAACACGGCCATCAATAACGGCTTCCATCAAGAAGATCTCAAGTGAAAACAGTCTGTACAAATCTGATTAACCCTCATGTGTGCTGAGACTTTGGATCATGCAAAGCTTTTACCATTTTTACAGTTTATTTCCATAAATTATCATCATCATAATAAACAGGTCTGCTAGGCAAGAACACAAACTTAACTGCACTAAGGAAATATTACCAAAACCTGCTGCCTCAATCCATGTGTTGTAATTCAATGGCCACAGTATGAGCACAACTAAGTACGGGTGACTGATGGAAACACATTCATTCATCAGATCAGGGTTTATACACATTTTACCAATACATTTTCATGACTTTTTCATGATTTTTAGGCAAATTTCAAAGATCATACATTCTCTGAAATGACCACTGCATTACTATATTATAGATTTTGTCTTTTATTTAAATAATGAATTCAGAACAGGATTAGAACTGAACATTTATTAGTTCTTTATGAGGGGAGAGGGTGGTGCAAAAAGAGAGAGGCATGTCAAATCATTTTTTAAGCAGTAGGGAGGGAACTTTGTTCTTTATTTTGGCTTTAGGGGAGGGGCATGCAACGGCAATGGCTATATTTTGTAGTTATTTAACTGCAAATGCTTATAAGAAAACATAGTTATAAGAAAACACCCTTTTTTTTTAATTTTTGGAGCTTTTTAAAGATAAAAATTAGGAGATTTATTTTTTTTAAATCACAATCCATCGCACCATTTAACAAAGCTATAAACCGTAAAAACAGAAATTATTGCTGGATTTTCAAATTGCTGACAGTCCTTGAACACATTATTATACAGGTTTGTGGAACAAAATACCATGACTTTTCAAAAACCTTCAAGGTTACATTTAGTATTCTAAATATTTTCCAGGCCTGGAAATTGTTATTTGCAAATTCCACAACCTTTCCAGGCTTTTCATGACTGTACAAACCCTGTCTTTTTTTTTTTTTTTTAGAGCAGAGGATTTCAGGAACATTTTGTGTCAGAATCAAGTGTGTTTTTAAGAGATTTTAAGCATAACAAAATTACTGTACCTCCTTCAGCACTTGGCTCATGGCAGTGTCGTTGTCAGGGCCGAACAGGTGACCTGATCGATCGGGCTCATCCCAGTACATGGCTGCAAACTTCACTCCTGGCTCCTGGTGGAATTGAGTGCATTATACAGAGTGTCATTCATTAGCTACTAACCCACCCAGACATCCCAGTGTTATTGCCTCGTACACTAAAATGCCATTAAAAGGTAATTAGTCGAGTGATGGAGCAGAGGGAATGGAAACCAGCAAAGATATTCATGGGCAAACGAAAAAAGAATGGAAATACAATGAAATATGTCTGAAACTTTTCTACCTTTCCGTCTCCCAATATCCACTTTGTCACGTTCCCCAATCGTTGCTGGAACGTCACATTACGGTTGAAGGGAAGGAAGTGTGACGGTGTGCGGTTGCTGATGGTTACATCAGAGCCGGGCCACATCATGGCCGCCGTCTTATAGCCGGAGTCCAGTGCTGTAACCCAGAGTGGCTGCGCCTCATTCCACCACGCGGGATCGTCGGTGTTGTTGTTGCCCACGTGGAAGCTCTTGTTGCTGACAGGGTCGTACATGTTGTTGGCCAGGATGCCGTGAGACTCGGCGTACAGCCCTGTGACCTGGAAACCAACGATGGTTATTAATTCTTTTGTTCTGATTGTTGTAATTCATTATGTGACTATGCTGTGTATTTCATATTATTCTATCAACTTCCACGTACATAATCGGACCAAAGTGGTTTATGTAGGCTTTTCAAGATACTTAACTGATAAACAACATTTGCAATATGATTTGTTCACATTATCAGACAAAGAGCTAGGAGGAAGTGTTTTCAGTGACCTGACAGCTCATCTTTCACAACACAAAAACCACGGGCAGCAAGGTTACCAGGCTGTAGTGATTGGGAAACGTCTTGGTGGGGAATACGTTGGTGAGCTGCTCCACCAGGACCCCTTGGCTGTACAGGAGCTTCAGGTTCGGCATGGGGAACCTCTGCACATAGTCTGCTCGGAAACCGTCGAATGACACCAGCAGCAGCGGGGGAGGATCCTGCTGAGCATAAACTCTAACGCCACACAGGAAGCCCAGCAGTATTTTCAGCAACATCCTGAAAAGATTTGAAAGAGAAGGGTTTCAGCATGTGACTAGACATGGTGTACTCAAACAAGTCACGGTAGTGGCCCTTTGAGGCTCACAATGCTACTTTGCTCATGTTTGACAGGTTTAATGTTTGCCATCTCAGTTCAGTGTAATAGCATGTTGCCATTAGCACTAAACTCTAAGTGAAACTTATGCTGATATGAGAACGCAGGGCTGGGCGACAAGCCTTGGCGTTAGTTTTAGTCATAAACTTAAGTACTGGACCAATTAAAATAACACTAGATAAAAGTTTAAAGATCTGTGGATGAATCTGCTCTTCCAACAGAGATGGCTAACCAAAACTGTTTGCTGTTTCACGTGGCTAAACTGTCACCTCAAGACTGTATGTGCGCAAAAGACTAAAACATCAGTCAAGCTTTAAGGGTAAAGCTACAAAAATGAAAAAGGAAGTGAGAATAATCATCATTATTCCCACACAAAGAAGCACAAAGAGAGAGCCTGATTCTCTTTGTGTCAAAAATAGACGTTGGCTCTTTACTTTGACTTTGGAGGAAGTGAAACTTGCAGCAGTTAGTTCATGCTGTCCCACCAGTAAACACATAAATGATAACCAATCTATTAATGTAGATGTGTGAGCGATAGGTTCATGCGTCATGTCAACTTGCTTTAACATTTCTTATTATGGTTTCCTTTTACTTTCAGTGTGGGCGAAGGCAAAAAGTGGGCCAACAGTTATTTGAGTCGTGTAGAAACTGGTTAGAACGGATGCTCATAGTAATTTCCGTAGTGTGTGGTGAGGATGATGTGTGTGAAAAGAATTTTAATTTTACTTTTCAAGGTACATGGTAGAGTTAGTCATTTTTTAAAACATAGTTTAATAAATGAAATTAAAATTCCTTTCTTGAACCTGCTACATCTTTTTTAAGTGTTGTAAGTTTTGAGATTTTCCCTTGTTTGCTTGCTTTAAGTGAGGCGTGCAAACCTCCCCCGCCACTCCTCTCTAACAACCTGAATCCTGTTTTATATGCAGGATATAACAAGTCAAACATATTTAAAATAACTACAAAAACAAGTTTGCAGAGTACTACAAATAGAATATTTTACTCATAACACATCCTCAGAGGCCAGCTTCACATACCATGGAGCAAGCTATCCAATCACAGTTAGAAATACCATGAATACCAGTAAAACACATATTTTAAAATAGTTAAACTAATAGTGAAAATCAGACATGACAGCAGGGCTGCAAAGAGCGCATTATGCACACCCACACATTAGTGTGTAATGTAATTCCCCCATCACTCTCCTCCTTTTCTACTCGCCTCTATGAAATCTAATTTTCTAACTCACTTTCTAAACTCAGGAAGTTATCCTGGATGTAAAGATGACAAGCTGTCATCTTACACATGCATGAAACTGGAATAAAAGTAAAGAAATTAGATTAACGGCATCAAATACATTTTGGATACAAGTGGAAGACAGAGAAACATTGAATACATCTTTGTGCTTCTCTCTCTATTTGATTACATTTATTAGAATTTAAGACTTGAACCTTTTGCTTCTGCCTCAGAAGAGCCTGAAATGAAATGGTGCAAATTTAGGGGGAAATCACTTGAATAAGACCCAGCGAGCACAAATAAGTCTAGGGTGAAGTTAGTTAATAGGGGCTACTTTTTGGTAGATTACCAAGAAAACCACCTAAAGCTCTGCAGACGACATTGCGTGTTACTTTTAAACCTTTTTATTGTCATTTGCTATATTTCCACGATGAAAATATGTTGTTAAATAACATTATTTAGAAACCTTACCCATCAACAGCCCTGACCTCACTCCAATGACATGTTCAGGTAAGATGAGACAGTCACTTTTGGGGATTTTTAATCACTAATCCATTTATCAGATCAGTTTTTTATTTATCAAATGATTTAACCTGTAGCTCTTCCTTAAAAATATTATCCAACTTTTGCTTATTTTCTACAATTGGCATGTGTGTAAAAATATTTTGATTTCTAGTCAAAAAGTCCTACATTTGTGTTATTCCACCCTCATTACTTTAACGGCAATAATTACTAATCTTAAAGCCACATTGGTTTTGTGGCAAATTAGGAGACCAGTGGGTTTTCGTATATTTGCTCTGTCCTGTTCTTGTTATCTGAGACCATAAAAAATATTGTTTGATGTAAAGCACATTTCTGGTAACAATGCAGAAACATATTTGTATATTGGCAGCTAATATTCAAAGATGTAAAACCTTATTTGTCCTACTTTACCTCATATGACCTGCCTTCACCTAAATAGTATTTTAAATACACTTTTCGGGCAACATAGTCTTCTTCTGCTCTTCTTAAAAGCAATATCTGAACATTTATATGTTTGTTTCATTATCTACATCGGTAATATTCAACAAAGGCGGATAATTAGGCAGTGACGCAGCTGACTTCCAGCTAAATATTTATCTGTCAATTATTCTGTAGCAGCCAACAGACAGGGAGAGCCGGGAAGTCCCCCTTGCTGGAGAAAATTACAAAGAAATGTTATCATTAATTACATTAACAGACATTTACGACAGGCCATGTGCCAAAGAATAGTTGATAAAAATGCGCAACGAAAATGAATGTTATTTTAGGGGAGCTCGTTAGCTGTCCGCATAGCATGTTAGCTTGCTAATGTTACAGCGTTAAAATAATGCTTGCGGTATATTTAATAACGTTACCTGTTAAAACGTTGACGTCCTGTCGTCCTCCAAGCACTGTACTGTTGAATAACTTTTCCCCCCGGGACTATTTTCGTAGCAACATCATCATTGGACTTCCTCTAAACTCGACGTTTGGCGGTTGTCGAGCTAGTTTAGATTATTTCTAGAAAGTTCCGGCGATGTATTTCAACATAAATTCCTCTCTGAAACGTCCCACACCGTAAAATAAAATAAAGATGTTTTTGTTCGCTATTCTTTCATTGTGTACGTTAAAAGTAATTAATATTGTGATTTTTTATTGGTAGAAACGCAGTACTTATACAAATTATTTGTTTTTTTCGTTTTAAAAACGTTTTGATTTTATTTTGAAGTAAAAAAATTCCGTACTTCTGCTTTTGGTGTTGCCATCTTGACGTAACCGTCGACAGACGCCCCATTTAGATTGGCAGGACAGGCAGCCAATCAGCGTTCAGATTCGGAGGGCAGGATATGTGTGCATACAATGTATTGACTGGTATAAATATTAAAGGGGTTGACTGTTATTAGAATAAGCTAATATTTGCCTCCAGTCTGCAAAGTCACTGAAATACCTCTATAAGAAGCACGAGCTGATCATGAATCATCGAGCCCCTGGGCCCAGATATGCAAAAGGACCTCCACCTCTTCTTCACTGGAGCAGGGCACACAGACTTTGGTGGGTGGATCTCCTGCATGTTGTATTTTGTGTCTCTTTGTAGTTGTTATGCTTCTTTTTGTGGCAATGAGTCTTTAAATGGAGATTTTGTGTGTGACCATATTTGTTTGTGTTCTCTTTGTGTTTTTTTTGTGCTTCTTTGAGGACATTTTGTGTGCTGTTATGGTTGTTTTGTGTTCTTTTCATGGTTATTTCTCTCTTTTGGGGTCCTTTAGATCCCATTATTTAATTTTGTGTCATTTGTGGTCAGTAAGTGTCTTTTGTGGTTGTTTTGCGTCTTTGTGTCATGATTTTGTGTCTCTGATGTTGTTTTGTGTCTGCTTGAGATGGTTTTGTGTCTTTTGTATCTCTTTGTGGTTATTTTGCCCCTTATTTTAGTTATTTTGTTACCTTATTTTGTTTGTTATCTTACTTTGCATCGCTTTTTGGTGGTTTGTGTGGTCACTTTTGTTAATCTCTTCATGGTTGATAAGTGTTTATTTCAGGATGAGTTTGCAGATGAAGGCCTCTGACACTTTGGGCCTCGGACACTTTGGGCCCCTGGCTATAGTAGGCTCGTTCAGGAACCCATCCATGAAAATGAATTGTGGTAAATGAGTCTAAATTACAAGTGCATGACCAGCCCCATAATACCCCTCAACACTACATTGCAGCATTGTGTTGCAATTTACCAGTCAGGAAAATACAATGAGTCCTGTTGATTTTACACACGTAGCAGCTCATTTTCGCCCCCTGATCGATCTACCCACACCAAAGGTTTTCAGAGCTGCTTACACATGTGTTACCTTGTGGTGTATTAAAGACAGCAAAAGCAAATTTCAGGTTTCTGCAAGGCATGCAATGCTCTACATCAGTCATGTGCGGCTAAGTGCCCACAGGACAAATCAGGCCCCCAACAGGGTGCAAGATGCCTCCCCCAACCATTTTCTAATTCACAACAAAAATAACGTGATTCACAGTGGGGACAGTTTTTGTACTGTCATTTTACATAAGGTGCAAACAGTGCATAAAACAGAATCAAAATAGAGCCTGTTTATCAAAAAAGTGCCAGATCTTCCACACCCCCTGACAGAGGTCCTTGTTAATTAAAGAAAAAATAGATTTTTAAAGAAAATCTAAAAACTGTATTGCTGTGATGTAAAACAAATATTAAACCAGAGTCAGAGCCTTTTGTCACAGAAAAAAGGTTTATTTAAAAATAAAGTTATATCCCTCTTACTCATCAAGGACTGTGAAAACAAAAACAAAATGTTGTCATTGCGTTATTCACCTTCCGCTGCTCGGACCACATCGTCACCTCTCTGTTGTTTCAGTCACTGGATGCTAACTGACAGATTCAAACAAGGTCGAGATTGAAAAACAAAGACTGATACGTGTTTGTATGGCTGTAAGTAGCAAGTTGTTCTGTTTTTGTTTTTTTTTAATAATGGAGACATTCGATGCTGAGGTTAACACAGACAGATATGGTGAAGAAATGATTTTGTTCTTTTGATAATCTGATGGACAGCATGCTGAGACTGACACAAAGTAAATAAGGCGTTTACAACAACAACACAGAAGTTTCAAAACTGCTTTCGATTTCTTTTCTTTTACTGAACCATCCCAACATGTATGAGGATAAGACTGCTGATATTCTGAGCTTTTATTATTGTCAGCAAATCCCACAGACTAATGTTGGATTTGTTGATAAACTGCAGAATATCATGAGGCTTCATCTGGAAATGAAAGGATAACACCACTGTTGTTCTCACTTTCACTGCTTTAACTTCAGAGTCTGATCCCACACTGCAGAGCGTCCCGTGCAGACGCAACAAAACACACCGCTGTGAGTACATCAGCTGCTTTTTAATACATGTTCTGCTTTATTCTGATTCCTGAAACAAGGGGGCGTCATGACAGGAAAACATCCTAAATGCTTATCCTATCTTAACTTCTTTTTTACAGAATGCCCACACATTTTACCAATTTTTAAAAATTGACTCCACTTCCATGACTTTATTTAAGCTGTTTAAAATGAGCAGGCCCATAAATGTGCACTTTGCTCGCATTTACAAATAAGCAAACTGCTGGTGCCTCCGATCTGTACTCGTAAATTAGACATTCCTGCTGCATATGCTGATAGAGTTCTTTGCAAAACATCAACGCTGCATCTGTTTTTGGAGGATAGAAAACTAAAGATCTAATCAACAGTCGGTCACTGACGCAGATTTTAAATACAGAGTATTTTGTGTGATGTTAGACATGTTTTTTGAGTTTTCTGAACATAATTTAAATAATAGCAAAAACAATGTACATTTTAAAAACTTTTCTGAAACATTTAGTTGATTTCAAAGTGTTTCGAGGCCTGGAAAATAATTTTTCTTATTTTATAACTTTTTTCAGGAATTTCACGACCGTGGAAACCCTGTTTTTAAAATAAGAAAAGCCCTATATTCCTAATACAGGAAAAAAATTCATATATTCCTATTACAGAAGCAAATCATAAAGTCATGACTTTGACTTACGGCTATCCCAGACCTCTTATCTTAAGAAATCCTTTAACTCTAAATGTAATTTCCTGTATCTCTGATTATAATTTAGCTATTAGGGACAGATGAGCATTAACATCAACGCCTCTCATTTGTCACTGTTTAGCGAGATTGCAATCGATTGCAAAAAAGAAAAAGACAGGCATTTAATTGTAGCTACAAGGAGTCGGAGGCACTAATTGTTTTCTTCTCAATTATTTAAATGAATTATTCCTTAAAAATAATTTGTTAAAATGAATTATTTGATGACATTTTTAAGCGTCATAATATTTAGTATTTATTATTATATTATTATTTCATCTTTATTGTCTTTAGCTTTTTTTTTTCTTTTTTTTTTTAGCATCCTAAATTTCATCCTGAACTTTGATAAGAGAGTATTTCACACTTAGGAAGTTCCTGTAATGACGTATTCTTAGCTTATTCTTCACAAAGTAACTGGAAAAAGGGAACCCAAAGTATGTGTTTACGTTTCTGAAATCAAATGACTGCTTGAATTTATTATCTACAAAACATGTAAATCCATCCAAAAACATCTGCTGAGTGAACTCTGGTATTATCCTTTCTTACACTGTAGTTCTGCGAATGTTCAATCAGGATACTTTTCCAAATTTGAGCAACTCAATCCAGTCTAACAAATCACAAGGTTTTGACCGATTATAACTGCATTAAATTAGAATTTGATTAAATATGAAATGCATTAAATAAAACTCTCTTTTAGCTGATCTGTGGAGTTAAATTTGGGACCGAAGGCCGCATCACGAGTATGTGAGCCGTGTTTTTATGTGGTGACGCTGACCTGTCAGGCCGAAACGGAAACAGAACCAAACTTAACCATGAAAAGGCACATCATGATCTTAAAACACTAACTTGGCGGCAGATCACTGACCTGTTTACAAAAGTAAAAAAAGAAAACATAAAAACAGTCTGCGCAGACACAGTGACAAAGTACAGGTGCAGTTCAGTCTGAATTTCCACGTGTGCAAACAGAAAAACTGAGATCGGAAATCAAAGCACAAAGTGTATGACGCTCCTGCTGGCGTCCACAATGAGACGAGGCTCGCTTTGTCCGCTGCTGGTCCTCTTTCACGGTGATGATGGAGAGATTTGGACGAGTCCTGTTCTGTCGTTACAACCTGACATCATTTTAGACTCACGTCTTTTCAACTCTGATGCAAATTTTTAGATTTTTAAGGTTTAAAATGTCAAATCACGTTTTAATTGTTAAATCGTTTCCATGAAAATGCAGTCAATCAAGACGTGTTTTCATCAAAACAGTGAGACTCCAGAGGTAACGTGACTCGGACTTTGAACTTGAGAAAATTAATTGGACTAGAGGCCTTTAGACTTAAATATTTGACACCTTTCCCCCCAACACTGTGGTAAAGAAAACAGGCAGTATTCAAAATGTGCTATTCTAAAAAGTTAGACGGAGGCGCTAACACTTTTAAATTTGTTTGACATTTGAAGTTAAAATTATAAACAGTGATAATTAACTCCGATTGATTGATTAGAGTTTAATTTGGTTTAAATACAGAGATTTAATTAATGAATGACAAAATAATTTGTCTTTTGTTCCCTTCACGTTTTGTGCAGCAGTCGCTGGTTATTTGGACTAACTCTCCAGCTAGTTTAAATTAATATTTGTCTAAAAATTGATTTTATTTATTCTCCTGTCTGGTGCTCAATTTATACTTTGAACATTTGAGGAAAAACTTATGCCAAAAACGAATGAGCTGATGTTTAGCTTAGCTAAAACAACAGTTTTTCACAAATTTGTGAAAATTTGTTTCTAATAAATGCAAAGTTTAAAGAGAATTCGTAATTTTATTTGAGTTTAAAATATTCAGTTGTTAAAATTATTATGACTTCTTGTTTAGGACATTATAATCAAAATTTAGGGACTTAGGACTTCTCCTCACATCACCACTGAAAGCGGAGCAGCAGCAGAAGCCTCCCACTTTCAGTCATACACTTCAAGACAAATAAGCTTTTTTTTTCTTTTTTAAAAATGACTCTCCATAAATAAAAATCTATAAAATGAAAAAAGAGACACCCTTTCTATAAATAAAAAAACAAAGACTTCCAGCAAACACAGAGATAAAGATCTGTATACAAAATAAATAAAAAAGAAAAACTTTAAAACCCATATGAACAATATACAGTGTTACTAATATCATGTTAAACCTCTGCAAATAGATTACCGTAGTGCATTTTTTTTTCCATTCACCACAAGAACTACGAATTTTACCTTAATTTTTCTTTGCAAATCTGCAGGCAAATTATTATCCTAACGATTATGGAGAGGAAACGAGGAGTTGCGAGGTTTTGCGTTGGCATGTATTCGTTGTTTTCAGTTTTCGTAAAATGATTTCCGTCGTTTGTCTTGTCGATGGGAAATGAATGTGGCTGTGTTTTTGTGTACATAAAGACACAGTACGCATGTCTCTCTGCAGGCTGTGGCGTCTTCGGTGCATCGAGGTGTTACCGCTGCTACTCACGACGCTCTATCATCTACGACTTTACGGCACGGCGAGCCGGCACGCGACAGCTTTAGCGACAGAGAATGACCCTCGCTCCCTCTGATCCTCTGCGTAGTACCGGATGATGAGCTGAAACAGTCAAAATCAGTTTAGCGCTCCTCCACTGGCCTCTTGTAGAAACACACACATGACCCTTTTTTAAATAAATCATCAGTCATTTAAAACAAGTGTGCAATTTAAAAGTGAACGTATGAAACTGGACTTTTCTGTCTTTTTTAGGGGGGAACGAGGACCGCTTCTTAGTCTGGGGTGCGTGTCAGGAAATGCTAAAACCTCCAGAATAAAAATCTAGATATCTACGTTACATGTCCGCTCTCATCGCGTCTGTCCGGAGGAGAGGGACGGGTCGGTTACAGTGTAAAACTGGGTTCTTCTTCAGCCGCCGTCTGTTGGCCCTGCGTGTGTACGTGTGTGTGGGGATGTGGGCCAGTCCAGTGCAAACCTACCTAAAGAATAAACAGTTTCAGATTTGAGCGGGGGAGGTGGATGGAGGGGCGGGCGGGCGGGCGGGCGGGGCGAGATAGGGCGTGGCGGCTGTCAGGAAGCGGCGGGTGAGTCTCCTTGGTCCCTCGCTGCCCTGATGAACCTGACGATCCGGCAGGCCGTCTCTGCTATGTGCAGTCTACCAAGGCAGCAGCAGAGCTCGTCTGCTGCAGCGTTAAAGTCTGAAACGACTCCCTTTGTTGATTCAAGTAATTTTACACGACGTCCGGGAATCGCAGCGCCACCGCCGGTCAATCAGAGTTTTGCTCCGGTTGTCACTTCAGCAGCTGGAGGAAACAATAAATACGATGAACACACGCAGTCTCATGAATGTTTGTCCAGACAAAAACAAAATGTAATGTGTGTGTCTGACAGCCGCACGTCTCTCAAACACACTCGTTAAGCTGCTCCGACTTCTTTTGACCCCGTCCAGCCACAGCCCGCTCTTCCGTCAGCCCGTCCCCGTCCCGTCAGCCCGTGTGTCGGTGCTATAGGCAGTCTTTGCACAGCGCCACCTGGCCCTTCATGTAGTCGCGGCAGGGGCAGATGCGTCGCAGTGACTGGTGGGCGCCGGCGCAGCTGAACAGCAGCAGGTCAGACTGGAAGATGCAGTGACGGCGCGTCTCGCTGTAGGCAGGGACCACCGTGTCGGCGCTCGACTCCACCGTCTGACAGTCCACACCAAACCTGAGACACACACACACACACACACACACACACACACACACACACACACATTTCACTCAGGTTCAGCTCTGCAGGGTTCACATACATTTTAACAGACAAAATCTCAAAACTTTTCCTTGACTTTTCAAGGACCTTTAATAACTCTTTTCCTTTTTGTCCCAGCGTTTTTCAGACATGAAAGAGTCAAACTCCATTCTCCTTGAGTTCAGTTGTGTGGTGCACATGAAGACAGAGACGCAGAGGAAGGATGGAGAAACGGACACGATGATTTACTAATTCTTTGACATTTCCAGGCCTGGAAAATTGGGATTGTGAAATTTCAGGACTTGTTCAGGTTTTCCATGACATGTCTGTCTGTCTGTCTGTCTTTTGGTGTATTTGTCTGTCTAGGTCTCTGTCTGCCTGCGTCTCTGTGTTTGTCTCGGTCTGTCTGTCTGTCTGTCTGTGTATTTGTCTGTCTTGTCTCTGTGTGTGTATTTGTCTGTCTTGTCTCTGTCTGTCTTGTCTGTCTGTCTTGTCTCTGTCTGTCTTGTCTCTGTCTGTCTTGTCTCTGTCTGTGTATTTGTCTGTCTTGTCTCTGTCTGTCTTGTCTCTGTCTGTGTATTTGTCTGTCTTGTCTCTGTCTGTCTTGTCTCTGTCTGTGTATTTGTCTGTCTTGTCTCTGTCTGTCTTGTCTCTGTCTGACTCTGTCTGTTTGTTTGTCTCTCTGACTCCGTCTATCTGTTTATTTCTGTGTGTCTGTCCATTGTCTCTGTCTGCCTTTGTCTCAGTCTGTGTCTCTCTTTGTCTGTCTCTGTCTTTCTGTCTCTAACTCTTTGTCTCTGTCTGCCTTAGTCTCAGTCTCTCTCTGTCTGTATCTCTGTCTTCTGTCTGTGTCTCTGTATGTCTTTCTGTCTGTATCTCTGTCAGTCTGTGTGTCTGTCTTTCTATCTGACTGTCCGTCTGTTTGTCTGTGTCTGTCTGTCTGTGTCTCTGTCCGTCTGTTTGTCTCTGTCTGTCTGTCTGTTTATCTCTGTCTTTGTGTGTTTGTCTCTGTCTGCCTTAGTCTCAGTGTGTGTCTCTGTCTGTCTGTTATTACTAATTCCATCACTTTTCAAGGCCTGGAAATGGACTTTTCCATGACCCCTGATTCTTACTGAGCATTTATTAATGTTAGAGTGTGAAGAAGCTGAACACAAACTCGGTTTCAGTGACATTCTTCAGGCCAGTGAGTCCTGACTCATTCAGTCCGGTAAACAAACGAGGCCCTCCGGTGGTTTTGACAAAACACTGCAGTTTATTTCAAGTCAACATTCTCCTGATAAACTGTACATATCAGCTCAGATCTGTGCTGTGCTGCCACCCAATGGACATGTTTCAAATCAACAACTCGGACTGAGAGAAAGTCTACGTGCTCGTATCTGTGTTCACGTGTGACATACAGTGACAGGTGAGGTGATTTATATTGATCATGCTGTTAAAATCTTTGCAGGGAAACGATGCACCACGCCACACTGTCACATTTCTCAGGGATGGTCTGAGAAATGTGACGAAGAGCTCAAGGTGTCGACCTGACCTCTAAATTTCCCAGATCCCAATCCGATGCATCAGTCATGACGCGTGTCTCAATTAGATTGAGAGCAGTGGAATTTGGAGGCCAGGTCGATGCCTTGAGCTCTTTGTCAGAGTCCTCGTGCAGTGTGGCGCTCTGTCGCCATGAGGGGGCGTGCTTGTTCTGTGGTGGTGGGTGGAGCGCATCAAGTGGCATCCACATGAATGACGGTTTCCCAGGAGATCGTGACATTTTAATGAGATGATCAGCGTTATTCGCTTCACCTTACAGTGTTTTTCAATTCTCATTTTGTCAGCGAGGATTTTTTGGGCTTTTACCTTTTATTGAAACGACAGGTTAAGCATGAAAGAGGCGAGAGAGGACAACATGCAGCAAAGGGACGCAGCGTGGAGTCAAACCCACTGAACAGTTGAACATGGGACGCCTGCTGTACGAGGTGAGCTACTGCTGGGTCCCCCGGTGGTTTGGATGTCATCTGTCTCTACATGTCTCTGTCTCTCTGTCTATGTCTCACTCTGTCTCTCTGTCTGTATGTGCCTCTGTCTGTGTCTCTATCTGCCTTTCTCTGTCACAGACACAGACAGACAGGCAGAGAAAGACAGATCGAGACACAGACAGAGAGGGACACAGACAGACAGACTGTCTGTGTCTATCTTTCTGTCTCTCTGTCTGTCTTTGTCTATGTCTGCCTGTGTTTTTGTGTGTGTCTCTGTCTGTCTGTCTGTCTTTGTCTGTCTGTCTTTGTTTGTCTGTCTTTGTCTGTGTCTGTCTCTGCCTGTGTCTCTGTCTGTCTGTCTCTTTCTCTTTGTCTGTCTGTGTGTGTGTGTGTTTGTCTTTGTCTCTGTCTGTGTCTGTGTCCCTGTCTCTCTGTGTCTTTGTCGGTCAGTCGGGGGGTGTGTGTGTGTGTGTGTGTGTGTGTGTGTGTGTGTGTGTGTGTGTGTGTCTTTGCCTATGTCTCTGTCTGTCTGTATTTGTTTTTGTCTCAGTCCGTCTCTTACTGTATGTGTCTGTCTGTTTGTGTGTCTGTGTGCCTGTCCGTGGCCCTGTCTGTCTATTTGTGTCTGTCTCTGTTTCTTTTGTGTGTGTGTGTGTGTGTGTGTGTGTGTGTGTCTTTGCCTGTGTCTGTCCCAGTCTCTACCTGTGTCCCTTTCTGTCCGGCTCTGTGTATTTGTCTGTCTGTGTGTGCAAAGTCTGTCTCTTTTTGTGTTTGTCTTACCTGGCCAGGTCTTTGTCCTTGTTGAGGTGTTGGAAGAAGGACGGTTCACAGATGAGCTGCTCCTCCTGACACACCTGCTTACAGGTGCGTCCCGGCTCTGCCAGCTTGACCTGCAGCGCGCTGAGTGGAGGCCACATCACCTGACCGTGGCAGAAGTCCTGACGACACAACAACACGTCACACTACAGACACACATCACCATGACGACACAGGCAAGCTGGTAATCGGGCCGTTCAATATCACCACTGATATAACAATTAAGGGCAATTACAGTTTGACAAAATGGAAAAGAACATCGCAGCTGGGCTTTTTTGTTCTTAATTTAACCGCTCACAGAAAGCATATTTTATGCTTCTCAAAATTTGTATTTAAAACAGAGGTTCCAAAAATACATTTTAAAAAGTGTAATCAATTGATAACACCCATTAAAACATTAATGTTGTACACTTATTCTTTCTAGCTGAATTTTCACTTGTGTTTTGGAAATATTTACAGCAATATTTGAATAATTTAAGTTTTCTGTGCTCTAATTTCACAGATAAACAATAAAATGTGAAACAATAAAGTAGCATTTGAAGTCTTGTGTGATTTCTGATCCTGGTTACATAGGAGTAAACTCAGTTAGCCCCGAGGCTAATTTATGCAATTTAAAATGTTCTACGCTTATGCTAATTACATTAGCATGATGTATGTCTCTGGGGGTTCAAGTTAATAAGTTAAAAAACTTGTGTGGAGCACAAAAAAAATAGTAACACCACATGCATAATACATCAAATTCTCCATCAAATTTCAGAGCATTTTTATTTAAATTATTCCATTATTTTCTATGTATTCACTGATGTGTCTGTTAGCTTGTATTCTGTAATACCCCAAATTGAGGAAAATAAAAAGATGAATTAATATCTATTACTTGGATTAGGGATAATTTTGCCTAAATGCTAACTTAAACATAAAACACAACTTTAAGAAGTTAAGTTAGATGATCGACATTAAATTCTTTGTAGTGTGGAACATGTGGTAAACAATGAACATATGTTATTATATAAGTATCCATAACTTGAATAAAAGCTTGTTTTTTGCGGTTTGATTGGATGTTGTAACTGTATATCGGTGTTTTTGGTTCCTCTATGATCTGCAGAATGTTAAATCTCTTGAGTTATCTTTATGACCCCTGTAGAAACCCCAGCGCTCACACTTGTAACTGCCTGACAGTGACGCTGATGGCAGCAGAGCAGCGTGGAGAGCTGTTGATGCTGACTGTCAGCAGAGATAAAAGTCATCATTTGCTATTGTCGTCTTTTAAAGGAGATTTAGATTTCTATTCAGCTTGAATAAAGTCTTTTGATTTGAATGCTAATCTGCACTATGTTTATATGTTTATATGTTATATGTTTTTATGTACGGGCAGTACCTGGTTCTCGATGAAGGCGTTGACTCTCTGCAGCATCCCCTCACACGTGAACTCATAGGGCAGGTAGGGCTCAATCTGATCACACAAAAGACAGACAAGTGTCGAGAGGAGATACTGTGGTGGTGACGTCACACACTTTAAACCTACAGAGCCAGTGTGTGTGAGCTCAGCCTGGACATCAGCGCGCTCTCTGCCCTACTTTGTACCGCTGTCTTCAGTCCTCCACACTCTGATTTACAGAAGAAAACTCAACAACTGAGGCCTTTGTTGCAGCACTAAGCCACTCGCTGCTTTCTCAGTGTCTTTGTTTGTGTGGAGGAACATGAGGAGGAGAGAAGGGGGAGCGAGAGCCAAGCCGGAGCCTGGTAGGCTGCAGCTCGCCACGGATCACAAAGCATATGAGGCTCCGCAGGCTTGTCCAGTGAACAAAGCCATTGTTCCGACTCGCTCGGTGGAGCACAGCACAACACGAGGTCCTGAGCCCGGCCTTTAAATATGCATGGGGCTGGACGGGAAGACGCAACTGGTATTCCTCTTTCTCTTCCCTGCGCGTCCACTCCTCCTCTCTGGAGGGTTTCCATCCAATTACTTCTGTCAATTAGGTGCCCAAATTTGATAATTGGTTAACAGTTTACGTCATATTTTCCAGCAAAGGGCCGAAAATGTCCTGCTTCATGAATAATTATTTCACCACATAAAAAAATAGGCTGTCTCTGCAGTAGAAAGACACCAATTCTTTGCTGCTACATGGCGAGAGAAAACGGATAAAAAGGACACTTTTGCTCAAGAGGTAGAAAACCTACAACTACCAGAATGCATTGTGCCTGATCAGCCCAATAAATGTATAAACAGAAAGCTAAAGCATGTTTCTGAAAATATGAGGCGAGAAATATGCAACACCGTAACAGAATCTTGGTTTCTATTTGATCAGCATTACAAAGTTTTACGGTTTGATCTCCGTTTTTTTCGGCCTGATTGATTAATTCGTTAATGAATCAACAGAACGTTACTAATCAAATCATGTTTAACGTAATGTCTGGCTATTTGGCTTTTGGTCAGACCAAACAAGGATTCTGAATATATCAAATTGCAGTTTGGGGAAACTGTGATTGGCTGTGATTCTTTCTTTTTTTTCTGCTATTTTATAGACTAAACTATGAAATGCATGGGTCAAAAATAATTGGTAGATTAGGAGTTGTTGTTGGTCCTTAAAAATGTTGAACAATAAATAAATACATTTTATGTAATTTCAACACTTTAACTTATTGAGCCTAAGAAGTTGCATCTGTTTAATCATTATGAGACAGTCATCTCGTTAAATCCATTATATAATAATTATATAATCAACGCACAGATTTAATGAGGAAAAAGTATATAAATGTTGTTTTCTGTGCTTACCTTCTGGCTAAGGATAGAGCGGATGGCCCTCTCCACCTCGGCAGAGTTCTCAATGTCCACCGTCCACACATGGGGCTGACCGATGTACACCTCGGCATACGGATGTTGAGAGGTCAGCTGCAGACAACAGCGAGAGAGCAGGAGTTAGAAAAAAACACACACAACCTTTAAAAAGTCCGATCTTGAGCAGAAGAGTCTGCAGGGTAAAGACTCAGAGTGCGTCCCCACAGATCTCTTCCTCTCACCTCTCTCAGCGTGGGTTTTCCCTTGAAGAAGTCAGTGTTCTTGCTGCTCTTCGGAGGGTTGAATTTAGGGTTGAGGAAAGCGCATCCGTTGGCGATGGCCTCCAGGGGGGCGGGACCCTCGTAGGGGAAGGAGAGCCCCACAAACAGCTGCAGGGGAGAGAAAATACGGAGAAATTGATCAGCCTCCATGTGCATGCTTTTTAAAGCTTAAAATCTAGCACATGTTGAAGACTGGAGGCAGGAAGGAGGAAGCACATGGGAGTGACTACAATAACCAGAATAACAGCGGACCCTGCAGGGGGAGAAAAAGTTCACTGACTGTGTTGAGAAGTTTTGTTGTTTGCTGATCGCAGCAGTTAGCCCCTGTTGAAGCAAACCTCCCATGTTATCAGCACAAAATACAGTCAAGGCAGCACAATTTCTCTCTAAAACAAGGAAGGAAAATCAAGTGGAATAACACGAAGACAGCGTGCTAATGTCTTTTCCTCCCAAAAGCGTCTCGTGTGGTGGAGAGGATATTTTGCAGATGGAAACACTGCACCTGAGTAGCCCCATGAGAATTTTGAAAACACAAAAGATGCTCACGATAGGACCACTTTAATAACAACAGACCAATATTAGTACACCACTGAGATATATCACTGGCTGTTGCATCAAGTTGTCTGCCAGTAAAACAAAGACCAATTTCATTATTAATTAAAACAGAATTTAGGGCTAAACTTGTGATGGAAATACACATTAAAAGTTAAGATGTACTCTAAGTTTAAAGATACAGACTCATGACGTGATCTGAATGTACAAAGGGGTTTCTGAAACCATTTTAACCCTTTGAAACCTGGATCAATATCCATTTTCTTGTGTTGTGTTTAGATGCATCTCACAAGCACAGAAACAGTGTCTGGGGGAGCCATGAGAGGGAATGTTGTATCAAAGAGGATTGTCACTGTGGAGGATGCTCTCTGGATTTTGTCCTCCATCACTCAAACTGGACACATGTTAGGAAGGGATACTAAAATGCCAGGATGAACAGGAGGATTGCATACAGCAGGCAAACTCTCATGTACATTAGGTCATGGGACTATTGTTTTGAGGTAGAATTGTAAAAATGTGAAAGATTACAGAAGAAATTTAAAAGACAAGCTCTGTGGTGCTCTGCTACCACAGTCCTGCTGGCAGACTTTAAAGTAAACACTGAACATATAACGAGCAAGAGGGGCTTGAATAACAAGTTTACTCCTTCTGGATGGGAAGAGCAAATATTTGTAGCGTGCAGAAACTACAGGCAGCTTGTCCACATGAGCGTGAGACAGTCACCCTGAACTACAGAGAGGAGGGAGGGTGGAGGTAAAGGTGGTGGGAGCAACAAGCTCATTTACTGGAGAGCTGGAGCTGGATGGCTACAATGGACACTCTGTGTGTGTGTTTGTAGTGGCTAGTGTGTGTGTGTGTGTATCTGCCCATGAAGCAGAACACAAAGTCTGACAGAAAGTGCTGGACCATGTCTGTATGAATAATCAGACCTGGGCTCATATGTAAACATGACTAACATGTTTCTGGTAAGCACCTATAGCCTTGTTAGCGACAGACTTTAGCCCACAGGTGGCAGCAGAAACCGTTTCTTTTTCCTGTATGTGTGTGTGTATGTTGTGTGTGCATGCAAAAGCTCCCAGAGAAACAGTTGCCCACTATTTATAGGGAGTGAGGAAGGGAGGGGGATGAAGAGTGGGGACACAGAGAGAGGAGAAGCAGTGATGTAGCAGAAATGAATGCATGACGCCTGCGTCTCCTCTGTGTGACTGTCATAGATTTACACAGAGAAATCAATGAGAATTGTGGCTTGTGAGTATTAGAGCCATTTTCTGTCTCAGTGTGGTACACAAAGGACCGTACGCCTATAAGATCCAATGCTCCACACATACACAGCTGCTGTTCTATTGATTTGTCCTCCCCCGTTCAAACGTCCTGCGTTAGTGTACATTTATATCCTAACAGGAAACCACTGCCAACTGCAAGTGCAATAACTTCCTCCTCTTCAAATGTGAGAGCAATGTAAGCACGTCTGTGCATGCCACTCCCACACATACAGTAATGAAGCTTTCATTTCAGGCATCACAATGGTACTCAAATGCAGGAGCGCCGCCTTTGTTAGGAGGCTATTTTCACTTTGAATAAGATCTTGGGTAGTTCTTCGACTAGCATGAGAAACAGTGTTTCATATTGTGTTTCTGACATTATATCATTTTCCTATCACTGGATACCAGCAGTAGTTCAGTTCTTACAGTAAAAGCTCACATAAGCTTCTGTGTCTCTCAGCTGTCTGTCTGTGGAAGTAGGGCTGAGCAATAAAGAGAAAATTAAACATCACAGTATTTTTTAATAAACACCTTGATACTGGCATTGTGACAATATTGTAGGGTGACTATTGGTGCTTTCACAAAATATTTATTCTAAGACATTTTTGATAAATAATCATCGGTAATATTGCTGTAATTACTGAGTGGGTAAAGGCAAATAATAGAACAGCCACAGTAGTGTGGTAAGTTTGAAAAGAACTCAATTTTACTGTAACACAGCCAAGATTTGAAGAATAGCTTTTGCAATCGCACAGAAGATTTCAAGTCCCACAAGCTCGACTGAACAGGTTGAGGTTTTTGTTCCTCAGGCTGTAAACATTTTAAATCAGAGTTTGGCTTCTAAGCAGTCAGGGTCAAACATTGAATGCAATCGGTAATGAGTAATTTGGGGCACTGAACCCACTTTTGGAACAATTTGTGGTGTTTGTGTGTTTGTTTTGTATATATGTGAAACAGTTGACGTCCTGGGATGTAAGACAAATTATTTTTTCTTTCTGACAATTAAGTCAAATTAAATCAAAAGATTTGAATGATCAGTCAGAGACCCCTAAGTCACCTAAGATTCTTCAAGTCGAGCAGTCGGGTTTTGTTTTGTTCTTGTCAGTCAATGTTCAGTGTCATGGAGACATTTCGTCCTCTTCTTCTATAAATAGTGGTCGACTGTTTCTCTAGGAGCATAATTAGCACGCATTGGCTTGTCTTCTTATATTACGTGAAGATTGCTGTCCATAAAAGTTATGAACAGAATCGGTGACAAAGGGCAGCCCTGGCGGAGTCCAAACCTCACCGGAAACGAGTCTGACTTACTGCTGGCAATGTGGATCAAGCTCTGGCACCGGTCGTACAGGGAACCGACGGCCCATATCAGGGGGTCCGATACCCCATATTAGTAGAATATTCGTATTAAACAGCCAATTTGACTGACATAATTCTGAGTTGGTACAGCCAATACGCAGCCTTTTAAACCAGGAAAATACAACACTTACTATGTTATTCAAAATCAAAGATGATACCTAGTCTCAATCACAGTGTAGACAGAATATAATTATATGGCACAGCCAATCAGGGAAAGTTAAGAGAAACTTAAAAAACACTCCACTGAGTAAAAAACACCACAAAAAGACAACAAACATAAGGACTCACACAAAGACGTATCTACTATTTTGCAGAGCACACAAGTTGGCGCCGGAGTTACCTTTGACTCGGTCTCTGTAAAGTTTATGAGCTGACGAGACTGACTGTTGTGCAAACAAAGAATAACCAGCTCACTACTGTGCTCCACCATCAGATAGTCTCATGACTCTCATGCGATGCCACATTGCATAAAACATGGCAGTTGCTGAGTTTAACAACTCAGAGTTAATTGGGCTGTTTGTTCTCAGTATTGCTAATACCAGCACCTGCCACAGGATGCGTTTGTTTTCTATTGTGCAGAATATGATGACGATAACGGTGTGTTAGATGGAGGAAGAGCTGCATGAAGGAGTGGGAAAGAGACAAAATAAATACACCTTAGGCAGACAGTAGGAGGCAATTAACTAGGTAGTGTTCGACAGACATACGACGTGGAGCAAAGTCAGGAAAATCAAAAAACCTGTGACTCTATCAGTGTACAACATGATGCTGCACAGCTCTGCCGCACTTGAGCGGTTTGATCATTGACACTATTCCCGTGTTACAGAACTGAACGTCAGAGTTTATTTCAGGAAGTTTTTGTTTGAGAGGAAATCAAATGTCAGATACCGACAGCAACATGCTCCTCTTCTTCACAGAGGCGCCTCCTCACTCATAGAGTTTTTACAATACACTGAGTCAATAGTTAAACCCCTGGGGGCCAATTAGCTTCGGCAGTCTGATTGCAGGTAACACTGAATGTGTTGTGAAAACGGTGCCTGTTGAAAACACCTCCCGTTTGCCTTGGAAACTTTTAAACAACAATGTGGCTAAAATGTTGGGGTGTTGTGGGATTTAATTGGCCATTTCTCTATGGAAGTTTCCATGCAAAGCTACCTGTAATGAGATATAGAAGTTATATAGAATATAGAAGATCTCAGCCTGCCGCCCTACATCAGTCCAAATCTAAATTGACTCTTTGTGCAGCGCTCTGCAGCACCAGTCCTTAGCAGACTGTTTTCAACACTTTAATGAAGTGCTCCACTTCTTAACACACCTTTGCTTCTCTCTTTCAGTGCCTCCAACATCACTGGATTCTTGGTTTTAGGAGCTCAGTGCAGCACTGGATCTGCCAGCCCCAAGAATCCTTTTCTAGCTGAAGCATTCTTCAGAATCTTTTCAGTACAAACGGAGGTTTAAATCTCAATCCATCTTTTTTTTTTCTAGAACTGTCTGAATCATGATCTATGGCTCTTCTGTACTGTGTATCTCTGCCCCGGCTCTCGTGTGATGTCTCTCTCCTCTCTGCGTCTCCTCCCTCCCTGCTCTGATGAGGAGGCATCTGGTTTCAACGGCTAAAGAAATCGAAGCTCCCTCCCACCTTAGTCTTCTGAAAAGGATGCAGACTGGAGCCAAAAGACAGACTCCATCTTTCCATGCCAGCACTAATGATGGTTTTCACCTTCAGCGGGCATTGTTGGCTGCTTTTTGGGGACCATGTCATTTTAATTCTGTTCCCCCATGGCAATGAGCGGCTCCACAAAATTTAGTGAAAACTCACTCCCTGCAGTAGTAACACAGCGTTACCTTCAAGGTCACGACATCAACTCTTATTTTGTAGGGTTACAGCTTAGGTTAACAGAAGCCCTATTCACAACTAGCATTTCTTCACTGTGGGGAAACTGGTCTTGGATGCTATCAGAGTTCTGCCTAAAATTAGCAGCTCTGTCTTACTCTTAATTGAATTTTTAAAACCCAGCTAATTGTACTCAAGAGAGACTTGCATTAGCCAAACACATCGGTTAGTCCTTGCCCTAAACACATCACCTCTTCCAACATTAAGCAGCCAAACATGTCGAACTTGGGCTGGCAGATTCTTTTTTCACAATTATTGGGGCCAAAAGAATTCCCAATAATGATATTATCCTGTAACCATAACTATACAGAAGTTGCCCGGAGCGAACAGCTTTAGCTTCAGTCTTTTAGCATGATATCATGTCACTATGAAATTCCCTGAAGAGAATTTAGCTTTGAAAATGAGACAGTGGGCCACTATTAACAACTATAATGATGGATGAAGAATATAAAACTTTTTTTTTCGACACTAGATATTAAACAAAAACCAGAGAATGTATGTTATTAAATTAATGTGAGCTGTAAATTCACCTCTTCTTAGCAGAGGAAAGAGGAAATTTTTATCTTGGATCCTAAATCTGGCACAGCTATCATTGTAAACTGCCAACTGCATGTCCCAAGATAAAACCACAAAGATAAAACTGATCTGTTTCAGGCGTAATTGATTACAAAATGTGTTTGCATTCCCTGTTTTGTTGTTTTTGTGTATATCATGCATTTGAATTGTAATTTGAAGTAAAGGATTTGCAGCAGATGGAAAGTCTAACATCAATGTGAGGAAACATGCTCTCCACTTCACAGCTCTCAGTTCCGCCACAAAACAAAGCTTTTTTGTGTTAAATAGCCCAACAAACATTCTGTGAACATTTGTGTGTTGAGCTGAGAGCTCGCTTCACACGAACAGTCACGCCTGGCTGCAGTCTCTGTGGCAGTGTCCTTGTGTGGTTGGAGTAATGAGAGCGAGAGACAAGTTATGACGTGAATGGAGAAGTGCTTCTGTGGACGCCTGGACCGAGGCCGGACTTGGACAAACCACAGCCCCTCTGCTCTTTCAGAAGAAGGTCAGAGTTCACAAAGGCACTTTTACCTACCAAACAACATTAAACTTGTCTTTTAAGTTACTTTTTATCTATGTGTTTCTAAATTACTTTGCAAATTACTTACTCTTTGCATTCAGACACAGTGGGTTTGGCTTGGCATTTTTTTAAAAGATTTTTTTGGGGCTTTTTCCTCAATAGATTAAAGTTAAGTATGAAAGAGAGGTGATGACAAAGATATCGCCTCTCTACATGGTGCACCTGCTCAACCAAATGGGCCTCCCGTCATTTCAAGCTTGGTCATTTGTTTATCATAGCATACCTAACATTTTCTTTTTAAT